>NC_044036.1:264346696-264655368 GCF_901765095.1 Microcaecilia unicolor | reverse complement strand
TTTGCTGAAGCGATACGTCTTCCTTCTAGGTTTGAACATAATAGGACCTCTTCTGCAATATTGTCAGAAAAATAAGTACAGAATACATCTTTAGGGGTAAAGTAACTGGGACTTCCCACAGCTCCTTGAGCCTGTCTCACAATATTGTGTATTGGAGTACGTCCGACTAATGTAGGATTACTGTCCCAAAAAACATTCGTTTTGGATGTTCTACTTATCACTTCTTGAGGATCCACTAGATTCACTTCTTCATCATCAGAAGAATCACTGGATGAGGATGTTTGATTAGCTGGTGGCAGATATTCTTCATCAGACAAAGATAGTTCACTTTCATCATCGCTTTGAAACATAATCGCTTCAATCTCTTGGTCAGTCAGACACTTGGAGGAAGACTGTGCCATTGCTGACTAGATGTTAGAAAATCTCTCTACAGCTTATCTTATCACAGGTCCTTCAGCAATTAGCTCACAGTGTATACTGTCCTCAGTGTTCAGAGGACCTGAGGTGATGTCATGGCCTTATCACTCCCTCCAAAAATCACATGACATCCTCACATGTTATTATCCACACCCTGGCCCCTCCACCAGCATTACTGAGTACAAATAAAGTAACTTGAGACACAAACACTTCTGAGAACATGATAAAAACAGCGGGGGCCTAAAAGGCCCCCAATTCGTACAGATGTAGTTTTCACCAAACAAGCATTGTTACACCATAATGCCTATGAAAAAAAATTATATGAACAACTGGATATTATCAACAATGACATACTTGAGTAATACCTTGAGTTTCAAAATTCTAACTAAAGTAATTTTGCAGATAATAGCAAAAATGTAAGCATGGGGGCCTAAAAGGCCCCCAATATGCGTTCTAGGGTTAAAACATAATATAGGCCTTGTTAGGATTGTTTTTGGAACTGGAGCTAATTTGGATTTAGTATGAAAAGGGTGTGAAGACTTTTGCAATCAATCTGTTTGTTATTCTTGTATTTATTAAAATTGTTTTATATCACCTATAACAGCATTTAGACAATTTACCTTAAAACGTCTATAAAATATTAAAAACATTCTCAACACACAAACACAGTCAATAGATAAGTTTTCTCTTGCTTCTGAAACTAATTATAGTCCTCTATCCCAATTTCACTTGGAAGCTCATTCTACCCGGTAGAAGCTATAACTGAGAATGTCCAATTTCTAAACCAAGTACCCTTCACCTTTTTCCATTTTAGTATTTACAACAGGAGATCAGAGCTTGATTGCACTCTCTAGTTGGATTATCTTGTTGCGACCTCATTGCAAACTACTTTGGATTCCTATCTCTCACTGTCTTAAAGTTCATCATCAGTATTTTAAAATGTACCCTACCTATCACCCACAGCTAATGCAACTCCTGCCATGACAGAGTCACGTTAGCCCTACCGGGTGCTCTCGTGATTGCTCTGTTTGCAGCATTCTGCAACCATTGCTTCTTGAATAATTCTATACTTGCTCTTTCACATTGAAAGCATAAAGTGTACTATGTAGATCAGTATAATGACCTACTACTTTAATGTGTTATGAATTGTATTTTTTAAGCAATGTGAAGGATATAAGGATGTAAAGACATGCAAGGTACTTGTTGAGTAATCATTCACAATGGGCTTAGTTCTACTAAGTAGGTTTCTTCAGTGGTAAGTGAAAGTTAAGTGTGGTCCATTGGTGAAGCCAACATTCTCTTTAAAAATTGAACTCCTTTTGTTTTTGTTACGCTAGCTGTTTCTCTTGGGAGCTATTCATAAAAGGTATACTATGTATCGGTCACAGAATAATGTTGAAAGCAATTTTTTTGAACATGTGAATAAATATGTGGATGAATTTCAGCCAGCTAAGAGTATTTAGATTTTTGACAATGTCATATTGTGGCTTAAAAAAAAAAAACAGAATAGAGCCAAATGGTCACCTTTCTCACTGGAGAAAGGTGACTAATTTAGTTCCCCATGGATTTGTACTGGGACCAGTGGTTTTTTAAGAATGGAAATAAGAATGAGTGAAGTGATCAAATCTGCAGATGTCAAAATGTTTTTCAAAGTTGTTAAATCATAAGTAGATTATGAGAAATTGCAAGAGGTCCTTGTGAGACTGAGAGACCCTGCATCCAGATGGCAGATCAAATTTAGGGCTTCTTTTAATAAGCCGCGCTAGCGATTCTCGCACAGCAAATAAGAAGAAGCCCATAGGAATTGAATGGGCTTCTTCTCATTTGCTGCACCAGAATTGCTAGCATGGTTTGGTAAAAGAGGCCCTTAATGTTGAAAAGTGCAAAGTTCTGCACATAGGGAAGGATTAATCAAACTATGGCTGCATGATACTAGGTTCCACATCAGCAGGCGTCACCCGGGAAAAGGATCTAGGTATCATCATAGACAGTATGTTTGAAGTTCTTTGCTTGGTGTGTGGTGGTGATCATTAAAACAAACAAGAAGAATTAGGAAAGGAATGAAGACCAAAACAGAGTATCATAATGCTTCTGTTGCTCAATGGAGCAACCATACCCTTGAGTATTTTGTGCAATTCCAGTCACAGCATCTCTAAAAAGATATAGAAGCATTAGAAAAGCTAGCAAGAAGAGAAAGGGAAATGGGACTTGATATACCGCCTTTCTGAGGTTTTTGCAACTACATTCAAAGCGGTTTACTTTCAGGTACTTATTTTGTACCAGAGGCAATGGAGGGTTAAGTGACTTGCGCAGAGTCACAAGGAGCTGCAGTGGGAATCGAACTCAGTTCCCCAGGCTCAAAGTCCACTGCACTAACCACTAGGCTATTCCTCCACTCCGAAGGGCAGACAAAATTATAAAGAGGATGGAATGACTCTTTAGTGAGGAAAGGCTAAAGAGGTTAGGGTTCTTCAGCTTGAAGAAGACAGAGGAAGATATGATAGAGGTCTGTAAAATCATGAGTTGAGTGAAATGGGCAAATACAACTTGATCACTCTTTCAGACAGTATGATAACTAGGATCATGTCATGAAGTTGCAAAATTTTACATTTAAAACAAATAGGAGAAAATATTTTTTTTGCTGAACGCACAGTTGAAGAGCACTTTTCCAAAAATCACTCAGTCCATTTTTTTGTCATGTTTGAGTTATGCGATTAATTTCATTTCTCGAGGTGCGATTAATTTGCTGTCCCTTGCTCCTATACCAAAACAACTTTGTGTTAAACACTCTGTGGAAGACTCGTTCGGTCCAAAAGCCGCTGCCTATTTTTTTTTTTTTTCTTTTCAAAACTGCTGCTGATGGACTGAGTGAGTTTTGGAAAAGCGCTCTTCAATTAAACTCTGGAATTTGTTTTTGGAGGATGGGTTAAAACTGCTAATGTAACCAGGTTTTGACAAGTTCTTGAAGACCATAAACTGTTAAGGTAAAAATGGGGAAAGACACTTTTTATCCTTGAGGTAAGCTGCATGGAATCTTGCTACTTACTGGGATCCTGCCAGGTATTTGTGACCTGGATTACCCGCTTCTTGGACCTTTGGTCTTAGCCAATATGGTGGCTCTTAGAAAAACTGTGTTTAAGAATTTATCAAGGATGCCCTGTGTGTGTTCAGGAAAATCTTTGCAGCAACTCCATAGTTAAGTGATCTAACATCTCACTTTTGGTTCTTGCGATGAATGCCAGCTTTCAGAAGAGATGAAGGAATATAGCGCATTGTCAACTGGGCAAGAATATTAAGATTTTCTTTCTAAACTTTCCTCAAAGATTATCTGCAAGTATGGTTTACTCAGTCATGATCCAAAATCATGATAAAGGATTCACCTGAGTCAGGGGTTCTCAATCCTGTCCTCGGGACATACTCAACCAGTCAGATTTTCAGGTTACCCATGATGAATATACATGAGATAAATTTGCATGCACTGCCTCCATTTTATTCAAATCTTATCTCCTGTATATTCATTGCAGATACCTCGAAAACTAGACTGCCTTAGTATGTCCTGAGGACTGAGTAGAGAAACTATGACCTAGGTAAATCCCTTGCAGTGAAAATTGATTTCCTCTTATTGGCTAGATATAATTTCAGAAGCCTACAATTTGTCAACATGCCAGCCACATATAGGCAGTTAAATTTGATGAAGTCTTATAACAATATATGTTACAAGCAAAGTATTGGTAACCATTTTTAACTTGCTATTTATTTTATTTATTTATTTAATCTTATATCCCACAGTTATCCAAAAACAAGTTTCAGTTCAATGTGACTTACAGTTAATGGGATTGGTGTTTCAAATTAGCTGAGGGATTAGGGTGGGTCAGGACATTAGGCGTTGGTGAGTTATTAGTGACATTTGAGATCAGTCATAAACTTTCTTGAAAAGATACGTTTTCAGTTCCTTTCTGAACTGGAGATAATTATTGATGCTTCTTATAGTCTTGGGGATTGAGTTCCACCATTTTAATTCTAGGTAGGGTCTTCCTCTTCCCCTTGAGTTGTATATCACTTTATTATCATATGATGTAAGTGAGGGTGCTGTACAATATTGGAGTTGCTGAAACTTCATCTGTCTTTTGCCATTTGTAAAATGCAGACCGTAGAAGTCTGTCCAGCCATTGGCCTTAGCTCCCCAGTATAGTAGTTGCCAAATCTTCATCTGTCTTTTGCGGGATCACAGACCATAGAAGTCTGTCCAGCATTGGCCTTAGTTCCCACTACTCTTGCCCAGCACTTCAGCAGCCATGTGGTTTTCATCCTCTTTAAGCATCCCCCATGTTTGTCCCATTCATTTTTGAACTCCCTTATCGTTTTTGACTCTATCACTTCTCCTGGAAGAGAATTCCAGACATCCACTACTCCCAAGTCTAAGATAACACCCTGCAACCTCAATTCATGTCCTCTTGTTCTGTCAGCTCTGTCTCTGGAAAACGTTTGTATGTATATTAATATCTTTCAAATACTTGGATGTTTGCATCATGTTTCGCTCTCTTCTTTCCTCTAGTGCAGAAGATTTCAACCCAGTCCTTGGGGCACACTATAAGCCAGTCGAGGTTTTCAGTATACTGAGGTCTTCTAGTCTCTTCTCATACATCTCTTGGCACAAACCCTGTACCATTTTTGTCACCTTCCTTTGTACTGCCTCAAGTCTTTTTATGTCTTTGGAGAAAGATGGCCTCCAAAACTGGACACAATACTCCAAGTTCAGTCTCATTAACAACTTGTGTAGGGCAATGGAATTTTCAAATCTACTACTACAACGTATCATTTCTATAGCGCTACAAGGCATATGCAGCGCTGTACACCATACACAAAAAGACAGTCCCTGCTCAGAGAGCTTACAATCTAGATAAGACAGGAGACAGAACAATTAAGGGTAAGGGAATAAAGGGGTGAGGATAAAAGGACAGGGCAAGTGAGCAGTGGTTAGGAGTCAAAAGCAGTGGTAAAGAGGTGGGCTTTAAGTTTAGACTTGAAAACGGCCAAAGAGGGGGCTAGATGTACAGGCTCGGGAAGTTTATTCCAGGCGTGAGGTGCAGCAAGATAAAAGGAACAGAGTCTGGAATTAGCAGTAGAAGAGAAGGGGACAGATAAGAGAGATTTATCAACAGAACGGAGTACCCGAGGGGGAGCATAGGGAGAGACAAGAGTGGAGAGGTACTGGGGAGCGGCAGAGTGAATGCACTTATAGGTCAATAAGAGAAGTTTGAATTGAATGCGGAAACGGATAGGGAGCCATTGAAGTGACTTAAGGAGAGGGCTAATGTGAGCATAGCGACTTTGGCGGAAAATGAGTCGTGCAGCAGAGTTTTGGACTGATTGAAGAGGAGAGAGATGGCTAAGTGGGAGGCCGGTGAGAAGCAGGTTGCAGTAATCTAGGCGAGAGGTGATAAGAGTGTGGATAAGGGTTCTGGTAGAGTGCTCAAAAATGAAGGGACAGATTTTGCTGATGTTATAGAGAAAGAAACTACATGTTTTGGCAATCTGCTGGAAGTGAGCAGAGAAGGAGAGAGAGGAGTCGAAGATGACCCCAAGGTTACAAGCTGATGAGAATGAGAGTGCTATCCACAGAAATAGAGGAGAGGTGGGTTTAGGGGGAAAGATGAGAAGCTCGGTTTTGGCCATGTTAAGTTTCAGATTACGTTGAGACATCCAGGCAGTGATATCTGATAGGCAGGCTGAAACTTTGGACTGGATGCTGGTTGAGATATCAGGGGTAGAGAGGTAGATCTTGGAGTCGTCAGCGTAGAGATGGTATTGAAAGCCATGGGATTTTATCAGAGAGCCAAGGGAAGAAGTGTAGATGGAGAACAGGAGAGGACCGAGAACAGAACCTTGAGGTACACCGATTGGTAGTGGGATAGAAGTGGAAGAGGATCCACCAGAGTGTACACTAAATTTGCGAAGCGAGAGGTAGGAGGAGAACCAGGAAAGAAAAGAGCCCTGGAATCCAAGTGAAGACAGCGTATCAAGGAGTAGGCTGTGATCAACAGTGTCAAAAGCGGCGGATAGATCAAGAAGGATGAGGATAGAATAGAGACCTTTGGATTTGGCCGGAAACAGGTTTTTGGAAACTTTTACAAGTGCAGTTTCAGTTGAATGAAGAGGGCGAAAGCCAGATTGGAGTGGGTCAAGAACAGCATGAGATGAAAGAAAGTCAAGACAGCGGCGGTGAACGGCCTCATTCCTCATTCATACTTTCCTGTTGGGATCCTGGCCCCAGTTAAAGCAGGGGCAAAGCTCAGTATGATCTGGTGACACGTCAGTAAATTAATAAAGTCAACCAATTATGATTTGAGGGTTTGGGTAGCCTAAAGTTTGGTCTGTTAAATACAAGACCACACATTCCTTCCTCTGAATGTGGACATTTGGAATAGAAGACAAACAGTAGCTTTAAAAAGTTTGCATAATACAAAGGGAAAGGGGTCTTGATATACTGCCTTTCTGAGGTTTTTGCAACTACATTCAAAGCGGTTTACATATATTCAGGTACTTATTTTGTGCCAGAGGCAATGGAGGGTTAAGTGACTTGCCCAGAGTCACAAGGAGCTGCAGTGGGAATCAAACTCAGTTCCCCAGGATCAAAGTCCAGTGCACTAACCACTAGGCTACTCCTCCACTCCACTAAAAATGAAGTTTTATTTTGCTTAGTAAGAAATGGAAGAGCAGTCTAATATTTAGAGCAGCAAGCTGATAGCCAAGGAAACTAGGGTTCAGATACAAGTGCAGATATTGTCACCTTGGCTGTTGGCTAATAACTGCTAATCACAAATGAATGTGTGTTAATGCAGTTATGTAGGTTAGTAAATTTAGCCCTCAGACTGTGAGCCCTTTGGAAATGGAGAAATACTTGCTTGAGATGCCAAATAAAGACATGAGGAGCAGTCATCTTTTTCACAGATTGAGACAACAGGGAGAAGAGTGCAAAACTGCATAATAAATATTTTTCATATTGATAGCCATTTTAAAATGATTAAATAGCACTACACCCAGGTTGTTCAGTTTGATAATGAACCAGTCAGACCTGCTTTAACGATTCATTTGTTAAGGTTGTCATCAATTCGACAAATGACTTCTGCTAGCAGCACACCTTAGCTTCAGACTTTGTTGTTATGCTGTGGGTTTACAATTATGCTTTATACTAGAGCATGATACATTTATAGAATAAAATTGTTTCATATTGGATATTGTCATATTGTCACTGCATTTGTTGACTTAAGGAATAAGACCAGTAGATCTGTAATGTTAGATGTTCTATTATGCATGTCTTTGTTCTTTAAAAGCTTAATTATGTACAGTGATATGGAAGAGTTTTTTTCCTCCTCCTGCATCTGTTTCACAAGGTCCCGACATGAACTATGTTTTGCCACATGCTGCTTCAGGAACAAAAACTGTTATTCAGTTGTTTTGTTTATCATTGTGCCAGTCTCTCATGTATTCAGTCGGTATGTGAGTGAAGAACGATGATAAATTAAACAATATAATAACAGTATTCTGGGGGTTTCCTGAAGCAGTGTGTGGTGAAACATGGCCCATGTTGGGATCATTTGAAACATGTAATTGATTCATTAAAGACAATATATATTTATTTGTGCTGCAGGTTCTATATTAGTAAGTTTGCTCTATCTGTCCTTCAGCACATTAACAGTCCTAATTCCTGTTGGATATTTGGGTGTATTCCTATCATTTATATAAGGAATAAAGTTATCCAACACCCATATCACCTATGTGAAAAAGTAACTGCCCCTTAAACTTAATAATTTGTTACACCAACTTTAGCAGCAATAATTGCAACCGAACGCTTCCTAAATAACAATATCAGTCTTTCACATTGCTGTTGAGGAATCTTAGTCCACTCTTCTTTGCAGAACTAGTTTAATTCAGACACATTCTTGCATGAACTGCTTATTTCAGGTTCTCCCGCATCATTTTTATTGGGTTCAAGTGAGGAATTTGACTAGGCAAAGCCAAAACTTGAATTTTCTTTCTTCTCAGCAATTCAGATGTAGATTTACTTTTGTGTTTTGGATCATAGTCTTGCTGCATAACCCAATTACACTTCAGCTTTGTGATTTCTTTACTAATTGCAAGCTTTCCAGGTCATGAGGCAGCTAAGCATCAAACACCATCACACTACCACCACTATGACTGTTGGTATGAAGTTCTTACTGTGGAATGCTGTATTTGCTTTATGCCAGACATAATAGGACCTGTTTTATCCAAAGAGTTTCACTCATGACTTGTCTGTCAATAGGACATTATCCCCAAAACATTGGGGATTGTCCAGTTGTGGATTTTCTTTTTTAATGGTAAATGAGAGACAAAAATTGATGATACTCTTGGATAGCAATGGTATCCCATTTTTGCCCAGTCTCGCTCTAATTGTGGAGTGATGAACACAGAGCTTAGCTGAGGCTAGAGAGGCCTGCAGTTCTTTGGATATTCTGAGATGTTTTTGACTTCCCTGATAAGTTATCACTGTGCCCTTGAAGTAGGCAGGCTAGCCACTCCTGGGAAGATATACCACTATTCCGAGCTTCCATTTGAAGGTAATGGCTTTTTACTGTAATTTGGTGAGGTTCTAGAGCTTTAGAAATGGTTTAATTGGGGAGGGGGGTTTTCACATGATGACCAGTGTGCAAGCGTGACCTGTTCTGCTGGAGGTCCTGACCATTTCACTGCTAAAATGCTATTTTATAGCATATAACCACTGATATCTTACCAGCGATTAGCAGAAAGCTTAGTGAAGAATGCAGCGTGCAAATTGGAGCAGATTATCTGTCACACGGAGAGGAGGGTATATCCAATAAGTCAAGAAATGGCACAGTAAACAAGCGGTGTGTTGCCAAGACCAAGATGGCAGCAGATAAGGAACAACCAGTATTCATACTATCAGAAGAAGTAGCCTGCCACCTCACCTAGTGTATGAAAGCGATTCTGGAGGGCAAAATGTCACAACTCCAGTGCACTTTACATGACATGAAAGAGACATTGAAGGTGCAGACTAGTAACAGTAAAATCAATGAGGCTGATCATCAGCTTACTGCACAAGAAATGGCGATGAGCAGCTTACAGAAATAGATGAATACCTTACATGCACAGAACACCAAGTTGGAAGAGAGACTAGATGAACCTAGAGGTTTGAAAGCTGGCGCTTACCCTTATCCTTTTGCCCGTGTTGACACAGCATTTATACCAGTGTTCTACGAGGTTGCACACTTTTGATCTAAAATTCACGGTACAAAATTTAGCAGAGCCTTGCTGGTTCTGTTCATTGAGGACATTATGTGACGCGTCAAATGTTGATTAGGATACTTTCAAACTCCTGATGCAGGCCATTCAGTCAAAACACAGCCCATGTCGAGTCGTTTAGAAGATACTCATTAAAGCTTTTTGAGTACCATTGCTTTGTGTGTTGTTCATCACCTCCATTGTTTCTTGTGGTTTGGATAGATAGATAGATAGATAGATAGATAGATAGATAGATAGATAGATAGATAGATAGATAGATAGATAGATAGATAGATAGATAGATAGATAGATATGCAGAGACTAATTCATAACTGCAATGATTTTACTGCATATGATAATTCATATCTGTAATGATTTCGCTGCATACTTTGCTAACAAAATTAAGAGTCTCCGCCAGGATTTACAGACAGTCCCACCCAGTCTCCAGTCAGCTAACCTAGAGTGCACAGGCTCGCTCCCTCCCGACACAGACATATGGGACTTTTTTAACCCAATAACAGAGGAGGGCCTTGACAAAATCCTAAGAAACCTTTGACCCACTACCTGCTCCCTCGACCCCTGTCCATCAAAGATAGCAACAGGCAAGCAGGGGCCTCATAGAAGGCGCCACAAAAATTGTGAGCTCCTCTCTTTCTAATGGGCAACTACCAACAGCATTAAAAAGGGCAGTGGTGTGTACTTTGCTAAAGAAGAACAACCTTGACCAGGACAAACTTGAAAATTACTGACCAGTATCCAACATCCCATTTTTAGGGAAACTTATAGAACAAACAGTTCGTGATCAATTCAGTGATTGGCTAGAAGAGAGAAACTGGCTAGATCCATGTCAATCTGGATTCAGACCTGGTTATGAAACATCAATTCAAGAATGGGCTAAAAACAACAAACTTTGCCTGAACCCAAGTAAAATTGGGCTTCTATGGGCCCCTAACACAAATGGGGACATACCTGACATCAAAATCTCTGTTGGGAAATATGAACTCCCCCTCAAATCACAAGTCAGGAACCTTGTAATACAGCTTGATTCAACACTTACTGTGACCTCCCAAATCCAAGCAATCTTCAAGAGCAGCTTCTATCACTTGCGACAATTACACTGCCTGTCTCATTACATTGAGAAGGCAAGCCTTGTCTCAGTTGTGCATGCCATGATATTATCAAGACTGAATTAATGTAATGCACTCTACACTGGTATGACTAGAAAGGGTTTGCACCAGCTACAATTGATTCAGCGTATGCCTTGTAGCGCTACAGAAATGCTAAATAGTAGTAGTAGCAAGACTAATAGAAGGTTTAAGTGATGTGACCACATCACACCATTTTTGCATAAACTTCACTGGCTACCAGTACAATACGGAGTCAGATTTAAAACTCTGACCTTCAAGGCCTTGAAAGGAAATGGCCCAGAGTACTTGAAGAACAGGATCTCCCTCTATACACCTTCAAGGTCACTAAGGTCCTCCCAAGGAGTTTCCCTAACCACACCCTCTCCAAAGGAATTCACACAATGTGATACCCACAAGCGAGCCTTCTCCGGAGTAGCCCCCACTCTCTCGAATGCACTCCCTGAAAGGCTTTGCTTAACACAAGACTATCTCAGACAGCAGGTGAAAGCTTGGCTGGGCAACCAGGCCTTTAACGGAAGAAGTAAATGACACCAGCTGCACATATTATAGCAGATCATGTTTATCCACTTCTACCCTAGCCAAAATAATGATCAAGCAACTCTCTGTAACTAGTCCCTTATTTTCTTACTCCTGTTACTCTGTCTTTTCTATATGTTCAGTCGTTGCTTACACCCTATGCTATCTATTAAAATGTTTTATTGTGTAATGTTGGCGTTATAATGTAGCATACTGTGCCATACTTTGAACATTTTTACTGCTGTAATTGTCTGTTGCTTATGTTTGACCTATTCTTGCTGTCCACCGCCTTGAGTGAATTCCTTCAAAAAGGCGGTAAATAAATCCTAATAAATAAATATAGCTGTGGAAGGGACCATTGGGGGGGGGGGGGGAGATTAAGGATGGAGGCGGGCTGAGGCCCATATCTGATATCACGTTTGATGGTGGGCAGTGTTGGGTGAATGCCTCTTGGGATCATGGGTAAAATTAAAAAATACTTTCTTTAAATGTCAACAGTATACACTCTTAATTATCTTAAGCTGCGGAAAATTGACATAGCACTTATACAAGAAATGCATCTTGCCGACCTAGAGCATTTAAAATTGCATAGGAATTGGGTAGGGGAGGTTATTACTTCCACATTTAATGGCTGGCATCAAGGAGTGACCATCTTAATTAGGAAGGGACTGGATCAGAGATTACATAAAGCAAGAAAGGATCCTGGGGAGAGATTATGGGAAGGAAATCTCTATTTTGTAGTCTATATGCCCCTAATATATATGATCACCTGGGATCTTGCCAGGTATTTGTGACCTGGATTGGCCACTGTTGGAAACTGGATGCTGGGCTTGATGGACCTTTGGTCTGGTCCAGTATGGCAGTACTTATGTACTATGTATTTAGATATCTCTGCTGCCTTTGATACTGTGAATCATTTGATTTTATTAAGTAGGCCATGAGCCTATGGAATTACTGGTATTGAGTTAGAGTGGTTTAAATCTTTTCTGAGTGATCGCAAGAAATTTATATTTGAGATTGGTTAATCACAAAGCCTCTTATGTCAGAAATTAAGAAATCTGAATATGGCTTATTGAATATATGTAGACTATATTCGGTTCTTTTTTGGATATAATATTGGAATAGATCTTGCAGTTCAAACTTTAAATCTCTTTCTAGAGAAATTGCAGATTGGATGAGGAAAAATAAATTAGTGTTAAATGTTAAGAGATAGGTAATCCTGATCGGGTAAATTTATGATGACGTTATACCAACTACAATACATTTGAATGACCATGAGATGCGTATTTCAAACCAAGCTCATAGTCTAGGTGGTGATCTAGATTGTAAACTGGATTTTAAGTCACGCAGTTGTCAGGTTATAAAAGCCTCCTTTTTAAAGCTTAGAATGTTAGGCAATTTGAAATCTCATTTACCAATGCCTGACTTAAGTTTTGTAGTATAGAATCTTGTTTTGAGTGGAATTGGTTATTGTCATTCTTTGTATTTCGGTCTGCCTGTCTCAAAATCCATGCATTGCAGGTTATTCAGAATGCCACAGCCTGGCTCCTTTCTGGTTGCTTGTGCTTTCAGCTTATTATACCAATTTTGCATTGGATGTCAATTGAGGAAAGAATTTTGTTTAAAATATTTTTGATTCACAAAGCGCTAAAAAATGATTCCACACATTTGCCATCTGTATTAAAACTATATGTGCCTAATCGTGCACTTAGATCTCAAACATTTGCTTGTATCAATATTCTACCTTTGAGAAAAGTGCATTTTGAAGAAACATGTTAAAGCTCCTTTTCAACTGCAGGTCCAATGTTGTGGAATCAGCTTCCTATTTAAATAAGAAAAACTGTAGGTGCAAGGCAATTAAATTTTTGAAGAGTCACTTGTTAGAGCTTATAGAAGTGACACAAACAAGGGAAGTGTGCAACAGCCATGACAGAGAATAAAAAGAACATGCATTACCGCACTGGCAGCTGCTAGTGCGGCTTTGTAAAGGGGGGGGGGGGGGGGGGGGAAGTGAGGTACTAAGAAAAGGGGGAAAAACATATTCAAGTCATTTCCACATGAGTAGTCCATTCTTTGCACGTTTAAATTTTAAAACAATTTATATAACTGTCTCGCAAAAAATGCCTTAACTTACATACCCTGTGTACCTATGAACAAATAAACATTTAAGGAGAATTCAGTTTTCATAAAGTAAGCTGTGTTTATTTTCTATCATAGGGACCCTTTTACAAAGGCACGTTAGGCACTACACAAGTGCAGCATGAGCCTAAATGAGACTACCGCCAGGCTACTGCACCCCCTGATGGTAATTTTTGATTTGGCATGCCCATAATGCCTGGGTGATTTATTTATTTATTTTCTCCCCCGCGCGTCATTTATGCCGGTAATCGTCAGTTGGCGCACGCCAGTCGGTCACCGCGCATGTAGCGCATGAGCCCTTACCACTAGATCAATGGGTGGCGTTGAGGGCTCAAGCAGGTTTTGGATGCACGCCGGTTTCAGTTTTAACGCATGCCCTTTTCCTGTCCTATTTTTTTTTTAAAGCCCTTTTTTGCAGACACGGTAAAAACTGACCCAGCACTTGCCCAATACACGCACCTACGTTACTGCAGGCCACATTTTACTGCAGCTTAGTAAAAGGACCCCATAAAGAACTAACTTATGGCTGTTAGAAAAGCTCACTATGATTTATCTATGACTGATGTTAACCACAAATATTATGCCTTAGATTTTTTTGCTAACAGTACCGGAAAACTTACAGAAGATCTCTTTTGGTGGTTTGGAAAAGAGAACTGCCATAAGCTTTCAAGTAAATGAGGCTCTCTATTGAAAATATTTGTTTGAAATTGGCATATTTATAATGGCGACCTGATTTTATGCTTTTCTGACCATACTTAGGTAATTGATGTAACAAAGAATTGAGGTTTGAAATCTTTTGTTCATGGTATTTTACAATACTCATTTGTGGGTATATGTAAAATTATGGGACGTCAATTTGTATATATATGGGGGGCTGTTAAATGTATTTGTATGTATCCCTTTTTAACAGTACTTAGTTGAACATATATCTCAATAACAATTTGATAGTCATATATTTTAGATGCAGTTTCTTCTACCATATCAAGCTAGATGACATATTTACCTGTGTCTGATTATGTATACTTTAAAAGCAAGACAAATGGCACTAGACAAGCTTCATGCTGGCATTCCATTTGTCAACAAGCAAGTTTCTTTGAAAAAGGTCTTCTTAAAGACCTACCTCATAGATCAACACATTACGTGTTTTTCAACGTCTGCATCAGCTGTTCTCCAGTGACTGAGCTACAGACCCACTATACTTTTAAACTTGTTTATCAGATGTTCGCTTATCAACCGAAACTCCTGATGCAGGCCTAACGGCCGAAACACAACGGTTGTGTCGAGTCTTTTTTCATCAATAAACAAGTGTTTTTAACATCTATTTATCCAGGATTTGGTTTACCTGGTCAAACATCCCACTTTCTCCTATATCTACAATGCAACACCACAGAAACAGAAAATGTCCCTTAGTACTGTGCAAAATATAAAGACAGCAGATGTAAATTTGAAAAAACTAACCAATACCAACCACCACTTTACAAATTAACAAATAGAAATAAAACAAATAATATCATTTTATTGGACTAATACATTTAGCTTTCAGAGGCCAAAACCTCCTTCCTCAGGTCAATACAGTGTAGTGCTGTTACAGTATCCTATCCTGACCTGAGGAAGGGGTTTTTGTTCTCCAAAAGTAAAATGTATTAAAATTAGTCCCATAAAAAGATTACCTTATTTACATGTTCTATTTATAAACATTGACTAACACAGCTACAATACTACTTTATCCTAAAGCAAAAAAATAAAAATATATATTTTATTTACAGTTTGTTGTCTCTGGTTTCTGCTTTCCTCATCTTTTCACTGTCTTCTTTCCATCCAGCATCTGTCTTCACTCTCTCTCTGCCATCCAGTGTCTGCCCTCTCTGCTATCCCCTCCATCCAATGTCTGCCCTCTATTTCTCCCTGCCCTTTCCATCCACTGCCCTCTCTCTCCCTTCTATCCACTGTCTGCCCTCTTCTCTCCCTTCCATCCACTGCCTGCCCTCTCTCTCCCTCCCATCCACCATCTACCCTCTCTCTCTCCCCCTTCCATCCACTGTCTGCCCTTTCTCTCTGCCCCTTCAGTCTACCATTTGTCCTCCCTCTCCCATCCATCCAGGGTCTGCCCTCCCTCTTGCTCCCCTTCCATCCAGGGTCTGCCCTCCCTCTCTCCCCCCCTTCCATCCAGGATCTGTCCCCTCTCTCTCTCTGCCCCCTCTTTTCACCCCCCAGTTCTAGCCCCATTATCCCACCTGCCCCTAGTTCCAGCCCCAGCCCACATCTCCTACCTGCCCCCCTTTTCAGCCCCCAGTCCCAGGCCCAGCTCCTTTTCAGCTCTCAGTTCCAGTACTGGCCCCCTTATCCCACCTACCCTCCTTTTCAAGCCCCAGTTCCAATCCCCTTCATCCACATGCTTTGCATTAGGGCCCCCCTTTTCAGCCCCAGAACCATTCTCCCACCTGTCCCAGGCATAGCCCCCTTTTCCCATCTGAGTTCCCCCTCCCCGACCCAGTCCCCTTCTCCCATCTGAGCCCCCCTCCCCTACCCAGTCCCCACCTGCCTACCAGCTCTGTCGCCAGACAACCCTATTCTGCCACCCGGCACCTGACCCAGCCTTTAAAAAAAATCTCTGAAGCGGTGGCGCCTCGCGTCTGCTCTGCATGTAAAAGAAGAAAGATCACCTCGTCGGCCAGCCTTCCCTCACTGTGTCCCGCCCCCGCAGAAATAGGAAGTTACATCAGAGGGCAGAGCACCCCTCACCCACTGACACCAGGGGTGGACTGCCCCCACCGCCCTGCCCTTGATACAGCACTGCAAAACGGTTTACATATATTCAGGTACTTATTTTGTACCAGGGGCAATGGAGGGTTAAGTGACTTGCCCAGAGTCACAAGGAGCTGCAGTGGGAATCAAACTCAGTTCCCCAGGATCAAAGTCCACTGCACTAACCACTAGTCTACACCTCCCATGAGCTCTCAAAGAACCAAAATATGGGACTATACCAACAATCCTGAGGAAAAAAATATATCACCTATATCCCAAATACTCGGGTTACTATAAACTAGTGCAGTCTATACTTTCTATTAAAATTGTTTAAAGTGATAGTGGCATTAAGCTTTTCACACTGCTTTCTATTATCATGTATGGTGTTTAGGAGCACTACAGCAGTTGAGATTAAGATCTAAGTATGATAAGGTAAGTGAATACAGATTGGGAGTCCAAGTTTACCTTGTTTTGAACTGTTATTATAAAGGACAATTCTATTATGGTGTGATGATAGATAGCAGTGACCATTTGGTCTGTTAAGGTCACGTTTGTTTTCTGAACACTATCACTTTAAAACTTTTAATAGAAAGTATGGAATGCACTATTTTATAATAGCCTGAGTATTTGGGATATAAGTTAAAAGTGAACAGATGTTTTTTTACTTAGAATATTAATTTCTGTAAGGATCAGATTTGTGTAATAATCAGGAAGAATGTCAAGAAGTATTTTTTCACGGAGAGGGTGGTGGATGCTTGGAATGCCCTCCCACAGGAGGTGGTGGAGATGAAAACGGTAACGGAATTCAAACATGCATGAGATAAACATAAAGGAATCCTGTGCAGAAGGAAGGGATCCTCAGGAGCTTAGCCTAGAATGGGTGGCAGAGCTGGTGATTGGGAGGCGGGGCTAGTGCTGGGCAGACTTATACAGTCTGTGCTGGGGCTGGTGGTTGGGAGGCGGGACTAGTGCTGGGCAGACTTATACAGTCTGTGCCGGGGCTGGTGGTTGGGCGGCGGGGATAATGCTGGGCAGACTTATACGGTCTGTGCCAGAGCTGGTGGTGGGAGGCAGGACTGGTAGTTGGGAGGCGAGGATAGTGCTGGGCAGACTTATACAGTCTGTGCCAGAGCTGGTGGTGGGAGGCGGGGATAGGGCTGCTCAGACTTACACGGTCTGTGCCCTGAAGAGGACAGTACAAATAAAAAAGTAGCACATATGAATTTATCTTCTTGGGCAGACTGGATGGACCGTGCAGGTCTTTTTCTGCCGTCATCTACTATGTTACTATGTTTTTATCATGAGTTTGTTTTATCAAAACGTATAGTTTGCTTCTACTAGTCTTACTTATCAATTCCCAAAATATTATAAGAGAAGCGTCACTGAAGTATCATACATGTATGCTCCTAGATTTTAAATGTGCTATTCAAAATATCCCTGCTTTGTCACTAATTCTGCTTTAGAATTGTACCTGTGATTCTTTTATTATCCCTAAGAACAGTTTCTGAAGTGCTACATGAAGGGAAATTAAGTAGATTGGATGAGTCTACCATCATAGACAATTTAAGAAATAGGTTTATTTTTTAATGGGACAAACAAGATGATGAAGTTGCAACGTGTGATAGTTTTCATTCAGTTCTTTTGGTCCTGTCACATTGAGGGCAAATTTGTTATGTTTTATGCAATGTTTGTACAGCTATACTCCCTTGAAGAAATGTAATAATATTTTGTATCCAAATATGGTTTACAGGTTTTTGCTGTTTTCATATTAGGTGATATTGCGTATTGTTTTTATTAGTTAAGTTTGTTTCTTAAGAAAGTTACTATATTGCTAGGTTTAAAATGAGATTATAGCAGTTTACAAAATTAAAAATCACAAAGATGCAAAGAGCTCCTAGCTCTCAGAGAACGTGTCCGTTCTCTCAAGGCTAGAATAGCAGACTTGGTGGAGCTGAGAGAGGCAGAGAGGTACATAGAGGAGACCTACAGGGATGTTGTAGAGAAGTCCCACCTCCAGTCTGGTAGCCCCTGTGCTACCTTGGAGGAGGGAGTTCTCCTAGAAGGAGATCATCACCCTGCTGAAGTAGGAAGTACTCCTGTAGCCAGGACCTACCCACCAGGGGATGTACTATCCTCTTGCACCGAGGAAATGTCTCTAAGTGCTGACGGGAGGGAAAGTTAGGAAAGTTGTTGTAGTTCGTGATTCGATCATTAGGCATATAGATAGCTGGGTGGCTGGTGGACGTGAGGATCACCTGGTGACTTGCCTGTCTGGTGCGAAGGTGGTGGACCTCAAGCGTCACCTAGATAGGATTTTAGATAGTGCTGGGGAGGAGCCAGCTGTCTTGGTACATGAGGGTACCAATGACATAGGAAAATGTGGGAGAGAGGTTCTGGAAACCAAATTTAGGCTCTTAGGTAGAAAGCTCAAATCCAGATCCTCTAGGGCAGCATTTTCTGAAATGTTACCCGTTCCACGCGCAGGGCCCAAGGGACAGGCAGAGCTCCGGAGTCTAAATGCGTGGATGAGACGATGGTGCAGGGAGGAGGGTTTTAGATTTGTTAGGAACTGGGCAACATTCTGGGGAAGGGGGAGCCTATTCCAAAAGGATGGGCTCCACCTTAACCGGGGTGGGATCAGGCTGCTGGCATCGGCATTCCTTTCCTCTCCAAATTACTTGAACGCGTCGTGTGCCACCGTTGTCTTGACTTCCTTTCTTCTCAACCTATTCTTGACCCACTCCAATCTGGTTTCCGCCCTCTTCACTCTACTGAAACTGCACTTACCAAAGTCTCTAATGACCTGCTGCTGGCTAAATGCAGAGGTCTCTATTCTATCCTTATCCTTCTTGACCTATCTGCTGCTTTCGACACTGTTGACCACACCATACTCCTAGATATGCTATCCTCGATTGGATTCCAGGGCTCTGTTCTTTCCTGGTTCTCCTCCTACCTCTCACTTCGCACTTTCAGTGTTCACTGTGGCGGTTCCTCTTCAACTTCCATCCCGCTTTCAGTTGGTGTCCCACAGGGTTCTGTCCTTGGACCCCTCCTTTTCTCCATGTATACCTCTTCTCTTGCTACCCTGATTTCATTCCATGGCTTTCAATACCATCTTTATGCAGATGACTCTCAGATCTACATCTCCACCCCTGAAATCTCAACCGTAATCCAGGACAAAATTTCATCCTGCTTGTCTGACATTGCTGCTTGGATGTTTCAACGCGATCTGAAGCTAAACATGACTAAAACTGAACTTCTCATTTTTCCCCCTAAACCCACTTCCCCTCTTCCCCCATTCTCTATCTCCGTTAATGGCTCTCACATCCTCCCTGTCTCCTCGGCTCGTAACCTTGGAGTCATCTTTGATTCCTCTCTCTTCTTCTCTGCGCATATTGAACAGATCACCAAAATCTGTCGTTTCTTTAACTACAATATTAGTAAAATTTGCCCCTTCTTTTCTGAATACGCTACCAGAACCCTTATCCAAACCCTTGTCACCTCTCTTTTGGATTATTGCAATTTGCTTCTCACTGGTCTTCCACTCAGCCATCTCTCTCCTCTCCAAAATTCTGCAGCATGACTTATTTTCCGCCAAAATCGTTATACCCACACTAGCCCACTCCTCAAGTCACTTCACTGGCTCCCTGTCCGCTTCTGCATACAGTTCAAACTTCTCTTACTGACCATCCATTCTGCAGCCCCTCATTACCTCTCCTCTCTCATCTCTCCCTACATTCCTCCCCGTGAACTCCGCTCACTGGACAAATCTCTCGTGTCGTCCCCCTTCTCCTCCATTACTAACTCCAGACTTCCTTCCTTTTCTCTCGCGGCACCTTATGCCTGGAATAGACTTCCTGAGCCTGTACGTCTAGCTCCATCTCTACCTGTTTTCAAATCTATGCTGAAAACCCACCTTTTCACCACTGCTTTTGGCTCCTAGCCACAACTCAATTGCCCTCCCCTTGTTCCTTCTCATCCAGTACTTCCCTCGCCCTTAATTGTCTTGGTCTGTCTGTATTTTTAGATTGTAAGCTCTATTGAGCAGGGACATAGTAGATGATGACGGCAGAAAAAGACCTACATGGTCCATCTAGTCTGCCCAACAAGATAAACTCATATGTGCTACTTTTTGTGTATACCCTACTTTGATTTGTACCTGCCCTCTTCAGGGCACAGACCGTATAAGTCTGCCCAGCACTATCCCCGCCTCCCAACCACCAGCCCCGCCTCCCACCACCGGCTCTGGCACAGACCGTATAAGTCTGCCCAGCACTATCCCCGCCTCCCACCACCGGCTGTGGCACAGACCGTTTAAGTCTGCCCAGCACTATCCCCGCCTCCCAACCACCAGTCCCACCTCCCACCACCGGCTCTGGCACAGACCGTATAAGACTGTCTCTCTGTGTCAGGTGTTCAGCGCTGCGTGCGTCTGGTAGCGCTATACAAATGCTAATAATAATAATTTTTAAAAGAGATAGAGTAGCTTTTAAACTAGAGACTGGGGGAAGGCCGACAGTCGCTCAAAAGCGCATAGTTCGGGATGAGATATCTTTCAAAGATATCAACAAAACAGGGAAGATAGGGTATCCTGATAGTGAGGTTACAAAAGAGACTGTAGTAGATCAAGTGTCCTTAAATTAAAAAAAATTAGACAAAAGATTGCAAATTAATACTGTCAAGTACTAAGCATCATGTAAATAAGAACAACAAACATACTTTGAAATGTCTATATGTGAATGCCAGGAGCCTAAGAAATAAGATGGGAGAGTTAGAATATAATGCACTAAATGAAAAATTAGATATAATAGGCATCTCTGAGACCTGGTGGAAGGAGGATAACCAGTAGGACACTTTCATACTGGGGTACAAATTATATCGTAGTGATAGGGTGGATTGGATTGTTGGAGGGATAGCACTGTATATTAACGAGAGCCTTGAATCAAATAGATTGAAAATTCTGCAGGAAACAAAACACTTCTTGGAATCACTGTGGATTGAAATTCCATGTGTAAAGGGGAAAGGGATAGTGATAGGAGTGTACTTCGGTCCGCCTAGCCAGGATGAACAGACGGATGCAGAAATGTTAAAGGAAATTAGGGACGCAAACAAACTGGGCAACACGATAATAATGGGTGATTTCAATTACCCCGATATTGACTGGGTAAATGTAACATCGGGGCATGGTAAGGAGGTAAAATTCCTTGATGAAATCAAGGGCAGCTTTATGGAGCACTGGTACAGGAGCCGACGAGAGAAGGAAAAATTCTAGACCTAGTCCTTAGTGGAGCGCATGATCTGGTGTGGAAGGTAGTGGTGCTGGAGCTGCTTGATAACAGTGATCATAATATGATCGGATTTGATACTAGCTTTGAAGTAAGTATACATAGGAAATAAAATACATTAGTGTTTAACTTTAAAAAAAAGAGACTATGATAAAATGAGAAGAACAGTGAAAAAAAAAACTTAGAGAAGCGACTGCGAGTGTCAAAAATTTACATCAGGCGTGGATGCTGTTCAAAAACACTAGCCTGGAAGCCCAGGCCAAATATATTCTGTGTATTAAAAAAGGAGGGAAGACCAAACGAAAGCTGGCGTGGTTAAAAAGTGAGGTGAAGGAAGCTATTAGAGCTAAAAGAAAATCCTTCAGAAAATGGAAGAAGGAATCGACTGAAAATAATAAGAAACGGCATGAGGAATGTCAAGTCAAATGCAAAGCGCTGATAAGGAAGGCTAAGAGGGACTTCGAAAAAAAGATTGTGTTGGAGGCAAAAATGCTTAGTAAAATATTTTTTAGGTATATTAAAAGCAGGAAGCCGGCAAAAGAATCGGTTGGACCACTAGATGACCGAGGAGTAAAAGGGGCGAACAGGGAAGACAAAGCCGTAGCGGAGAGATTAAATGAATTCTTTCCTTCGGTCTTCACCGAGGAAGATTTGGGTGGGATATCGGTGCCGGAAATGGTATTCAAAGCTGACGAGTCAGAGAAACTTAATGAATTCTCTGTAAACCTGGAGAATGTAATGGGGCAGTTCTACAAACTGAAGAGTAGCAAATCTCCTGGACCGGATGGTATTCATCCCAGAGTACTGATAGAACTGAAAAATGAGCTTGCGGAGCTATTGTTAGTAATATGTAATTTATCCTTAAAATCGAGTGTGGTACCGGAAGATTGGAGGGTGGCCAATGTAACGCTGTTTTTTAAAAAAAGATTCCAGAGGAGATCCAGAAAATTATAGACCGGTGAGTCTGACGTTGGTGCCAGGCAAAATGATAGAGACTATTATTAAAAACAAAATTACAGAGCATATTCAGAAGCATGGATTAATGAGACAAATCCAACATGGATTTAGTGAAGGAAAATCTTGCCTCACCAATCTACTACATTTCTTTGAAAGGGTGAACAAACATGTGGATAAAGGTGAGCCAGTTGATATTGTGTATCTGGATTTTCAGAAGGCATTTGACAAAGTACCTCATGAAAGACTCCAGAGGAAATTGAAGAGTCATGGGATAGGAGGTAGTGTTCTATTGTGGATTAAAAACTGGTTAAAAGATAGAAAACAGAGAGTAGGGTTAAATGGTCAGTATTCTCAATGGAGGTTAGTTAGTGGGGTTCCCCAGGGGTCTGTGCTGGGACTACTGCTTTATAACATATTTATAAATGACCTAGAGATGGGAGTAACTAGTGAGGTAATTAAATTTGGTGATGACACAAAGTTATTCAAAGTCGTTACTGCGGAAAGATTGTGAAAAATTACAAGAGGACTTTGCGAGACTGGGAGACTGGGCGTGTAAATGACAGATGACGTTTAATGTGAGCAAATGCAAAGTGATACATGTGGGAAAGAGGAACCCGAATTATAGCTACGTCAAGCAAAGGTTCCACGTTAGGAGTCACGGACTAAGAAATGGATCTAGGTGTCGTCATTGATGATACGTTGAAACCTTCTGCTCAGTGTGCTACTGCGGCTAAGAAAGCAAATAGAACATTAGGTATTATTAGGAAAGGAATACAAAATAAAAATGAGGATGTTATAATGCCTTTGTATTGCTCCATGGTGCGACCTCACCTCGAATATTGTGTTCAATTTTGTTCGCCGCATCTCAAATCGATATAGTGGAATTAGAAAAGGTGCAGAGAAGGGCAACAAAAATGATAAAGGGGATGGGATGACTTCCCTTTGAGGAAAGGCTAAAGTGGCTAGGGCTCTTCAGCTTGGAGAAAAGGTGGCTGAGGGGAGATATGATAGAGGTCTATAAAATAATGAGTGGAGTTGAATGGGTAGATGTGAAGCGTCTGTTTACGCTTTTGAAAAATACTAGGACTAGGGGGAATACAATGAAGCTACAAAGTAATAAATTTAAAACGAATCGGAGAAACTTTTTCTTCACTCAACGTGTAATTAAACTCTGGAATTCGGTTAGTTTAGCGGAGTTTTAAAAAGGTTTGGACGGCTTCCTAAAGGAAAAGTCTATAGACCATTATTAAATGGACTTGAAGAAAATCCACTATTTCTGGGATAAGCAGTATAAAATGTTTTGTACTTTTTTGGGATCTTGCCAGGTATTTGTGACCTGGATTGGCTACTGTTGGAAACAGGATGCTGGGCTTGAGGGACCTTTGGTCTTTCCCAGTATGGCAATATTATGTACTTATGTAAAATAGGAAAAGAACACCAAAAATATGATAGGAAAGATAACCATACTAACAGCAAGGAGATACAGACAGATTTGCATACACTGCCCCCATTATATGCAAATCTCTTTCATGCATATTCATTGTGGATATCCTGAAAACCTGACTTGCAAGTAGTACTCTAGGGCTGGACTTGGGAAACATTGTTCTAACATTATCAAATTTCACCAAACATTTAACTGAAAACCACAAGAAGAAAACTTCATTGTTCCGTATTATATTGCGCAGTTCTAAGAACCACTTTCGTTGTTCCTGAGTTTCTTTAAACATTAGCAAAACACCATACTTTCTTTTCACAAGAATTGTTTAGTCCTATTTTGGAAAAACAAATTCAAATATATGAGTTCTGTCAGACTCAATAGCAAATGAGACAGAGTTACACGATCTTCATTAATTTCTATAGAGGTCTCTAAAATATCTGTAAAGTTCAAACTATCGTGTGAAGCAGCTGTACTTCCACCATCACCATCTGGTCCACAGCTTGCCGTTTTTAAAAGGCAGATAGAACACCTTATTCAAAGGGGGACAGGCCTCAGTCAGGATTTTTAATATCTCAGTCATATATATTATTTCTTGAAAAGATACCTTGACATTATATGAGTTATCCATGAAAGTTCAAGAAACTCAAATTGAACCTCCTCACACTGTTCTTTATTTGTTTGTTTCTGATGTAATCTTAAATAGTCTTGGGCCATTTTATTTTGCACCCCTTGAATTTCAGCTATATTTTTCCAGGATCTTCTATTATACTTGAAACTCCTACATGAACAGTTTCTAATGTTGGCATTCTCGTTGTTATAACCTCCATATCCTTTTCTACTTGATTCAGCGTTCTACTCAGTTTGATCTAAATTTGTAATTGCTTGCCAAATAGCTTCAAAAGTCACAGGTGGAGATGATAATGACGACGCCTTCTCCCAGGTCTACAGTCTAGCCTAGATTCCCACCGTGAGCAAACTTTAGACCTGGAAAAGATCTTAAAGGTTCGGACTAACTTTGTTTTCACAGGTGCCTGAACTGCACTCATTGACGTGCTCTTCTGTACCAGATCTTGTCCCGCTATCTCCAAAAGCCGCCTGCCCGCTGAAGAGGAATTCATGTTTCTTCCTGCCAGTGACGAACTCGTAGTGGTTAGTTGCAGCAGCATGAGGGTTGGTGGACTCAAAGTCCTTCCTCTGAGGGTGGAGTACCTCTCTGTCCCACGACTGCCAAAAGGAGACCTCCAGCTGCCCCCAAAGACACTGTAACAGTTGCTTATCTATGCATTGTCGTCTGAGTGAAACCTGGGGTATTTGGTAAGACTGACTTAAATTTCCCCCTTCATTTTCCCATTATTACGATGCAGCAAGAAAAATCTTAGTTGAGGCAAGGAAGCAGTGCAATAGTAGGTGGTCCAACCCTCAGCACGGTATAGCAGCCATCATGGGTCCTCAGCATTATCTCTTTTTCAAGAAAGCTTCATTTCATATCTAAATCAGTAACCTATTCCAAAAAGTTGGTGCCAACCAAAAACAGCATCATCTCACATAGAGGCCAAGTAAGCCCTGGACACATGGACAATAACCATTCTACTATCAGACAGAGATCTTAAGAAGTCTTCCTGGCACATATTGATGCTAGATATGGTGAAATATTCTCATACAGAGCTCTGTGAGCCAACACCAAAATTTTGAGACCTTACTCGAAGCCAGTGAAATTTTATTAGCAATGGGGTTATATAATCTCTACTATGTGCTCTGCCAAGCAACCATACTGCTGCATTCTGCAGTGTTTGAAGTCTTTTAAAATTGTTTGTAGAGTCACATGCATACACAGCATTGCCATAGTCTCTCGTAGAAATTTATAAAGCATCCCTCACCAGCTCACCATCCCTCTTATCTCCCTCCTCCATCCTCGCTCTCAACCTTCAACACTTCCTTCCTGCTATTAACCCATCCCCATTCCTCCTAAGTGCACCCCGCCTTCGTCGCCCGTCCTCCCCCTCCCTCCTCCGCTCTCTCTTGCTCCTCCTCCTACTATCCGCCGGAGACATTAACCCTAATCCAGGTCCCCCTCATCTGTCCCCGTCTTATCCACACGGACGATCCCGGGACGTCTCCAATCTCGTCTCTATTCCCCTCCTCCCCCCTTCTTCCCTCCCCTTCTCTTGTGCCTTGTGGAATGCCCACTCAGTCTGCAACAAACTGCCCTTCACCCACGATCTCTTCATCTCCAACTCCCTTCAACTGCTCGCCCTAACCGAAACCTGGATCTCCCCGGACGACTCTGCCTCAGTCGCAGCCCTTTGCCATGGTGGTTACCTCTTCTCACACACTCCCCGCCCAGTTGGCCGCGGTGGAGGCGTTGGGTTACTACGCTCGCCCTCCTGTAGTTTCCAACCCCTCCTCCTACCGCAGTCTCACTGTTTCTCATTCTTTGAAGCCCACTCCATCTGGCTATTCAACCCACTACCACTCAGAGTGGCAGTCATCTGCCGCCCCCCTGATAAATCCTTCTCTTCCTTCCTTACCGACTTCGATGCCTGGCTGTCTGCCTTTCTTGAACCCTCATCTCCATCTCTCATTCTCGGAGACTTCAATATATATGTTGATGACCCATCCGACCCTCACGCTTCTAAGTTCCTCACCCTAACTTCCTCCTTCAGCTGTGCTCTACCACCCCTACTCACCGTGACGGCCATTGTCTTGACCTCGTCCTTTCCTCATCCGGCTCACCCACCAATTTCCAAGCTTCAGTTCTTCCTCTCTCCAATCACCACCTGATCACATTCACACTTCTTCACCCCCCCTCTGCCCCGCCCAACCTTAACCACCACCTCCAGGAATCTCCAGGCCATTGACCCCCTCACCTTATCCGCTAGTATCTCTAATCTCCTCCCATCCATCATGTCCTCCGAGACTGTCGACAAAGCGGTCTCTGCTTACAATGCCGCTCTCTCCTCTGCTCTGGACACCCTCGCACCATCCACCTCCCGTCCCACAAAGCGTACTAATCCCCAGCCCTGGCTGACCCCTGGCATCCGTTACCTTCGCTCCTGCGCACGATCTGCCGAACGCCTCTGGAGGAAATCTCGTACTCATTCAGACTTTCTTCACTATAAATTCATGCTATCCTCCTTCCACTCCTCCCTATTCCTTGCAAAACAGGACTATTACACTCAATTGACCAATTCTCTCAGCTCCAACCCTCGTCGTCTCTTCGCCACCCTTAACTCTCTCCTCAAGGTGCCCCCCGCTCCCACTCCCCCCTCACTCTCTCCTCAATCACTGGCTGATTACTTCCACGACAAAGTGCAAAAGATCAACCTTGAATTCACTACCAAGCCATCACCCCCCACCCCCCCTCTTCACCCATTAACCCTCTCCCTCAACCAACCAACCCAGGCCGCCTTCTCCTCATTTCCTGAGATCACTGAGGATGAAACCTCCCGCCTTCTTTCCTCCTCGAAATGCACCACCTGTTCCTCTGATCCCATCTCCACCAACCTACTTAACACCATCGCCCATACTGTCAGCCCCTCCATCTGTCGCAACCTTAACCTCTCTCTCTCCACTGCAACTGTCCCTGACACCTTCAAGCACGCCGTAGTCACACCTCTCCTCAAAAAACCATCACTCGACCCTACCTGCCCCTCCAACTATCGCCCCATCTCTCTCCTACCCTTCCTCTCCAAAATACTTGAGCTCGCCATTCACAGCTACTGTCTTGATTTTCTCTCCTCTCATGCCATCCTCGACCCACTCCAGTCCGGTTTCCGCCCTCTCCACTCGACAGAAACAGCACTCTCTAAAGTCTGCAATTACCTGCTCCTGGCCAAATCCAGAGGCCACTACTCCATCCTCATCCTCCTCGATCTTTCTGCCGCTTTTGACACTGTCAATCACGATTTACTTCTCGCCACACTGGCCTCATTTGGGTTCCAGGGCTCTGTCCTCTCCTGGTTCTCCTCCTATCTCTCCCACCGCACATTCAGGGTGCACTCCCATGGATCTTCCTCCACTCCCATCCCGCTATCTGTTGGAGTTCCCCAGGGATATGTTCTTGGACCCCTTCTCTTCTCTATCTACACCTCTTCCCTAGGCTCACTGATCTCATCTCATGGCTTCCAGTATCATCTTTACGCTGATGACACCCAGCTCTATCTCTCCACACAAGACATCACCGCAGAAACCCAGGCCAAGGTATCGGCCTGCCTATCCGACATTGCTGCCTGGATGTCCAACCGCCACCTGAAGCTGAACATGTCCAAGACCGAGCTCCTCGTCTTTCCACCTAAGCCCACTTCTCCTCTTCCCCCACTCTCTATCTCAGTTGATGGCACCCTCATCCTCCCCGTCTCATCTGCCCACAACCTCGGGGTCATCTTCGACTCCTCCCTCTCCTTCTCTGCGCATATCCAGCAGACTGCCAGAACCTGTCGCTTCTTCCTTTTCAACATCAACAAAATTCGCCCTTTCCTCTCTGAGCACACCACCCGAACTCTCGTCCACACTCTCATTACCTCTCGTCTCGACTACTGCAACTTGCTCCTCACTGGCCTCCCACTCAGCCATCTATCCCCCCTTCAATCCATTCAGTACTCTGCCGCACGTCTCATATTCCGCCAGAACCGATATACTCATATCACCCCTCTCCTCAAGTCGCTTCACTGGCTTCCGATCAGATACCGCATCCAATTCAAGCTTCTCCTCCTTACTTACAAATGCACTCACTCTGCTGCTCCACCCTACCTCTCTACCCTCATCTCCCCCTACGTTCCTGCCCGTAACCTCCGCTCACATGACAAATCCCTCCTCTCAGTACCCTTCTCCACCATTGCCAACTCCAGGCTCCACTCATTTTGCCTTGCCTCACCCTATGCCTGGAACAGTCTTCCTGAATCCCTATGCCAAGCCCCCTCCCTACCCATCTTCAAATCCTTGCTTAAAGCTCACCTCTTCAATGCTGCGTTCGGAACCTAACCTTTCGAACATATAGGTTGCCCCAATCTGTCTGACCTATCTGATTGATTAACTGTACATTGTCTTTTTAGATTGTAAGCTCTTCGAGCAGGGACTGTCCTTCCATGTTAAATTGTACAGCGCTGTGTAACCCTAGTAGCGCTTTAGAAATGTTAAGTAGTAGTAGTAGTAGTATGAATGAGAGAATGTAGTGCCACATCATCCGAAAAACTTCTGATGGCCCAAAGCTGATGCAACACAAAAAATCTGTTGGATCTTATTTTATTTTTTTTTAGTACATTAGAAACCTAATCCAAAAATGATAGCTGGAAATCTAAGAACAACCCCAAATATTTAAAAGAATCAACCATTCATTTATGTAGACGATGTCACATTATACATCCCCTACAAACATGATCTAAAGGAACGAAATCAAACTCAGCTTCAACATCATGAACTCATGGACGGATGCATTTCAATTCAAACTTAATACAGAAAAAACACACTGTCTCATCCTCTCATCCCAATACAACATGAACAAACCACCAATATACACACCCCAGACCACACCCTACCTATCTCAGACAATCTGAAAATTCTCGGCGTTACAATTGAATGAAACCTCACGCTAGAGAGTCAAGAGAAATCAACAACAAAGAAAATGTTCCACTCAATGTGGAAACTCAAACGAGTGAAACCTTTTTTCCCGAGGGAAATATTTTGCAAATTGGTACAATCTGTGGTAATAAGCCATCTAGACTATTGCAACGGAATCTATGCGGGATGCAAAGAACAACTTAAAAAGAAACCCCAAACTGCTCAAAACACAACAGCCAGGCTTATATTCGGAAAAATGAGATTGCAAAGCGCCAAGCCCCTCCGAGAAAAGCTGCATTGGCTTCCAATCAAAAAACATGTTGCATTCAAAATCTGCACCCTGGTTCATAAAATTATATACGGAGAAGCCCCGAGTTACATGACAGACCTTATAGGCCTACCAACCAGAAACACAAGATTAACACGAACATACCTAAATCTCCACCACCCAAGCTGCAAAGGTCTCAGATACAAATAACCTATGCATCCAGCTTCTCCTATATAAGCACACAAATATGGAATGCATTACTGACCGCCGTGAAAACAACGTATGACCACCTAAGCTTCAGGAAATTACTAAAATACAACTTGTTCAACAAGGCATAACCTAACGATCCAACTTAAACTCCTGAACCCTGCAACATAACAAAACCAAAACTCGTACTGGACATAACTTAACCTCCTCCTCATGATTCCCCAATGTGTCTGTCACACATGAACTTTTACTGTACTACTATACCACCTTGTATTTGTTCTACCGAAACTGGCGATCGCCATTAAGGTACTACGTAAGCCACATTGAGCCTGCAAATAGGTGGGAAAATGTGGGATACAAATGTAACAAATAAATTATGAATAGACTAGGAAAAAATGCCCGTTTCTGAGCGCAATGAAACGGGCGCTAGCAAGGGGCCCCCTCCCTCCGTCCCTCCGAGCTACTTGCCTTGTTTGCTGTGGAGTTTCCGTTTCGGCCCTCGTCGAGTGTCATAGCTCCGCCCTCGACGTCATGATGTTTTGACGCGAGGGCGGTGCAGACACTCCAGTGCACACCGGATATCTCGGGCGCCTCAACTTCCGTGGAGGCTTCAGAACGTTGGGATTGCCTTTTATATAGAGAGATTACTCAATAAAATTGGTGCAATATCAGGACAATAAGTACAACCTGTAATCCAACAGGCTGTAGTCTTAGAAGTATTCAAAACATAACACTTTATTCTTTTTTTTTTTTTACATTCCATAATTTTATGGAAAGTTTTAAATGTAATAATAAAACAAATAGGGAGAAATAAAAAAAAAAATTACAAAAAGGGAGATATACATATTATGAGCTCTTTAAACCTGATACTCAATACTCCAAATTAAAATAACCACAGAGAAAGTAAAATATAATAATATAAAATAATAAAATGCTAATACAGTATAAGTATTTCAAATACAATATAATAGAGGAGTTGGGCTCATACATAAAATATACATGATAAATAGTAGCCTGAGATAAACCAATAATAATCAAGTTGATTGAGATAATTGTAGATAAAGATCAATAGGAGTCCATAACTGTCAAACAGTTTTTCAAAACCTTTAGGTTCATATTGTTTATATAGACAAACTGTATTACACCAAAAAGTATAGTTTGTAAGAGTTTAGCAGCTTTCCAGTTCTTAAGTATATATGTTGAATACCAGTTGCTATAAGAATATCAATTAACTTAGATTTACAGTTGCCAGAATCAAAACAAGAATGTAAGGATCACTACATCATATGTTAAGGTAGCTGTACATATAAGGTAGCTGGCAAATAAGAGTAATTATTTGCCAAAATTGAGGCCAAAAAGCATATATCAATGGACAATCAAATAGCATATATCTCATTGATCCAGAAGATAAGCGACATTGCCAGCAGAGATCATCCTGCTTGAGCTTGGCTTTCCACATTTTCCTAGGAGTCCAGTAAGCATTGTGCATGAAAAAATAAAGAGACTACAACATGGTAGCTGATAGTAAAGGTCTATTAACGTTTGACCATAAAAAGGCCAGTTAGGCTTAAGAGAAGAGTCTGCAAGTTGAGAACACCAGTTATTATTTGCTTGCATTGGTTCATCAAAGGATTGGTCTCTAAATAGAGTGCAAATAGAGGCTGTATGTGATAAAGTACCTAGGAAGTTAGTAGCTGAAGAGATATCATTAGATATGCATAACCATTGATTTTTATGAGAAGCTAATGCAGGGTACTTAGCAATGAATTCTGGAAAGGTAAGCAATCTATTATCAACACATAATTAATCTAAAGACCATATATTCTGTTTTTGCCACAATTTCCAAAATATATATCTTATACATAATTTGGGGGTTATTCCAAATACACATAGATTTTTCTGAATATAAGGAAATATTAGAAATGTTATCTAGTAAGTGTATTGCAGTTTGGGTGGCTGATCATAATTTAAATTTCCTAATTGAAGGAGGTAATCACACAGTACCAAATATGTTTAATGGAAATGGGGAACATATCATTTCTTCAGCTTCCAACCAGGGTGGAATAGTTAAGTTAAAACTTGTATATTGTAACCAGTGTTCTCCATATTTTGCTAATGAAGCTAAATGATATTTGTATAAATCTGGTATATTCATACCACCAAAAAGGTTTGGAAGCTTTCAATTTTCTAAGGGCAATTTGTGGGGTTTTTTATTCATCCAAATAAAGGTATTAAGTTTACGATCAAGCCATGAATAAAAATAGTTTGGACATAAGGATGGAAGCATAGAGAGGATATAGGTAATTTTTGATGCTAAAGTCATTTTGATTGAAGATATTCTTCCTAATCAAGATAATTTTAGAGGCAACCATCAATATGTAGCTTGATTGACAATTTCCTTTATTTTAGCACAATTTAGATTAAGAATCTGTTCAGAATCTTTATGGATAAGAATACCTAAATATTTAGTAGCTTTGTGTGCACAATCAAATTGCATATGCTGAAAATCAAAAGGTGAAGATAAATGATTCCGGGCCCCTTGTACCAAGCTGCAGCAAAAGGGGGCCTTCGCCAGCGTCTGTGCTGGTAAAAAGGAAGGTCTCGCTTTCCTCAGAAAATGGCGGGCGGCAAATATAGCACTTGCCGCGCACCATTTCGGCACCCATTGAGGTGGTGGTAAGGGCTCCCGCGCTACACCCGATTACCACTGGGTACAGTCTGGCGCTACAAAAATAAATTTTTGTAGCACCGGAAATGACGGCATGGTAGGGGTGGAAAGTACCACTTAGTAAAAAGAGCCCTCGGATAATTTCAGATTTGTCCCAATTAGCTTTATAACCTGAAAACTGGAAATAATTAATTAGTTTAGTATATTCTGGCAGAGATTCATGAGGTTTAGTAAGGAAAAGCAATAAATCATCTGCATAGGTGGCTAATTTAATTTTGCGGGTTTTGGTGTTAATGCCATGAATGGCTTGTGACTAGCAAATAGCAGATAAAAATGGTTCAAGAGCCAAGTTAAAAAGGAGTGGTGATAATGGGCAACCTTGCCGAGTTCCATGCTTTAAAGGAATGTCATTAGAGGGTGCCATTTACAGATATTCTAGAAATAGGATTCCAATAAAGAGCGTGGATTCAAGAAATTAAGATCTCACCAAAACCATTTATCATTTTAAGACCTGTATCAAAAAGAACCATTCAATGCAGTCAAAAGGCTTTTCAGCATCTAAAGCAATTCCAATCATAGGTTCCAGAATTTATTTGGCCTTAAAATCGATATTATGAAATAACCTCAAATTGTCATCTATGTATCTATTTTTTATAAATCCCACTTGGTCACTATGGACTAGATATGTAATGGATTTATTTGGGCATTCAGTAAGAATTTTAGCAAATATTTTGTAGTGTATTTAGTAGGGAAATTGATGTATAGTTCTGGACCTTACATTGATCTCTACCAGGCTTTGGAATAAGTATGATTGTTGCCAGGGCCGTGCCTAGGGTCTCTGGCGCCCCCCTGCAGACTATCAGTTGGCGCCCCCCCCCCCCCCCCGTGAAAATGATCACGCCCCCCCCCCCCCCCATGAAATGATCGCTCACCACTTGCCACACTGAAAGGAATTGTCAGCAATATTCTTAGAAACTAATTGCTATACATTGCAAAATAAGATAGCAGATGTAAATTCTCAAAGTGGACATATTCCAAACGCTAAAATGAAAATAAAATAATTTTTTTCTACCTTTGTTGTCTGGTGACTTTCTTTTTTTAATTATGCTGGTCCAGTATCTGATTCTGCTGCTATATGTCCTCTTAACTCCATTTCCAGGGCTTCCTTTCCATTTATTTCTTTACTTTTCTCCTTTCTTCTTCATTTCTTGCTCTATATCCATTTCCAGCAATTTCTCCTCTCTCCCTGGGTCCTGCCCTCCCATCCATGTCCATTCTTGTCCCTCTCTGCTCTTCCCTCCTCCATCCATACCCAGCAATCCTCCTCTCTCCCCTCCCCTCCATTTCCAGCAATTTGTCCTGTCCCTGGGCCCCCATGTCCATCCTTGTCCCTCTCTGCCCTTCCCTCCTCCATCCATAGCCAGCAATCCTTGCCTCCTCTATCCCCTCCCCTCCATTTCCAGCAATTTGTCCTCTCCCTGGGCCCCCATGTCCATCCTTGCCCCTCTCTGCCCTTCCCTCCTCCATCCATAGCCAGCAATCCTCTCTCCCCTCCCCTTCCCTTCCAGCAATTTGTCCTCTCCCTGGGCCCTGCCCTCCCATCCATGCCTCTCTGCCCTTCCCTCCGCACCCTGGGGCCTTTAAATCTTTTACTTCCGGTCGCAGCAGCGTCAGTGAAAGCGGAGCGCTGCCGACGTCTCCCTTCCCTTTGCGCTCTTGGTTCCCTCAGTGTCCACCTTCTTCTGACGTCAGAAGAAGGCGGGACACTGAGGGAACCAACGAGTGTAAGGGAAGGGAGACGTCGGCAGCAGTGGCGTAGCTAGGGTAGTTGACACCCGGGGCCGGTCATTGTTTAACACCCCCCCCCCCCCAATCCAGTACTAGGCATACCGAGAATACAAAACACTCACGACCTATAGAGCAATTTTACCATACCATAAGCAGTCATTTCTACGAGTTACACAAGGAAAAGGAAAGCATCTTAAACACTACAGTGAGCACTAGAACATCAATTCACCTATTGTAAAACGAAACCAGACAGAATAGTACAGATCGTAGATCCTGCACAGTCAATGCCAACTGAAAGCCATGTCTTTTTCAAACACAGATACACCCTAATCCACTATAGGATAAGTAATCATAAACTTTCTATTTAGACAAAAATTAAACTGAACCCCCGATGCCAGACTCTGCATACAATGCAACACCACAGAAACAGAAAATGTCCCCTAGTACTGTGCAAAATATAAAGACAGCAGATGTAAATTTGAAAAAACTAACAAATACCAATCACCACTTTACAAATTAACAAATAGAAATAAAACAAATACAGAAAATAAAATAATACCATTTTATTGGACTAATACATTTAGCTTCCAGAGGCCAAAATCTCCTTCCTCAGGTCAATACAGTATAGTGCTGTTACAGTATCCTATCCTGATCTGAGGAAGGGGGTTTTGTTCTCTGAAAGTTAAGTCAAAATGTATTAAAATTAGTCCAATAAAAAGATTACCTTATTTACATGTTCTATTTATAAACATTTATTAACACAGCTAAAATACTATATCCTAAAGCAAAATAATAAAAATATATATTTACAGTTTGTTGTCTTTGGTTTCTGCTTTCCTTATCTTCTTTTCACCGTCTTCCTTCCATCCAGCATCTGTCTTCGCTCTCTCTCTGCTCTCAAGTGTCTGCCCTCTCTAATGTCCTTCCATCCACATCTGCCCTCTATTTCTGCTCCTTCCATCCACCATCTGCCCCAGTCTGCCATCTCTCTCTCCCCCTTCCATCCACCATCTGCCCTCTCTCTCTCCTTTCCCTCTAGCATTTGCCCTCTATCTCTGCCCCCTTCCATCCACTGTCTGCTCTTTCACTCCCTTCTATCCACTGTCTGCCCTTTCTCTCTGCTCCTTCGATTCACCATTTGTCCTCTCTCTTTCCCCCTCCCATCCATTCAGGGTCTGCCCTCCCTCTCACTCCCCATTCCATCCAGGATCTATCCCCCCTCTCTCACTGCCCCCTCTTTTCGGCTCCCAGTTCCCACCTGCGGCTGCCCCTAGTTCCAGATCCATTGATTCTCCCATCCACCCCTGCCCCAGGCATGACCCCATTCTCCCTCCTGCTCACTTTTCAGACCCCAGTTCCAGCTCCATGCCCCTTCTCCCATCTGTCTCCTACCCAGTCCCTTCTGCCCATCCGAGTCCCCCTCACCCCATCTGTCTCCCACCCAGTCCCTTCTGCTATCCAAGTGCCCCCACCCTCACCCCATCATCTGTCTCCCACCCAGTCCCTTCTGCCCATCCGAGTCCCCCTCACCCCATCTGTCTCCCACCCAGTCCCTTCTGCTATCCAAGTGCCCCCCACCCTCACCCCATCTGTCTCCCACCCAGTCCCTTCTGCCCATCCGAGTCCCCCTCACCCCATCTGGCTCCCACCCAGTCCCTTCTGCTATCCAAGTGCCCCCCACCCTCACCCCATCTGTCTCCCACCCAGTCCCTTCTGCCCATTCGAGTCCCCCTCACCCCATCTGGCTCCCACCCAGTCCCTTCTGCTATCCAAGTGCCCCCACCCTCACCCCATCATCTGTCTCCCACCCAGTCCCTTCTGCCCATCCGAGTCCCCCTCACCCCATCTGTCTCCCACCCAGTCCCTTCTGCTATCCAAGTGCCCCCCACCCTCACCCCATCTGTCTCCCACCCAGTCCCTTCTGCCCATCCGAGTCCCCCTCACCCCATCTGGCTCCCACCCAGTCCCTTCTGCTATCCAAGTGCCCCCCACCCTCACCCCACCTGTCTCCCACCCAGTCCCTTCTGCCCATTCGAGTCCCCCTCACCCCATCTGGCTCCCACCCAGTCCCTTCTGCTATCCGAGTCCTCCCCCACCTTCACGGTCACCCCATCTGTCCCCCACCCTCACCCTGCCTCGTCTTCTCCCTCCCTGCCACCCGTCTTTAAAAAGAAATTGCCGACGCGATAGCGAGCGCAGCACCTCGTGTGGAAGTAAAAGAAGCGAATCCGATCATCTCATTGGGCCTTCCTTCACTGTCCCGCCCTAGAGGAAATAGGAAGTTGCGTCAGAGGAGGGCGGGACAGTGAGGGAAGGCCCAATGAGATGATCGGATCCGCTTCCTTTACTTCCACACGAGGTGCTGCGCTCGCTATCGCGTCGGCAAATAAATTTAAAGGGCTGGTGCGGGGGGGGGGGGGTGCCAGGATGAAGAGCAGCGGGAGCGGCGGCACCCCCCTTTCTAGTGACACCCGGGGCGACCAAAAGATTTAAAGGCCTCGGCGGGGCGAGGGTAAGCACCGCGGCGGCGCCCTCCAGAGGTGGGCGCCCCCCTGCGGCGCTTACCTCGCTTACCGCATCGGCACGGCCCTGATTGTTGCTTCTGTGAATCTACATTGTTGTTCTGGATGTTCTCTAATATAATTAAAATATTCTAGGATATAAGGTGCTAAAGCAACGCTAAACTTTTTATAGAATTCAGCTGTGAGATCATCCGGTCCGGGAGCTTTATTGGAGGCAAGAGATGAAATAGCATCAAGTATTTCTTTGAGAGTAATTGGAGAGTCCATAACTTCTTTGTTAGCTGAAGGTAAGGCTGGCTGAGAGATGGAAGCCAAGAGATTATCTAAATTCTGAACAGATCCTTTTAATTCTGATTTTAAAAGGTTTGAGTAGAAAATTTCAAATAATGTAGTTTTAGCTTTAATCTCAGTATTTGACCTTGATCAATATGTAAAGATGAAATATGATCTCTGGATTCTTTACCTTTTAGGAATTTGGCAAGGAGTTTACCAATTTTATTGTTTCCTGAATAATGACCAGAAGATTGGATAAATAGGTCAGATCTTGCTTTGGCAGATAAGATAGAATTATACTCATATTTTGCTTTAAGAAGTTTGTGTAGTGTTTTTGGATCTGAGGAGGACATGTGATTATATTCCAATATTTTAATATTCTGTTCTAATTTACTTTCTAGTAATAAAGAGTCTTGTACTAAGCTGCAGTAGGAATTTTAGCTGGCAATAAACACTGAGACGCCCATAGGAATATAATGTGCATCTCGGCATTTACTGCTGACTGATTTCTACCATAAGCTAAAAATGCTACCATGACCTATTAAAAGACCTCCATAGTTTGTTTTCTGTGCCATGCCATCATACTTATAATTTCATCTTAAAGAGAGCTTTGTAAGCTTCCCACAAAGTGGGTGGGGATATATCTGAAGATGAATTCCTTTTTTAAAAAATCTGTGTGGAATTGGGCGAGTTTTTTGATAAGACCATTACATAAAATATAAAAATCGAATTGTTAAATCTCCAGGAGTTTTTGAATTAGTAGAAGATTGCACATTTAAATGGAGGGATAAACAGCAGCATGATCTGAAAGGTGTATAGGATGTATGATAGACTTTGCTAGCGAGAAGGATAAATTAGCTGAAATAAGAAAATAGTTTAATCTGGCATAAGTATTATGAGGAAGAGAAACATGGGTGTAATCTTTGTCGTTGGGATGGTCCATGCATCAATTAAATTGGCATTCTGAGTCAGATTTTTTAACTCAGACAACATTTTAGTCTTAGCAGGTCTGCATATTGAAGTTCTATCTAAACAATAATCTAAAGGTTGATTAAAGTCTCCAGCAATTATTAAAGATCCCATTTGGTTTTGAAGTAAACTTAAGTAAAGAGAGTAAAGAGATCTAATAAAGTCAGGAGAATCAGATACAGGTGCATAGATATTCAAAAAAGTATAGGATTGCGAGTTAATAATGGCACATACCATAGTCCATCAGCCTTTATAATCTGGGTATTAAGTGTGGAATGAAATAAAGTTGTAACACCTCCCTTTTTATTAAGAGCTGGGGAGTGAGAGATATGAGAATAACCTGGAAGAGAAAGCTTATTATATTTAGAAATATTTAGGTGAGTTTCCTGAAGGAAAATAATATCAGGATTTAAGGGGCCCATTTACTAAGCCACGTAGGTGCCTACACGCGCCCAATTCATGCTTCGGAGTTACCATGTGGTCTGTGCGCTAATTTAATTTTTTACACAAGTCCACTACGCGCGCCAGAAAATAAATTTTATTTTCTAGTGCGCAGCGAAAATTGGGCGGTAACTCCGACTTGATGCGAGTAGGCGATTACCGCATGGTTAACACAAGAGACCTTACCACTAAGTCAATGGCTGGCGGTAAGGTCTCAGACCCAAAATGGACGTGTGACAATTTTTATTTTGCCGCACGTACATTTTCGGCAAAAATTTTTAAAAGGGCATTTTTTGGAGGCACACTGAAAAATGGATCTGCGTGTACCCAAAACCCGCGCCTACACTACTGCAGGCCATTTTTCAGCGCACGTTAGTAAAAGGACCCCTAAGGTAATTTGAAATTTTCTTCCTTTTAACTGGGTGATTTAATCCATTGACATTGTATGTAATAATATGCAAACTAGCCATAAAGCTTTAAAGTATGATAACAACATTGAGGCCTGTGACCAATATCTAAATAGTAGTAATTATCTGAAATACAAAGGGTTATTAAACTATACACATAATAAACAACCATTTCCTTTATGAATCTGCATGAGTACATCTCTGCAGTAGTAATGACAACCTAACATGAGGGATGAAAGTAGAATTGTCAAGGGTGAGAGTGGAACTAGGTCCAAGAGATCGTTGTGAAGGAGAGTCTTCCGTCGGGAGGAACTACTTCCAATGCGGAGATATAACGATAGGTGAATCCTTATGATCACAAGTATTCAATGAGAGTGTTCAACATCATTGTAGCTGCCACAAAAGGTCGAGTTGGATCAGGAACACTGTTTCATTGTATGTGTATCGATTCTAAGAAAAGTTTTAGTTCAGCTGGTTCTAAATATGTATGTATATGGTTGTTATAGGTTACTCGCATTCTGGCGGGATATAGAAGACCAAATTTTACTCTGATATCTTTTAATGATTGACTTAGTTGCAGAAATTCTTTTCTTCTGATCGCTGTAGTTTTGGCTAAGTCTGGAACAATAAGAAGCCCTTATCTGAGGATAAGATTTAGCCGCTGTTAGGCTTGCAAGAGCATGCTGGTATCTGAAAAGCTTGGTGACAACAGGCCTAGGGTACTTCGCTGAGGTTATAGGCCTTGATGGGTGTGCTCTTTCAAATTCCAGCGGTGTAAGTAGTTTAAGTTGGAGAAGTTTAGGAATCAAATCAGTTAGAAAAGCAATGACATTGGGGTCTTCACATGTTTCTGGAAGGTGAGAATCCTGATGTTGCAACGTCTGTTCTGATTTGATAAGTCTTCTAAATCTTTTTGCAATTGTCAAATATCTCTATCGTGTTTCTCCAATATTGGAAGCTTGTCAGCAAAGGAGCGCGAATGTATTTCCAGCATATCAATTCACTTATGTATTTCAGCAATTTGAGTATTGAAAGCTTCGATTTCTGATCAAACAGCTTTTGTGGCTTTTACTTGCTCTGTCACGTTGGATTTGAAAGACCTCATTCTCCGAGGACAAGCAGGCTGATATTCTCACATGTGGGTAACGTCACATCGGCCCCTGGAGGATTTTCAGCAAAAATCTCTAGAAGTCTCTTCTGGAGCATTCCATCGCGCGTGGCAATTGCACTGCGCATGCGCGTACGTAATTTTCCACCCGTTGCACGGTCCCGCTCCTCAGTTTCTTCTTTTCCGCATCTGAGGAGAGACAGAGTTTTTTTCCGCTTCGCGTTTCCTCTGCTTTCCGGAGACGAAGTTTCTTCTTTTTCTCGGCTAAGATCGAGTATATTTGTTGTTCTTTAAAAAAAAAAGTTCCTTTATTTTCTAGTTTATTTTCATTTGTTAAGTTTCCTTCAGTTTTTCGTGCGACCGCTTTTAGGCCGCTCGGTCGTTTTTTTTCCTTTTTCTTGTGTCTAGTTTCCTGACACAATCGTGTCTTTTGATTTCGCAGAGGCTATTTTTCCCGCCATGTCATCAAAGACACCCAGCGGCTTCGAACCATGCGCCCGCTGCAACTGGACCATCTCAGGCACTGATCCGCACTCCTGGTGCCTTGGGCTCGACCATTGCCCGGAGAGCTGTAAGTTGTGTCTTCAGATGAAGAAACGCACCCAGCTCTCAAGGGAGGCTCAGAGAGAAAAGCTTTTTGGGTCCGGTACCTCGGCGACGGTGTCGACGTCGAGGGCTGATTGGCGTCGGGAGACCAGGTAAAGACTGCTAAAAAACCGATGCACGCTGGGAGCAGTGATGTATCGAGTGGGTCTCCACCCGCCTCGGCACCTCCTGCTTTGCAGGCCCCGCGGGACCGACCTGTATCGGACCCGGCCCCGAGGAGGCATGTGGATTCCACGTCCTCCTCACCGGTACCGAGGAGCCTCGATGACGAGCGTAGGGTGAAGGCCAAGAAGTACCGTCATCGTTCTCCTTCTCGACATGGTACTGGGAGCTCCGGGTCGTCGAAGCATTCGGCACCCGAGAAGCGTCGACGCTGAGAGGATCGCGCTCCCTCTGTGATGGAGGTGTCGTCGCGACGGTCATCTGGCAGTCCAGTACCAGCTCCCCAACCCCTACAGGTTCTGCCTCCGAAGCCCACACCGGTACCGCAGCCTTCCTTGACAGCTTCTCTTGATGAGCGCATCAAGGCTCTGTTTCCTCATTTTATGGAAGCAGTGCTGCACCAATTGAGCCCCTGCAGCGCCTAGCCTTTTGCCTGTGGTGAGGTCTCCTTCTCCAGCATCGCTTGCGGTACCGGAGTCGGCAGCCACCCGGGTCGTCTCTCCATTGTCGTCGGTGGAGGAAGCTTCACCGGAGTCTCTAAGGGAGTCGGATAGGGGCTGCTCTTTCTGAGCTTTTGGCCCCATCCGATGGTGGCTCATCTGATGATGATGACAGGCCTGGACGTTTCTCTGCCGAGGACTCGCTAGGTCTTCCATCTGATTCAACTCCCTCACCTCAGAAGCAGCTCTCCCCTCTGGAAAGTTTGTCTTTCTCCTCTTTTGTGCGGGAAATGTCTGAGGCCATTCCCTTCCCTGTGGAGACTGTGGATAAGCCCAGGGCTAAGATGCTCGAGGTCCTGGATTATCCATCTCCACCTAAGTCTTCCACCACAGTTCCTTTTCATGATACACTCCAGGAAGTGCTGATAAGGAATTGGGGGAAGCCTCTTTCATGCCCAACTGTTCCGAAAAAGGCTGAGTCCCAGTACCGGATCCACGGGGAACCCAGGTTCGTCCAGCCTCAGTTGCCTCATGATTCTGCGGTGGTGGATTCCGCTCTCAGAAGGGCCAAAAGTTCTAGGAACTTTTCCTCGGCGCCCCCGGAGCGGGAACACAGAACTTTGGACTCTTTTGGGAGGAAGGTGTATCAGAAAGGCATGCTCGCGTCCAAAATTCAATCATACCAGCTCTACATAAGCATTCATTAGCGGAACTCAGTGAGGCAGCTTGAGAGCTTGGTTGACGCGCTCCCGCCGGAGCAGGCTGAGCCTTTTCGCCAGGTGGTCAGGCAGCAGAAGGCGTGTCGCAAATTCCTGTCCAGGGGTATTTATGATACTTGCGATGTGACATCCAGATTCTCTGCTATGGGTATAGTGATGCGCAGACTCTCATGGCTGCATGCCTCTAACCTGGAGGAACGAACTCAGCAGAAGATTGCGGATATCCCTTGCCAGGGGGATCATCTTTTTGGTGAGAAGGTTGAAGAGCTGATTGATCATCTCTCAGCGTGATAACGCTATGGACTCTCTCTCCTGCCGGGCGCCTTCTAGGAAGTTTTTTCGAGGGAAGGCAAGTGCTTCCTACGCCTCTAGGGGCCGTAGGTAGACTCTTACTTCTCGGCATCCGGTTCAGGCTCCGCCCCAGCGCGCTCGTTCTCGTCAACAGCGTGCGCCGAAGCAGGCCCCTGCAGCTCCCTAGCAAAAACCAGGGACGGGTTTTTGACTGGCTCCAGTTGAGCATAGCCGCACTACAAGTATCCGTGCCGGACGACTTACCAGTGGGAGGGAGGTTAAAATTTTTTCACCAAATGTGGCCTCTCATAACCTCCGACCGGTGGGTTCTTCAAATAGTCCGGTTAGGATAAACCCTCAATCTGGAATCCGAACCTCCAAATTGCCCACCGAGAGCTCAATCTTTGACTCTCAGCACAGGCAAGTACTTGCAGAGGAATTCTCCGCCCTTCTCAGCGCCAATGCGGTCGAACCCATTCCACCAGGGCAGGAAGGGCTGGAGTTCTATTCCAGGTACTTCCTTGTGCAAAAGAAAACGGGGGATACGTCCCATCCTAGATCTAAGGGGCCTGAACAAATATCTGGTCCGAGAAAAGTTCAGGATGGTTTCCCTAGGCACCTTTCTTCCCATGATTCAGGAAAACGATTGGCTATGCTCTCTGGACTTAAAGGATGCTTACACTCACATCTCAATACTTCCAGCTCACAGGAAGTATCTGCGGTTTCGGCTGGGAGCACAGCATTTTCAGTACTGTGTGCTGACTTTTGGCTTGGCGTCTGCGCCCAGGGTATTTACCAAGTGCCTGGCAGTTGTTGCCGTGTCGCTACGCAAGCTGGGAGTGCATGTGTTCCCTTATCTAGACGATTGACTGGTAAAGAGCACCTCCCAGGCAGGAGCTTCGCAGTCCATGCAGATGACTATTCAGGTGCTAGAGCTACTAGAGTTTGTAATCAATTACCCAAAGTCCCATCTAATCCCAGTTCAGAAATTGGAATTTATAGGGGCTCTGTTGTGCACGCAGACAGCTTGTGCCTATCGTCCCGAGGCAAGAGACGCCCATAGGAATATAATGTGCATCTCGGCATTTACTGCCGACTGATTTCTACCATAAGCTAAAAATGCTACCACGACCTATTAAAAGACCTCCATAGTTTGTTTTCTGTGCCATGCCATGCAGACAGCTTGTGCCTATCGTCCCGAGGCAAGAGCAGACAACCTTCTGTCTCTGGTCTCCAGGGTTCAAGCGTCTCAGCAGATCACAGCTCGGCAGATGTTGAGACTTCTGGGGCACATGGCTTCCACAGTTCATGTAACTCCCATGTCACGCCTACACATGAGATCAGCTCAGTGGACCCTAGCTTCCCAGTGGTATCAAGCTACAGGGAATCTAGAGGATGTCATCCAGCTGTCCACCGACTTTCGGAATTCCCTTCAGTGGTGGACAATTCGATCCAATCTGGTTTTGGGGTGCCCATTCCAAATCCCTCAGCTACAAAATGTGCTGACGACGGATGCATCCCTCCTAGGGTGGGGAGCGCATGTAGATGGGCTTCATACTCAAGGAGCTTCGTCCCTTCAGGAAAAGCGACTTCAGATCAACCTCCTGGAGTTACGAGCGATCTGGAACGCTCTAAAGGCTTTCAGAGATCGGCTATCCAACCAAATCATTCTAATTCAAACAGACAATCAGGTTGCGATGTACTACCTCAACAAGCAAGGGGGTACCGCCAGATCTCGCCCTCTGTGTCAGGAAGCTGTTCAGATGTGGCTTTGGGCTCACCAGCACGGCATGTTTCTCCAAGCCATTTATCTAGCAGGCGTAAACAACAGCCTGCCGACAGGTTGAGCAGGATAATGCAACCTCACGAGTGGTCGCTGAACATGGCTGTAGCCCGAAAGATCTTCCGAGAGTGGGACACCCCCTCGGTGGATCTTTTTGCTACTCAACGAAATCACAAGGTCCCTCAGTTCTGTTCCAGACTACAGGCCCATGGCAGGCTAGCATCGGATGCCTTCCTCCTTCATTGGGGGACAGGCCTTCTGTACGCGTATCCTCCCATACCTCTGGTGGGGAAGACTTTGGTGAAACTCAAGCAAGATCGCGGAACCATGATTCTGATCGCTCCCTTCTGGCCGCGTCAGATTTGGTTCCCTCTTCTTCTGGAGTTGTTCTCCGAAGAACCATGGAGATAGGAGTGTTTTCCAACTTTCATTACTCAGAACGAGGGGGCGCTTCTGCATCCCAACCTCCAGTCTCTGGCTCTCACGGCCTGGATGTTGAGAGCTTAGAGTTCCCCTCCTTGGGTCTCTCTGAGGGTGTCTCCCGAGTCTTGCTTGCTTCCAGAAAAGACTCCACGAAAAGGTGTTACTCTTTTAAATGGAAGAGGTTTGCCGTCTGGTGTGACAGCAGGGCCCTAGATCCTTTTTCTTGTCCTACACAGACCTTGCTTGACTACCTTCTACACCTGTCAGAGTCTGGTCTTAAGACTAACTCAGTAAGGGTTCACCTTAGTGCAATTACTGCTTATCATCATCGTGTAGAAGGTAAGCCTATTTCTGGACAGCCTTTAGTTGTTCGATTCATGAGAGATTTGCTTTTGTCGAAGCCCCCTGTCAAGCCTCCTCCAGTGTCATGGGATCTCAGTGTCATTCTCACCCAGCTGATGAAACCTCCTTTTGAGCCACTGAATTCCTGCCATCTGAAGTACTTGACTTGGAAGGTCATTTTCTTGGTGGCTGTTACTTCAGCTCGTAGGGTCAGTGAGCTTCAGGCTTTAGTGGTTCATGCACCTTATCTTAAATTTCATCATAACAGAGTAGTCCTCCGTACGCACCCTAAGTTCCTGCCGAAGGTGGTGTCGGAGTTCCATCTGAACCAGTCAATTGTCTTGCCAACATTCTTTCCCCGTCCTCATACCCGCTCTGGCGAAAGCAGTTTGCACACCTTGGACTGCAAGAGAACATTGGCCTTTTATGTGAAGCGGACAAGCCCCCACAAACAGTCCGCCCAGTTGTTCATTTCTTTTAATCCCAACAAGAGGGGAGTTGCTGTCAGGAAACTCACCATATCTAATTGGCTAGCAGATTGCATTTCCTTCACTTATGCCCAAGCTGGACTGACTTTAGAGGGCCATGTCACGGCTCATAATGTTAGAGCCATGGCTGCGTCAGTGGCTCATCTGAGGTCAGCTTCTATTGAAGAGATCTGCAAGGCTGCGACGTGGTCATCAGTCCACATATTCACATCTCACTACTGCCTTCAGCAGGACAGTCGACGCGACAGTCGGTTTGGGCAGTTGGTGCTGCAGAATCTGTTTGGGGTTTAGAATCCAACTCCAACCCCCCTAGGCCCAATTTTATTCTGTTCCAGGTTGCACTCTCAGTTAGCTGTTTCTTGTTTCAGGTCAATCTTTGTTATGTCCTCGCCGTTGCGAGGCCCAATTGACCAATGATTATTGTTTTGAGTGAGCCTGGGGGCTAGGGATACCCCACACGTGAGAATATCAGCCTGCTTGTCCTCGGAGAAAGTGAAGTTTCTTACCTGAAGCAGGTATTCTCCAAGGACAGCAGGCTGGATATTCTCACAGTCCCTCCCACCTCCCCTTTGGAGTTGTTTTTCTTCTTTACTATTGGATTTAACTGAGGAGCGGGACCGCGCGATGGGCGGGAAATTACGTATGCGCAGTGTGATTGCCATGCGCAGTGGAATGCTCCAGAAGAGACTTCTAGAGATTTTTGCTGAAAATCCTCCGGGGGCCGACGTGACGTCACCCACACGTGAGAATATCCAGCCTGCTGTCCTCGGAGAATACCTGCTTCAGGTAAGAAACTTTGCTTTTCTTGAACAAGGAGATCTAGTTGAGCATCAGATGTCTTCAATGCCATTTTTTCTGCCGTGCTCGGCTCCAGTTTGGCATTTTTGCCACTCGGAGATGGTGGAGTTGGCTGGTCAGCTTTAATATTTTTAGAAGTCGCCATAGATGATAACGTAGAAATTCAACGTTTGGTCGCTTTATTTTTGATGGAAGTAGAATCGATATACAAACTCTATTTTCTCCTGAAGAGAGGAGCACTCACTTCATGCATCTACGTGGGATGCTTACCACCAACTTGCTAATCTCCACCCCATAACACTTAATACTTGTAGCCCGCAATACCTTGCAGTTCAATGCGGATTACGTGCAGAGACTGGACATCCCAAGAAATACAATAACAAAAGGATTAATCAAAAAGCCTAATACATTCACCTCCTTCCATAGATCCTAAATAAATATGTGTTAAGCGATCGTCTAAAATGTACATAACTCGACTCCTGAATTATCAAAGAGGAATCTTCTTTACCTAATTTTGCTGTCTGATAAGAAAGCAGAGTATCTATACACTTCTTTCTTACTTTATCCTTCATTGAAAGAAAGGAGAATAAATTTATAGATCTGAAAGCATGTATAGTATTTGACAAAACAAAACATTGAATCAAATAAAAAGGAGCTAAACCAAAAGAAACCTCATACATCAAACAAGATAATTTGAACATAACCCTTACAGCTACTGACAACCAATGAACTTTAGAATAATATTCTGACAAATGATCAGAATGTTTTTTAAAAAAATATCAACTTTAGCATAGTATTCTGGATTGTCTGTAACGTACACATTAAGACTTGAGAACGGTCTAGATAAGTAACATTACATTAATCCAAGGAATTCACTAACAAAGCTTGAACCAGTAGCCGAAACTGATGAACATGAAAACATTTGCAAATGCAAAGTAGTTTTCACATGAGAGAGTGTTTTTTTATTACCACCTTATTAACCTGTGGCTCCAAAGTGTCCATAAAGTCCAGCATCATCCCCAGAACTCTCACTGAGGAGGAGATAGGGTAAACCTGTTGATCACAACAGCTTTGTTTTTTCTGTATTTAACTTTAATCTATGCCCCAATGTTCAGCAGTATAAAATATCAACTGCAAAGCATCTAAACAGTCTGGTTCTGAAAGTGAAACCTTAGCCACAAGCAAAATGTCATCCACATAGAGAGAAACACAATTCTGAACTGGATCAATGTGAGTAACTGGGCTCAAAAAATACTAAATAATATTAGAGAAAGGGCAGAACCTTGAGGCACATTGCACTCTAGATGGTTATTTTGAGAGACACTATCACCATTTACTACCCTGAAACTACGCTCTTATAGGACAAAACAAACCATTCCAAACCCTCCGCCCCTCCGACTCCAGTAGTACATAATCTTTTGATGATAGTCCAGAAAGATCACTATGGCCGCTATTTAGAATACCATGAACCTCACTGGAAAAAGGCTGCCTCGATGAAAACCTGACTGCCTTGGATGCAACACATTAGTAGAATTAATAAAAGTTATTAATTGATTCACCACATTTTAGCCAGGAAACATAAATTAGAGACCGGCCTATAGTTAGCGGAGGTTGAAATGTCTATTGATCTCCTCTTCAAAATAGGTTGAATCACTGCTTGTTTCCAACATAAAGGTAAAGAAAAACAATTGAGAGAGAGCAATGTAATTCCAGCCAGGGGAAACAATTTATCGATAATACTGTAAGATACATGGAGGGGCATTTTCAATCTAAGTTCGACTTTGGACCTTTTGCTTAAAACGTCCAGAATTCAAATAGCAAATATAACCATTTTCGAAACAGCAAAATGTCTGGTTTTTGGGTTTTGTTTTGAGGTTTTTTCAAAAATGGACACTTCCTAGATGTTTTTGTGCTCTCTGCATTTATCTTTTTGGTCATCTTTCGGGGGGGGGGGGGGGGGGGGGAGGGAGTCCCAAATGAAAAACGCACAAAATCAAACCATTGGGATGTAGGAGCAAGTGCAAAGTGATGCATGTGGGAAAGAGGAACCCGAACTATAGCTATGGTAATGCATGGTTCCTCATTGGGAGTCACCGACCAGGAAAGGGATCTAAGCATCATCGCTGATGATACGTTGAAACCCTCTGCTCAGTGTGCGGCGGCTAAGAAAGTAAATAAAATGTTAAGTATTATTAGGAAAGGAATGGAAAACAAAAATGAGGACATTATAATGCCTTTGTATCACTCCTTGGTGCGACCACACCTTTAATATTGTATTCAGTTCTCATCACTGCATCTGAAAAAAGATATAGTGGAATTAGAAAAAGTATAGAGAAGGGCGACAAAAATGATAAAAGGGATGGGACAACTTCCCTATGAGGAAAGGCTAAAGTGGCTAGGGCTCTTCAGCTTGGAGAAAAGATGGCTGAGGGGAGATATGATAGAGGTCTATTTCGCTTGTTTACTCTTTCCAAAAATACTAGAACTAGGGGGGGCATGCAGTGAAGCTACAAAGTAGTAAATTTAAAATGAATCGGAGAAAATATTTCTTTAATCAACGGGTAATTAAACTCCGGAATTCGTTGCCAGAGAATGTAATAAAAGCAGTTAGCTGGGTTTAAATAAGGTTTGGATAGCTTCCTTAAAGAAAAGTTTATAAGCCATTATTAAAATGGACTTGGGGAAAATACACTGCTTATTTCTAGGATACTGCCAAAACAAATATGAGCCTACACTCTGTCGAGTGTGAAAAATCACAAACGCAATATACACAAAGTATATGAATGCAAATGCAATCTGCATAGAGGCTCAGTAATTACTATAAAGTGAAGTAGAGTCTCATATATTTAACACGAAAAAATTTTTTCACTCAATAGGTGAATAACTAGCTCGTGTTCGTTATTTAATCATTGACTCAACCTCCACCGACCTCTTCTTATCACTCATTAATGACTGTTAATCAATACAGCACTCTCAATATAATCAAAATATACACAGCACTTAGCTTAGACAGGTTGGTGCACTCATAAACCCCGACAGGTCCCCGTTTCGTGTTAACTTTATCAAGGGGGAGTCACCAATTCTGTTGTATGAAAGAGAGAAAAAAAAGGACTATAAACTTCTTAAGAAACGTCATTGTATTTTGCATTCATTCTATATAGCTGGTGGCTTACCCGGTTAACTGCCTCAAATGTGTGTGCATATATTCCCTTGTGTTATCAAACTAAGATGGCGACGGCGTCCTTTTATTGCTAACAAACCGCACCAGCTGATTAAATGACGTCATGACTAGACGTATCGGCGTCAAAATTAAAACCCTCAATACACAATATCTTAGAGAGGATAGAGGTGCCCTTGCACAAAAAAAGTCACACCTGACCACCAGGGAAATTCTACAGACAATTTTAAACATTCAGATGAACTGAAACAATCCAAACAATAAATATCCAACAAAAAAATAGAAATAGAAATAAAAATGAGGATTCTGAAAGAAATCTCCATTTCTATTTGAAAAAAATAATTTTATGAAAAAAGTGTTTTATAAAAAAACAGCTCCATTGAATGTATGTGTTTAAACCATTAGGTTCTTTCGTATCTAATGTGAAAATCCAGAATGTTTCTCGCTGCAATATCTATCTGTTCAAATCACCCCCTCTCTTTGACTGGACTACTTGCTCAATTACCATACACTTCAAGTCTTCTATAGTATGCTTGTTAGACAGTGTTGAACAATGGGTGCCCCAAGATTTTGAGCCATTATTCGCGAGCGGTGCTCAATTAGTCTCTCATGCAAAGATCTAGTTGATTTTCCAATGTAATATTTCTCATAAGGGCATTTGATGTAATAAATGATGCCAACTGATCGACATGTGGTTCTGCCTTTCAGTGTGTATGTTTTACCATTGCAAGAAAAATCTAAACCTTTTCTTGCAATGGTAAAACATTGCACACAATGAAAAATTGGATATTGTATTATATTGTAGCAATAGGGTGGATAGGATTGGAGGAGGGGTAACACTGTATGTAAATGAGAACCTTGACTCAGATAGGCTGCAAATATTGCAGGAGACAAAACCCCTATTGGAATCTTTGTGGATTGAAATTCCACGTGAAAAGGGGAAAAGGATGGTGATAGAGGTGTACTACCGTCCGCCTGGACAGGACGAGCGGACGGACGCAGCAATGTCAAAGGAAATTAGGGAAGCAAATAAATTGGGCAATGTAATATTAATGGGTGATTTCAATTATCCACATATAGACTGGGTTAATGTAACATCGGTACACGCTAGGGAGGTGAAATTTCTTGATGGAAATCAAGGACAGCTTCATGGAACAGCTGGTTCAGGACCCCACAAGAGAAGGAAAAATACTAGACTTAGTCATTACTGGAGCTCATGATCTGGTTGGGGGGTAACGGTGCGAGGGCCGCTTGATAACAGTGATCATAATATGATCAGTTTTGATATTGGCATTGAAGTAAGTGAACTTAGCAAATCAAATACACTAGCGTTTAACTTTAGTTACGACAAAATGAGAAAAACGGTGAAAAAAAGACTAAAAGCAGCTTGCCGGGTAAAAAAACTTGCATCAGGCGTGGATGCTGTTTAAAAACACCATCCTGGAGGTACAGGACAAATATATTCCGCGTATTAGAAAAAGGGAAAAAAGACCAAACGTCAGCCGGCGTGGCTAAACAGTAAGGTAAAGGAAGTCATTAGAACCAAAAAACAATCCTTCAGAAAGTGGAGAAGAGAACCGACTGAAAGTAACAAGATGAAACATAAGGAATGCCAAGCCAAATACAAAGTGGAGATAAGGAGGGCAAAAAAGGACTTTGAAAAAAAGTTAGCGTTAGAAGCAAAAATACATAGTAAAAAATTTTTTAGATACATTAAAAACAGGAAGCCGGCTAAAGAATCGGTTGGGCCGCTGGACGAAAATGGTGATCAGGGAAGACCAAGCCGTAGCGGAGAAATTAAATGAATTCTTTGCTTCGGTCTTCACCGAGGAGGATTTGGGAGGGACATCGGTGCCGGAAAGCGTATTTGAAGCATGCGAGTCGGAGAAACTAAACGAATTCTCTGTAAACTTGGAGGATGTAATGGGTCAGTTCTGCAAACTGAAGAGTAGTAAATCACCAGGACCTGATGGTATTCATCCCAGAGTATTAATAGAACTGAAAAATGAACTTGTAGAGCTACTGTTAGTAATATGCAATCTATCCCTAAAATCGAGTGTGGTACCGGAAGACTTCAGGGTAGCCAATGTTACGCCGATTTTTAAAAAAGGTTCCAGAGGAGATCCGGGAAATTATAGACCGGTGAGTCTGACGTGTATCTGGATTTTCAAAAGACGTTTGACAAAGTGCCTCATGAAAGACTCCTGAGGAAACTGGAGAGTCATGGGATCGGAGGTAGGGTATTACTATGGATTAAGAGCTGGTTGAAAGATAGGAAGCAAAGAGTAGGGTTGAATGGTCAGTATTCTCGGTAGAGAAGGGTAGTTAGTGGGGTCCCGCAGGGGTCTGTGCTGGGACTGCTGCTTTTTAACATATTTATAAATGACCTAGAGATGGGAGTAACTAGTGAGGTAATTAAATTCGCAGATGACACAAAGTTATTCATGGTTGTCAAGTCACAGGAGGAGTGTGAAAGATTACAGGAGGACCTCGCAAGACTGGGGGATTGGGCGTCCAAGTGGCAGATGAAGTTCAATGTTGACAAGTGCAAAGTGATGCATGTGGGTAAGAGGAACCCGAATTACAGCTATGTCGTGCAAGGTTCCGCGTTAGGAGTCATGGACCTAGAAAGGGATCTGGGAGTCATCGTTGATAAGACGTTAAAAACTTATGCTCAGTGTGCTGCGGCGGCTAAGAAAGCGCACAGAATGTTGAGAATTATTAGGAAAGGGATGGAAAACAAACACGAGGATGTTATAATGCCATTGTATCACTCCATGGTGCGACCGTACCTCGAGTATTGTGTCCAATTCTGGTCGCCACATCTCAAAAAAGATATAAAGGAATTAGAGAAGGTGCAGAGAAGGGCGACAAAAATGATAAAGGGAATGGAATGACTTCCCTGAGGAAAGGCTAAGAAGGTTAGGGCTCTTCAGCTTGGAGAAAAGGCGGCTGAGGGGTGATATGATAGAAGTCTACAAGATAATGAGCGGATTAGAGCGGACAGATGTGAAGCGTTTGTTTACACTTTCAAACAACAACAAAACCAGGGGACACAAGATGAAGCTAGAATATGGTAGATTTAAAACAATAGGAGAAAGTTTTTCTTTACTCAGCGTGTAGTTAGACTCTGGAACTCGTTGCCAGAGAATGTAGTGACAGCAGCTGGCCTTACGGAAAAGTCCATTGAACATTATTTAAAAAAAATTTTGTGTGTGTGTTTTGCCGGGTTCTTGAAGCCTGGATTGGCCGCTGTCAGAGACAGGATGCTGGGCTTGATGGACCCTTGGTCTTTTCCCCAGTATGGCGGTGCTTATGTACTTACGTAGGTCTGGCCAAAAATGTCCTATTTTTGCCCTGGACATTTTTACAGTGTTCCATTATGACTAAAAAAAACATCCAGGTCTTAAGAATGCCCAAGTCCTGCCCTTAACATTCCCCAGCCTGCCCCCTTGAAATTTGGATGCACTGCAAAGAGAGAGGGGAGAGAGAGGTGGAGATGAGAATATTCCTGCTATGTTAGCCTGGCAATGCTGCTTTATGCCACTTTTTAGACAGAGTGGAAAAAAATGAAAAAAGCAGTTTAGCAGGAAAACTGTATTATGAATGACAGAGAAGTACCTGAATGCAATATGTAAACCACTTTGATTGTACACGGTATTTAAAATAATCTAATAAATGATATTAGAATAAGGGGGGTGGGTGTTTAAGCTAATTTAACTTAGTTATTATGGGGGCCCTTTTACTAAGCTGCCCTCCTAAGAAATGGACTTAGTGCATCCTTATGCTGGACTTCCCACATGCTAAACCAATTTCTAGTGTGATAGTAAAAAGAGGCAATTTTCTGTTTCTTGAATCTATGATCGTGTGCTAATACACAAGGCCATGTAAAAAAATATTAACACAACAGTGCTTACTGCCTCCTATTTAGGAGGCACTAAAGACTCCTGTGTTAATAGACACACTGACCAGTTAGCATGTCAGTAATGCGAGTGCACTACCTGATTAGCACCTCCATGCCCATTCTGTGCCTCTGACATGCCCCCTCCAAGAACAGATACTGTGCACTTAGGAGTAAATTCAATGTTGCGCTTAAAAATCGGCACCAAAAATGAAACGCATTTAGCATGATTCTATAAAGAGTATGTGTCTTTTATAGAATTGTACTTAGCACTAAAGGGCGCCTAACTGAACGCAGCTGCAATTAATCCTGCTATAGGCAGGCTTAAATACTGGCACCTAAGTTAGGCACTCTTAAGCATGATTCTAGATCAGCGTGCATAAAATCGTGGAACACCGCCCAGGAACGCCCCTAAACGTGCCCCCAAATTGTTACATACGATAGGATTTAGGCGCATTCTGTTATAGAATTGGATAGGAGTATACATCGTAATTATTGCCAATTAATGTTTGTAATTGGTTGTTAATTGCCAATTATCAGCACTGATTGGCTTGTTCAATTAAGTTGTGCACACAGTGTGGCCATGCAGCCAAATTAGCATGCACAACTTTAGGAACCATATATAGAATTTGAGGGTTAGTGCACGCAGATGGCAAATCTAATGCAGAACACTTTAGCATGTCATGCGTTAAGCCATTTTTCCTGCCTAACGTAGCTTAGTAGAAGAGCCCCTATAATAGCTAAGTGACAGTTTTTGTGCATGGGAAAGCGCGGGGTACAAATGTAACAAAACAAAAAAAAAACAATGATGATGTCAAGACCCTAAGTTTTATACCTACTGAGTATGTTACTGATACAATTTCCAAAGTCATTTTTTATTAGCATTGACAAACTACTTACTAAATTTCTCTGGAACAATAAGCCACCCCATATTGCCTTACAGAAGTTAAGATGCCCTAAAGAATCTGGAGGGGCTAATTTCCACATTTTGGAATTCTACAATCAAGCCGTTTTATTAAGAGCTGCGTTTTATTGGCTGATGATATGCCTACTGAGTTATCTCCTGTATGGTTGCTATTTGAGCAACAACTGTCGATGCCTATCCCATTAAAATGTAGAATTTGCACTCTAATCCCTAAGCCTGAATATGATGTAAACATAACTGGCTAGATTCCATATATGGCAAAATTCTGCGCAGAAAAAAAAATACTCCTAGGCATATTCTATAAAGTACACCTACATTTACTAGAATATATATGCTTACACTTCCGTGCAGTATAAAGAATATGCCAAGTGCCTGTCCACGCAACTAAATTTAGTCACAATTACGCCAACTAAAACCTGGTGAAAATCCTGACTCCTAAATTAGGCTCAAAGCGGGTGTATTCTATAACAACGCATATAGATTTTAAAAACACCCGTGACCCGCCCATTCTGTGCCCATAACCATGCCCACTTTTCAACTATGTGACTTAGAATATATGCGCACGACATTACAGAATACGCTTGTATTGCACGTAAATTCCAATTAATGCCAATTAGTGTTGATAATTGCTTGTTAACATCCAATTAGCACTGATTAGCTTGTTGACTAATTAAGTTATGCGCATTGTTATGGAATACAATTTGATTTCTGAGATGAAATCTTGGTGCAATATATAGAATCCTGGGGAATATGTGATACACTTGTTGCAATCCATAAACTAGTTACTTACCCTGTCCCATCCTCAATACCACCTGTGTCCTTATCTGAGGTAATCCTCGTATCTGTATTGACAAAAATCATTTAACTGATATAATTAGGCTACTTACTATATCTTTCATATATATGATATCCTCTACAATAATATAGTTAGCTCCTTTATTCTACAATTAAAATATTCATTACCTAAATCACAATTTTACAGGTACTTATAAATTAATTCTGCATTGCTTTCCAGCAAATCTATCCCTATCAATAATTCTTCTATACCTGAGATTTATAGAATTATTTCAGAGGCATTACTTTCTGGAAAAACTTCCTCCAAATTCTATAAATATTTTATCACTAAACTAAGCTCATCCAATTCCACATTAATGAAATATAGATACGAATGTGATCCTAACAATTTCACAATAGGCAAAAGTTTGGCCTAAAGCTAACAGACTTTTAGCATCTGTGCCCACTTTGCAATCATTATATTTTTATAATGCGCAAGACTGTCTGGACTCCAGTTGAACAACATAGAGCTAATAAGGATCTCTCTCAGAGAGTGGCCTAGTGGTTAGGGTGGTGGACTTTGGTCCTGGGGAACTGAGGAACTGAGTTCGATTCCCAGCACAGGCAGCTCCTTGTGACTCTGGGCAAGTCACTTAACCCTCCATTGCCCGCCGCATTGAGCCTGCCATGAGTGGGAAAGTGTGGGGTACAAATGTAACAAAAAAAACCTATGTTGATCATGCAAGATCACTTTTGGAATGCTGGAACATGTGCAATATTCATGTAATAACTTATATAACTTCTGGAATGCAGTGTGGGACAGAATATCTTATCTTGCTGAATTTATATTTTTCACTGTCCTATCTTACAAAATTATTATTTTCTGCTTAATTTGCTTACCTATTCCCTTATCTCCTGAACAGTGTGAGCTTTTCGCTATTCTAATTGCTACTTCTCGAAAGACAATTGTACTTGAATGGAAAGATAATATAAAAGTCGCTTTAACTTTCTGGTAGAATTCTATTTAACTGTATATAAATATGAAGTAAAAATAGCTGAGAAGTTTGGTTCATTTAGAAAGCTTAATAAGGTCGGGGAGCTCTTTCAGTTATTTTGCTGTACAGGATTACCTAATAGTAATGCCCATGTTGCTAGCTAATCTCCTTTAATATCATGGTGTGCCTTCCTTTACGTATTTGGTTGTTGTTACATCAAAATATGTGCTTACATGTTATATCATATCTGATATATGATTTATTTTATTGTGTATATTATTTGTTTAGAATTAATAAAGATGGTTGTACTTGAAAAAAGTGTCTGTGCAATGCTGCAAAATTTAATCAGTGTATTTAGAATAATAAAGGGTAACTAGTGACTTTCGCCTTTGATTTAGATAGGAATAATGTTTTGAAATTGTATTTCCGACACATGGTTGATAGTTTTTTGGGTTCAAAGATAAATATATTTCCTGACTTATCAGGGGAATCGCAGACTAGGAGGTGTGAACTCTTGGCTTTTAAGCCAAAGATCATTGCCCTAAGTGGGACCTTCCTAGTGCGATTCCCTTGTAAGTGTTCTGTTTCTTTGAATTTTAATAATTACTTATTTGTTGAACCTAAGAAATTACAAGAGTTTGTGGAGTTGAAAGAACAGATGAAGAACCCTCTGCAGCAACTTCTTTTAGTTACCACTGTACCGGCTGCAATTACCGATTAACCTTCCTCCCTCAGAAAAAGTGAATTGTAAGATTAACCATTTTGAGTTTTTCTTATTTTCTTTGAGATTGTTTTCCTGATCTTGGATCTCCCAGTTGTGGACGATTATATAACATATATTGGTGGGAGAAAATGTTTTCTTTTTTAATATTAATTTCTGTTTTCCCTTACATTTATGTGATAAATATGAATGTAATTAAGTAAAATGATAAAATAAGAGAAAAAAAAAAAGAATAATAAAGGGCATAAAACAGAATCAGAACATTAATTTTCATCATTTTCCTCCTTAATGAAAGTAAATGCTACACAGTTGATTTGTGGCTTTTGTTGTTGTTGTTGCTGTGGTACATGGAGTGGACAAGTAGCTTAATAAAGGATCAGTGAGCTGAAAACCAAGAAAACCAGTTCGGATCTCACTGTGGCTGCTTCCAGTCTTAGACAAATCACTTAGGGAGTCTTTTACTAAGGTGTGCTAGCATTTTTAGCTCATGCTAAATGCTGAGGCGCCTATTATATTATATTTGTATGGGCGACTCTGCGTTTAGCGCTAGCTGATTTTTAACGCGAGCTAAAAATGCTAGCGCACCTTAGTAAAAGACCTCCCTTAGCCCTCCTGCCTCAGGTATAAACTTAGGGGCCCTTTTATAGAGTGGCGTTAAGCCCGACGCGGGGTTACCGCTCACTCTTTTGGGACTACCGCCAACCCAGTGCTGCCACCAGTGGTAATCCCATCCCGAGTGTGCACCATTTCCAGGAAAATAGAAAACCCCCAGAAATGGCTAGCACAACAGTAACCTAGCGGTAATCGGGCATCGCCACGCACTGTCCGGTTACCGCCACCTCAGTGGGTGGCGGTAAGGGCTCCCCGCCGCATGGCCACGCGGTGAGAATTCTCACCGCATTGCCATTTTTTTTTGGGGGGGGGGGGGGGGGAGGAAAGATTTTACTAGCTATAGGAAAAAGGGCCCTGGCGTCCGGGAAAAACAGCCTCTGCTGCCAGCGCAGGGCCCTTTTTCCCACACCTTAGTAAAAGAACCCCTTATGTTGTGAGACTACTAGGGACAAGGAAATACCTGGTATACCTGAATGGTACTCATTTTGAGCTACTACTGAAAAAGGTGTGAGCTGAATCCAGAATACCTTCTGATTGGCTACCTTTTTAATACAGGCTTCATAACTTCCAGGAAATATATTTTATTGTTTGTCGACGTTTTTAGGTTAGAAAATAGCACTTCTTGATAATTTTTAGCTAACATATACTACTGCTTTCCATTGGGCTCTTTAATTTGACTTGCCCCCCCCCCCCCCCCCCCCCCCTCCTTGTTTACTAAGGCGTGTGGCAATGCTGAGACAGCCCATTCAAAGTGGATGGGCTGCATCGGCATTAGCGTACAGCAGCCGCTAGCATGGCTTAGTAAACGAGATTAATTTAGTGTGGCATTTTATACCACCTAGCCAGTTCAAGGTGGCTTACAAAAATTGTCAGTAAGTAAAACTTTTACATCAACATAAAGAAAAAGCATTATAAAGTATATGCTGCAAGAATGTGTGCAATGAATTTGGTCTGCCATTTTAATAATGGTACACTGCTTTTTTTTTGTTTTGTTTTTAATTATAGCATGCACTGCGATTATTAGCATTTGGTCAGATATACAAAGTGCTTGAAATGGACCCACTCCCTGCAAAAAAATCTTTTCAAAAATATTCCTGGTCGGGTACAGATAGAGAAGGTGAGTAACATTCTTATATTTAGGATAGGTAATAATTTCATGTAACAGCATGTAGTTAAATTTATATTAAAGATCTGCAGTTTAGTTGTATTTTGTCTGTTTTTTTTTTTTTTTGGCTCCCCATTTAAAGAAATGTTTGAAATACAAAGATCACAGGAAAACATTCCACCCTCACCATATGCTTAATTGGTGACAAGTTCTTCTTTATAAGTTGCTAAAAGAATTCTCAGATGTACTGCTGAAATAGATCTGTATATTATTTCCTTATGAATTAAGATGCTGGGTGTAGGCTGAAAGCAGCTGCTCAGATACTAAACTGTCTCCTATGTCACTTGCTGAGTCACAGAGCCAATGCAGCTCTGAGATCAAGGCTTTTAGTAGGGTAAAATGGAACGATAACCTCTATAAAAGCTTTCATGCTCCCTTGCCTTTCAAGTTGTAAAAGTTAAAGGAAGGATTTTTTTCCAGTTTTTTTTTTTTGTTTTAAGTACAATTTTTTATTTCAGTTATCAGCTTTTGGTTCAAGTACTAAATTTTCTCACTTAGTGCCCCTAGGGGGTCTTTTACGTTAAATTGGGACTACCGCCAGCCCAACGCAGCCACCAGCAGTAGTTCCACCCCAAGCGCGCTCCATTTTCGAGGGAAAAAGAAACACACACACACACCCCGGAAATGGCTTGCGTGGCAGTAACCCGGCAGTGTAATCGGGCATCACCATAAGCTGCCCAGTTACTGCAGGAGCTCTTATCGCCACCTCAGTGGGTAGCAATAAGGGCTCCCCACGATAAGAGTTCTCTTACCATATGACCATGTTTGTCTAGGGACGTTTTAACCACTGCGGTAAGAAGGGCCCTGGCGCTAGCACAGCTTGTTAAAAGGACCTCCTAATGCTTTAACATCCTATGGCAGGCAATACACATTAATAGCATTAATGTAAGCCAGCAGTTAGTAAATGACCCTGTTAATGATTTTTTTCCCAAAATTCTGGGACATGTCTAGGAATATAAGTTCACTATAGGTCAGCATGTTTGTCCTTTTGCTTCTTGATCAGTCTTTTAGACTTAGGTGCTTTTATCCAAGCAAACTGTTACAAACATTCCCACTTTTCCCCTTCTTTACCTCTGGTTTCTTTTGTGTGTCTTAACTAGATCATTTATTTTCCATTATCTTTACAGTCTCTGGGCTCAATGCACAAAGGCAGCTGTAAAATATAGCTGCCTCGGTAAAATTTAACAAGTTGCAAACAGCGACCGATGCACAAAGGGGATCGCATGCAAATGAGATGCACGGAACCCTCTTTGTGCATCAGTCACTGTTTGCGACTCAAAGCTGTCAAATGTATTTGACATCTTGCACAAAAATCCCAGGTGGTTCAGTGAACCGCCCCCCCCCCCCCAAGCCCCCTGTCTCCCGACCCCCAACACAAAAAGCCCCTGGTGGGCCCCCCACAAAGCTTGAGACTTCCCCCAAAACTTGAAAAACTTCCTGGGAGGTCACCTCCCCCCTCCAAAGTACATCCTGATGGTCCAGTGGACCCTGCTGACCTCCCCCCCCCCCCCCCCAAAAAAAAACCCAAAACCAATTCCCTGATAGTCCAGTGGACCCCGCACCCCTCCTGGCCCCCCCCTTGCAAAATCACCTTGGTGGTACATTAGACCCAGCCCTCGCATCCCAGCAAAGATTTAGCCTTGTAGTCTAGTGATCCCCTCTCTCTTCCCCTGTCTGTATTTAAAAAGTTGGAGGCAGGAGCAACACCTCCTGCCTCAGGCTCTGCCACTTTCAAAATGGCAGCACCCAGCCCCTGTCCCTACCCCTGGCTACAACCAGTCTAAAGCAAACATTCCCAGCACGGTTAACTTTGTGCGTTGGGCCCTCTTATGTCTCTGTACAGTGCTCTATGGATCTTGTTGTGCTGTAGAAATAATGAACCAGCTATATCTTCATTCTGCATAAGGATAAAATAAAAAGTGATAGCCACAGTGAAATACCAAAACAAGTCTTGCTTGTAAATTTGTCTGATACTCGTGTGCATGGCCGTTGTCCAGGATGGGGAAATATTAGAGACTTAATACAAAGAAAAAGAGAAGGAACAGTGCTAAACACTATATTTGGAAACAACCTTGTTCTGCTTAAAGGGACAGGGATAAAGATAGCTTTGCTCTTGGACATGAGAAGGGCAATATTGCAAACCATTTTTGTGGGTAAAGCAGCATTTTACCTGTGACAATGGGCTTTTTGAAAATTGCCCAGCCTCTACACAGTGCTGCATACTATGAAGGTGTTCACAAGGCAGAGCTAGGTCAGGAAAGGTGGGAGGGAGTTGAGTTTTTATAATTTATTATATGTTTTGGCCAGTAAAAGCATATTCAGTTCTCTGCAGATAACTTTTTCCAGAGCAATAACCAAAGCAAAGATACCCAAATAGTTTTCCTTGGATTATTGCTGCAACTCCTATGGGTTAAACCCAGGCAAGGCAACACCAGTGCATCATGCTGCTGCTGTCACTGCAACTGCAGAAGTAAGCTCCCATGCAAGCATTAAGCATGTGGGCTCTTTCTTTCAGGGACAGCAACCACATGATTGAAGGGAAGTCTTCAGAAAGCCTGTTTACCCCATCCTCTGTCCACCCCCAGATCACCCAAAGTGCTGCTTAAGTCCATGACGGTTCTATACATGTGTGTACTGTAGTCCCATACATCTACTGCTGGACAGTGCCATATCATAAATTCATTAGCTTATGACTTGGAGAGTTTTCAGTGTTAGTATGAAACATCATTATTTGTTACTCAGTGTTCTCTTCTTAAGTAATCAATCTGGTCTAGTAGCATTATTACATGATTTGGTTTTACTGATAAGAATTTTTCTTTGTAGGCTCATCAGCCCTAAAGAGACCGTTTGAGGATGGATCAGGAGATGATAAAGATCCCAACAAAAAAATGAAGCGAAACTTGAGAAAAAGTAAGTGTGAGATTTGTAGTTTGTTGCTGCTAGTGAAGTATTGTTTCTGAATAAAATGCTGTGGAGCTGAAAAGATTTGTAAATTTTGCTATGTAAGTTCAAATGCATCACCATGTGATTTGTGATTCTATGTTTTTGGAACGAGAAAAATCTTTAAAAACATACATTCTTATTAAGATCTTGCAGCTGGTCAAACCAATTAAAGGAGAGTCACGTGCTGAAATGCCCTTAAAAATTAAAAAAAAAAAAAAAAAGCAGAGTGCAGTAGCAGGCTGAGAACCAGGGACGTCAGGGTCCAAATTCTACTGCTACTCCATGGTGTCCATGGACAAGTCACTTTATCCTTCCTTGCTTCGGGTCCATAATCGCCCTCCTCCCCCATTCTTCCTCATATGTTGAAACAGTGGCATAGCCGGACAACCAAGTTTGGGTGGGCCTGAGCACAAAGTGGGTGGGCACAAAATTTTCTCTCTCCCCCCTCTCCCCCAGCACTTCTCAACTCAAAATATAAATACTTTAGCTGATGAGGATCCCCAATCTCCGTCAGCTGGGGACCTCCCCAGAGATGGCCAGAACTCCTCCCCACCAAGCCCAGCAGGAAGAAGCAACTTGAGCCACTGATGCCAGCACCCCATACATACTTAGTTGTCAGTGGCTCCAGGATGCTGCCCCCATCTGCCAAGCTTGGCGGAAGGCAGCTCCGGCCAGCCCCGGAAGAGATCCAGAGCTGGCAGGACTTGGGGATCCCAACTAGCCACAGCAAGGTTCAGGGCTGCTGTTAACCATGCTGGTGACCAGGGCAGAAAATAAAGAAGCCCCTCCTCCAATTCCCTCTCCTCTCCAATCTCTTCATCTGCCATTACAGTCACACTGACAGACCCTCACAATTACAGAACAAGGGATCACAAATTAGAAATAAAAATATGTAGACAAAATTGAACTGGGAACCTCAGCATGCACTGCAACACTGGAGAAAAACAAAAGCGCATTTCCTTTTCTACTTAACACAATAAAAAGACATCCACTATGCAAATTTCCCAAAACTCACATATTCCATTTAAACAATCAAAATGAAATGATTTTTCACCCTTTATTGTCTGGACATTTTATTTTTTCATCATGTTGGTTCCAATTTCTCTTTCCCGCTTTCCTGTCTGTTTTCTGCTAATTCTTCAAGTGGCTGGCCATTTGTCTTTTTTCTCCTGTCATTTCATTTCCCCACTACACCTGCCTCTGAAATATTGATTTTTCCATTTTAGCTCTTTCCTTTCTTTCTTTTTTTCTTTTCTGCCTCTGTACACTCAAATTTCATCCTCTTTCTAAATCTTTTCCTTCTTTTTACTTTTAAGTTCCTTGTCATCAAGCAGATGAAGCCATTACGTATTATGGGTTGTGTCCATCAGCCAGCAGGGGGAGATAGAGAGCACTCAACTTTTCTCAGTGCCTCATGGCCAGCTAGCTCCACTGCCTCTTCAGTATTCTCTATCTCCCCAAGCAGGGTGGCTGCAGATTCTTCGAGCTCCATCAAAAATCTGCCTGGGGGTGGCTCCTGGCTTGCCAATTGTTAGCCGGGGTGTTAGAGGCTATAGCAGCTTCACTTTGAAGGCACGTAGGTCAGCCCTTTCCCTGCCTTACCCATGCACCCGTGGATGTGGACATATTAGCTTGCTTTTTCCTGTCCTTTCCCACTCAGTGGATGCAGGCACATTGGTTCGCCATTCCCTGCCTTTCCCACTTATCTGAGCCTCCGGAGTGTTTTTATTTACCTCTTTTGCCTCTGCTTTCCTCACAGCGTTAAAAAATATATATATAAATAATTAAAGTCGCGTCGAGCTTTAGCGCAGCGATCTTGGAAGAGAGGTTTTTTTCTTGAGATTCTTCTGCAGGACCGGAGCTGTGATACTCGGTCTAGTGAGGTAAGAGTGTTTTCTGACTCCTCCGGGGTGGGCCCGCGATCAGGACGTTTTTGGCGCGAACCGCCATTTTTGAATTTTACTGCCGTTTTCAGCGATAGCTGTGGAGACTGTAAAGCGCTGTTCTAAATGTGGCAAGCGCAAATCAGCAGCGGGGCTCTGTAATTCGTGCTGTAGAGACGGTAGACCCGGCCCGAGCATGGCGATCTTTCGCGCTTCGAGCTGGCAGCGGACGCCATTTTGGATTTTCCACATGGCGCAGCCTCCATTGCGACGGAGAGCCCTGAATCCGGGGGGGGGGGGGGTCCTCTGAGTGAGGCTAATAATAGAGCTGATAGCCCTGGGCAGGATCCGGGCGGTCAGGGAGCGATTATCTCCCCTGATTTTGTTTTAATGCTGCATAGGGCATACATGCTTAAAAGAGCTCTTCCACAGGGATCTTCGGACCCTCTGCCTGCCCCTCGCCCCCCGGTGGATCCTGGCCTTTTGGAGTTGGCTTTGCCTGTTTCTTATCCTCCTGATAAACGCAGAAGGGCTAATTCCCCTTCTGAGTGTGGCGCACCCCCTTGGCTCAACCCTGGCCCCTGGTCTTGCTGTATGTCTTCCCTCCGTGGCCCTTGATAGGCCGAGTGCTCCTGCGGATTCGGCTGCATCCAGGAGAAGTGGTGCTCATCGCCCCAGATTGGCCCAGGAGGCCTTGGTATGCGGACCTCCGACAGATGCTTTTGGAGGCTCCCTTTCCGTTACCTCTGGTTCTGCACCTGTTGTCACAGGGTCCGGTGGCCATGGAGGACGCCTGCCGCTTTGGTCTTATGGCATGGCGATTGAGAGGGTGCAATTGAGAGATAAAGGCTACTCAAATAAGGTAATTTCCACTCTCCTGCAGGCCCGTAAGCGCTCCACTTCCATGGCTTATGCCAGGATTTGGCGCCAGTTTGAAGTCTGGTGTGTTTCAAGAGCGCTTTCTCCGTTGCGGGCTCCTGTCTCGCCGATTCTGGACTTTTTGCAGGATGGTGTACACAAAGGCTTGGCCTATAATTCGCTGCGGGTGCAAGTGGCAGCATTGGCCTCCCTGCGTGGCAAGGTTGAAGGCGTGTCCTTAGCTGTTCATCCAGATGTGGCACGGTTTCTTAGAGGGGTGCTTCGGCTCCGTCCTCCCGTGCGGGCACCTTGTCCAGCTTGGAACCTGAGGTTAGTATTGAAGACCCTTCAGGGGGCTCCCTTTGAACCGCTTCGGCGTGCTTCAGAGAAAGATTTGACACTGAAGGCAGTCTTTTTAGTGGCCATTACCTCGGCGAGACGGGTGTCAGAGCTCCAGGCGCTGTCCTGTAGAGACCCTTTTCTGCAGCTGTCAGAGTCAGGGGTCACGGTTCGGACCGTGCCTTCCTTCATGCATAAGGTGGTTTCAGCGTTTCACCTAAACCAGCCTGTTTTTCTTCCCTCCTTTGTTGAGGAGAAGTTTCCAGGTTCATTTGGGCAGTTGCACCTTTTGGATATGCGCAGGACTCTGTTGCAGTATCTGCGAATTACAAATTCTTTCAGGACCTCTGATCATCTTTTTGTGCTGTTTGCAGGTCCTCGCAGAGGGTCTTCAGCGTCTAAAGCCACTATTGCCCGTTGGCTCAAAGAAGCTATCTTTTCAGCATATCTGCTGTCTGGCCAGGCTCCGCCTGAAGCCTTTAAGGCACATTCCACAAGAGCGATTTCCTCTTCCTGGGCAGAAACTGGAGCACTATCTCTTCATGAGATTTGCAGTGCTGCAACATGGGCTTCTAAGCTCTCTTTCGCCCGACATTACAGGCTGGATGTGGCTGCCAGGAGGGATGCGCGTTTTGGAGCACAAGTGCTAGCGCATGGTGTGGCTTGTTCCCACCCTATTTAGGGATTGCTTTGTTACATCCCATACGTAATGACTTCATCTGCTTGATGACAAGGAAGGGAAAATTAGGTTCTTACCATGATCATTTTCTTTCCTTTAGTCATAGCAGATGAAGCCATGAGCCCTCCATGTATGATTGTATTGCAGTGATTCTGATTTTAGGTGCTGTTCTTGTTTCCTGAAGTTATATTCCTTCCTTGGGGAGTCGGAAAACAGTCTTCAGGATTTCCTGTTACAGTTATAGGAGGATGAGTTCATTCCCTGCAGTTCATGTTTTGGGAGATGAGTTTATTCCCTCCAGGAGGATGCAAGTATTCCCTCCGTTTATACAAAGTGGAGGATGAGTTTATTCCCTCCAGGAGGATGAGTTCATTCCCTCCTTTTTTGAGTTCATGCCCTTGTTAAGGGGCCATCGTTCGCTGTGAGGAAAGTTACTACTACTACTTAACATTTCTAAAGCGCTACTAGGGTTACGCAGCACTGTACAATTTACATAAAGGGACAGTCCCTGCTCAAGGAGCTCACAATCTAGTAGACAAGTGAACGGTCAAATTGGGGCAGTCTGGATTTACTGAACGGTAAGAGTTAGGTGCCGAACGCAGCAATGAAGAGGTGGGTTTTAAGCAGAGACTTGAAGATGGGCAGGGAGGGGGCTTGGCGTATGGGCTCAGGAAGGTTGTTCCAAGTATAGGGTGAGGCGAGGCAGAATGAGCGGAGCCTGGAGTTGGCGGTGGTGGAGAAGGGTACAGCGAGGAGGGATTTGTCCTGTGAACGGAGGTTTCGGGCGGGAACGTAAGGGAAAATGAGGGTAGAAAGGTAGTGAGGGGCGGCAGACTGAGTGCATTTGTAGGTAAGAAGGAGAAGCTTGAATTGAATGCGGTTATTCCCATTGCGGTTTGCCATACTGCTTTGGAAGCTTCAAATACTGAAGAGGCAGTGGAGCTAGCTGGCCATGAGGCACTGAGAAAAGTTGAGTGCTCTCTATCTCCCCCTGCTGGTTGATGGACACAACCCATACATAATGGCTTCATCTGCTATGACTAAAGAAAAGAAAATTATCATGGTAAGAACCTAATTTTCCCATATCTATCACATTTCCATTTCCTTTCACCCACTAGCTCTCCCATTCCTCATCTCTCTCATTCCCAGCCTATCATTCCTTTCCATCTTCAATCTATGCACCATTACCATATTTCTACCCCTGTAATCACTGTTCTCTCATTTATTTCCTTGCCATCTCCACTCCCTAGGCCTCTCCCCCATGCTTTCTATCATTCCCTGTGTGTGTGTGTGTGTGTCTCCCTCCCTCCACCCTTCCAGCCTAGCATCTGTTCCCTCTTTCTCCCATCCTCACCCTCTAGCCTGATATCTTCCTATCCCTTTTACCTCCCACCACCAGCATCTTCCTGTCCCATCTCTCTCCCCTCCCCCATTGTTCAGCATTTTCCCCTTTCTGTTCCCTACCATCCATTATCCATCTTCTCTCCCTGGATCCATCTTCCCTCTTTCTCTCCTCTCCTCCACCTTCATGTCCAACTTTTCTCCCTCTCCCTGCCTTGAGTCCCTGGTCTAACATCTCACTCCTCCCCACCCCTGTCACACAGCATCTCTCCATCCTTCCTTCCCCTCACCTCATTGCCATGTTCAACATTTCCCCTCTCATCTCTCCCTCCTTTCCTTCCATGCCCAACACTTTTTTTTCTCTCTGGTCCTTTACCACTCTTATGCAGCCTTTCCCTCCCTCTCCCCATCCCACCCCACCCATATCCAACAATTCTCCCTCTCTTTCCCCTTGCAGCATCTCTCCATCCCTCCCCCCACATCGAACAATTATTCCTCCAACCCACCTAGCACTACCCTGTCTCACTCCCTCATCCCAACAGTGCTCCTGTCTCTCCCTGACCCCTCAAGCCACCTGCCAGCATGCTGTAGGTTTTTCCCCTCTCTCCCCCCCCCCCAGTCGACATGCTGCACCTTTATCCCCTCTCCCCCGCCAGCCACCCGCTGCGGTTTTTGTTCTCTCCCAGCCACCCGCCAGCGCGCCACAGGCCTGCCCTCCCTCCCCTTCCATCCCCGCCACGGTCCAGCTCTGTACGTCTGCAGTGGAGCTGCACGCTGCCGCTACACAACTGCTTCCTTCCGGCAGGCCTCACCTTCTCCGATACTCTTTCTGAAGAGGCAGGGCCAGCGCAGAGAAAGCTCTCGTAGCAGTGTGCGGACGGCCCTGTCGCCGCTGCAGACATTCAGAGCTGGACGGCGGGGATGGAAGGGAAGGGAGGGCCAGCGGCACGCCGGCAGGTGGCTGGGAGGTGGGAGAGAATAAAAACCACAGGAGCTAACACCGCTGAAGGACGGGGATGACGGGAGGGAGCAGGAAGGGAACAAAACCTGCGGCGCGCCAGCGGGTGGCTGGGAAGAGGGAAAGCTGAAGTCGCGGTTTGGTTGTCTGAGGTGCACCGTTGCTGAGTGGGCTTGAGCCCAAAGTGGGTGGGCCCAGGCCCTCCCATGGCTACGCCCCTGTGTTGGAAAACAACTGTGACTTCCCAGTTCGCTTCCTGATGCTTTGATCCCCACCCCATCCCTCCAGGTTGTGTCTCCGTCCCTGTGGGCCCTGTCTCTGTCCCCATTCCACCCCATCCCCGCGGGCTCTGTCTTCATCTGCAGAAGCCTTGAATACTTATGATTTTATATTTAAATCTTTTTATTAAAGTATAAAAGGAACAATATGCTGTGCAACTGTTTATAAATCACAAATAGAAAACAGTAGTAATGAGTAGCTCTAATAACTCCACCACAAGCTTGGTGGAGCTGAGGGAGACAGAGAGGTACATAGAGAAGACCTACAGGGATGTTGTAGAGAAGTCCCACCTCCAGTCTGGTAGCCCCTGTGCTACCTTGGAGGAGGGAGGTCTCCTAGAAGGAGTGCATCACCCTGGTGAAGTAGGAAGTACTCCTGTAGCCAGGACCTACCCACCAGGGGATGTACTCGCACCGAGGATATGTCTCCAAGTGCTGATGGGAGGGAAAGTTTAGGACAGATGTTGTAGTTCGTGATTCGATCAGTAGGCATATAGATAGCTGGGTGGCTGGTGGACGTGAGGATTGCCTGGTGACTTGCCTGCCTGGTGCGAAGGTGGCAGACCTCACGCGTCACCTAGATAGGATTTTAGAGAGTGCTGGGGAGGAGCCGGCTGTTTTGGTACATGTGGGTACCAGCGACATAGGAAAATGTGGGAGAGAGGTTCTTGAAGCCAAATTTAGGCTCTTAGGTAGAAAGCTCAAATCCAGAACCTCTAGGGTAGCATTTTCTGAAGTGCTACCCATTCCACGCGCATGGCCCAAGAGACAGGCAGAGCTCCTGAGAGTCAATGCGTGGATGAGACGATGGTGCAGGGAGGAGGGTTTTAGATTTGTTAGGAACTGGGCAACATTCTGGGGAAGGGGGAGCCTATTCCGAAAGGATGGGCTCCACCTTAACCAGGGTGGGACCAGGCTGCTGTCATCGGCATTTAAAAAGGAGATAGAGTAGCTTTTAAACTAGAAACTGGGGGAAGGCCAACAGTCGCTCAAAAGCGCATGGTTCAGGATGAGGTATCTTTCAAAGATATCACCAAAACAGGGAAGATAGTGAGGTTACAAAAGAGACCATAGTAGATCAGGTGTCCTTAAATAAAAATCAGACAAAAGATTGCAAATTAATACCGTCAAGTACTGAGCATGATGTAAATAGGAACATCAAACATAGTTTGAAATGTCTATATGCAAATACCAGAAGCCTAAGAAATAAGATGGGAGCGTTAGAATATATTGCACTAAATGAAAAATTAGATATAATAGGCATCTCTGAGACCTGGTGGAAGGAGGATAACCAGTGGGACACTGTCATACTGGGGTACAAATTATATCGTAGTGATAGAGTGGATCAAATTGTTGGAGGGGGAGCATTGTATGTTAAGGAGAGCCTTGAATCAAATAGATTGAAAATTCTGCGGGAAACAAAACACATCTTGGAATACCTATGGATTGAAATTCCATGTGTAAAGGGGAAAAGGATAGTGTTAGGAGTGTACTACCATCCGCCTGGCCAGGATGAACAGACGGATGTAGAAATGTTAAAGGAAATTACGGAAGCAAACAAACTGGGCAACACGATAATAATGGGTGATTTCAATTACCCCAATATTGACTGGGTAAATGTAACATTGGGGGATGCTAGGGAGGTAAAATTCCATGATGAAATCATGGACTGCTTTATGGAGCAGCTGGTACAGGAGCCGATAAGACAAGGAAAAATTCTAGACCTAGTCCTTAGTGGAGCGTATGATCTGGTGCTGGGGCCACTTGATAACACTGATCATAATATGATCGGATTTGATATTAGCTTTGAAGTAAGTATACACAGGAAATCCAATACGTTAGCGTTTAACTTTAAAAAAGGAGACTTTGATAAAATGAGAACAGTGAAAAAAAACTTAGAGCGATTGCGATGGTCAATAATTTACATCAGGGGTGGATGCTGTTCAAAAACACCATCCTGGAAGCACAGGCCAAATATATTCCGTGTATTAAAAAAGGAGGACGGAAGACCAAATGACAGCCTGCATGGTTAAAAAGTGAGGTGAAAGAAGCTATTAGAGCTAAAAGAAAATCCTTCAGAAAATGGAAGAAGGAACAGACTGAAAATAATAAGAAACAACATAAGGAATGTTAAGTCAAATGCAAAGCGCAGATAAGGAAGGCAAAGAGGGACTTTGAAAAAAGATTGCGTTGGAGGCAAAAACACATACCAGCTGATTTTCGAAAGAGATCGCCACCCATCTTCCGACACAAATCGGGAGATCGCCGGCGATCTCCTGAATCTGGCCAAGTCGGCATAATCAAAAGCCGGTTTTGGGTGGCTTCAACTGCGTTCCGTCATGGAGCCGGCAAAAGTTCAAGGGGGGTGTGTCGGCATGGTAGCGAAGGCAAGATGGGTGTCCTCACCCGATAATGGAAAAAAGAAAGCCGGCCTTCACGAGAATTTGGTCCGCTTTATTTTGGACCCTTTTTTTTCAGGTCCAAGTCCCAAAAAACTGCCCGAACTGACCAGATGACCACCGGAGGGAATCGGGGATCACCTCTCCTGACTCCCCCAATGGTCACTAACCCCCTCCCACACACAAAAAAAAATTAAAACATTTTTTGCCAGCCTGTATGCCAGCCTCAAATGTCATACCTAGCTCCCTGACAGCAGTATGCAGGTCCCTGGAGCAGTTTGTAGTGGGTGCAGTGCACTTCAGGCAGGTGGACCCATGCCCATACCCCCCCCCCCCCCACCTGTTACACTTGTGGTAGTAAATGTGAGCCCTCCAAAACCCACTGTACCTACATGTAGGTGCCCCCCTTCAGCCCTTAGGGCTATGGTAATGCTGTAAAGTTATGGCCAGTGGGTTTTTGTTTTTGGGGGGGGGTTGGGGGGGCTCAGCACACAAGGGAAGGGTGCTATGCACCTGGAGGCTAATTGTTTTCTTTTTTAAATTTTTTACAAGTGCCCCCTAGGGTGCCCGGTTGGTGTCGTGGCATGTCAGGGGGGCCAGTGCACTACAAATGCTGGCTCCTCCCACGACCAAATGCCTTGCATTTCGCCGGGTTTGAGATGGCCGAGCCTGGTTTCCATTACGGAGCCAACCCCGAAGATGGTCGCCCATCGATTTGGCCGGCACCGTTCGATTATGCCCCTCATAGTAAAACATTTTTTAGATATATTAAAAGCAGGAAGCCTGCAAAAGAATCGGTTGGACCGCTAGATGACTGAGGGGAAACATGATAGAGGTATATAAAATAATGAGTGGAGTGGAACAGGTGGATGTGAAGCGTCTGTTCACTCTTTCCAAAAATAGTAGGACTAGGGGGCATGCGATGAAACTACAGTGTAGTAAATTTAAAACAAATCGGAGAAAATTTTTCTTCACCCAATACGTAATTAAACTCTGGAATTCATTGCCGGAGAACATGGTGAAGGCGGTTAGCTTGGCAGAGTTTAAAAGGGGGTTAGACGGTTTCCTAAAGGACAAGTCCATAAACCACTACTAAATGGACTTGGGAAAAATCCACAATTCCGGGAATAACATGTATAGAATGTTTGTACGTTTGGGAAGCTTGCCAGGTGCCCTTGGCCTGGATTGGCCACTGTCGTGGATAAGATGCTGGGCTCGATGGACCCTTGGTCTTTTCCCAGTGTGGCATTACTTATGTACTTATGAGGGGTAAAAGGGGTGATCAGGGAAGACAAAGCCATAGCGGAGAGATTAAATGAATTCTTTGCTTCAGTCTACACTGAGGAAGAGTTTGGAGAGAGACCGGTGCCAGAAATGGTATTAAAAGCTGACGAGTTGGAGAAACTGAATGAAATCTTTATAGACCTAGAGGATGTAATGGGGCAATTTGACAAATTGAAAAGTAGCAAATCTCCTGGACTGGATGGTATTCATCCCAGAGTACAGATAGAACTGAAAAATGAACTTGCGGAGCTATTGTTAGTAATATGTAATTTATCCTTAAAATCGAGTATGGTGCCGGAAGATGGAGGGTGGTCAATGTAACGCCGATTTTTAAAAAAAGATTCCAGAGGAGATCCGGGAAATTATAGACCGGTGAGTCCTACGTCGCTGCCAGGCAAAATGGTAGAGACTATTATAAAGAACAAAATTACAGAGCATATTCAAAAGCATGGATTAATGAGGCAAAGTCAACATGGATTTAGTGAATGGAAATCTTGCCTCACCAATCTACTACATTTCTTTGAAGGGGAGAACAAACATGTGGATAAAAGTGAGCCAGTTGATATTGAGGGGCATAATCGAACGCAAGTGCCCATGTGTAAGAACGTCCATCTCCGAGAATGGGTCGTGAAGGGGTGGGCCAAATCGTACTTTCGAAAAAGATGGACGTTTATGTTTAGTCTTGAAAATACGGTTTGTGCCAGGCAAATACATTGGATGTGGGCGTTTGTTTGAGCTGGGCGTTTTCGTTTTTCAGCGATAATCGAAACCAAAGCGTCCCAGCTCAAAAACGACCAAATCCAAGGCTTTGGGTCGTGGGAGGGGCCAGGATTCGTAGTGCACTGGTCCCCCTCACATGCCAGGACACCAACTGGGCACCCGAGGAGGCACTTTTAAAAAATAGGAAAAAACATTAAATTACCTCCCAGGTGCTGAGACCCCCAAATCCCCCTCAAAACCCACTCCCCACAACTCAACACCATTACCATAGCACTTAATGGTGAAGGGTGGCACCTACATGTGGGTACAGTGGTTTTTTTTTTTTTGGGGGGGGGGTTAGAGGGCTCCCATTTACCACCACAAGTGGTACAGGTGGGGGGGATGGGCCTGGGTCCGCCTGCCTGAAGTGCACTGCATTACCCACTAAAACTGCTCCAGGGACAGGACTTATTGCTGCTGTATAACCTTGGCACAGCAGTTCACACCGTAAGACTAATCTCGCTGAAAACGTCCTTTATTTCAATAACCGAGTTTACTCACAGTTAACTGCAGATCAGAGGTTGTGCCCCACTGGCAACGAGTCTCCCTGGTACTAAGATTAGCAGTAGGTCAGAGCTGGCAGAATGGTGTACAATGCCCTCGTTCAGCAACATTCAAGGGAAGAACTAAGTTCTGTAACGAGGCTAACACACGAAAGGGATCTAAAACGGACTTACAAAAATGGCCACTACCTCGTGGACTACCGGAAACAAAACAGGGCACACTCTGACCCAGTAAGCAGAGGGAAAAGCACCATGGGAGAAGAGCCTACCAACTACCAACATCGTGAGTCTGTAACACAAGCTAGTGAAATCGCGGAGCCCAATACCTTACACCCACCACAATGCAATGCTGATGTGACCCTGCAGTGCACCTGAGGGCCACATCTGACCCAGGGAAAGGCTGTGAGAGGATCGAACACATTCTGCTGTCATGGAGGTGGGTACAGAATTTGAGGGTGGCATAGAGGCTGGGAAATAAGGCTTTTGCAAGTGGGTTTTTTTGGTGGGAGGGGGTTAGTGACCACTGGGGGAGTCAGGGGAGGTGATTCCCGATTCCCTCCGGTGGTCATCTGGTCATTTAGGGCACTTTTTTGGGACCTGTTTGTGAGAAAAAAGGGTCCAAAAAAAGTGTCCTAAATTCTCGCTAAAAACGCCTTTCTTTTTTCCATTATCGGCCGAGCACGCCCATCTCTGCTCAGCCGATAACCACACCCCAGTCCCACCTCCAACACGCCCCCGTCAACTTTGTTCGTTCCCGCGACAGAGTGCAGTTGAAGACGACTAAAATTGGCTTTCGATTATACCAATTTGGCCGCCCACGAGAAACGGACGCCCATCTCCTGAACATGGGCGTTTTTCTCCTTTCGAAAATAAGCAGGATTGTGTATCTGGATTTTCAGAAAGCATTTGACAACGTACCTCATGAAAGACTCCAGAGGAAATTGGAGAGTCATGGGATAGGAGGTAGTGTCCTATTGTGGATTAAAAACTGGTTAAAAGATAGAAAACAGAGAGTAGAGTTAAATGGTCAGTATTCTCAATGGAGAAGGGTAGTTAGTAGGGTTCCCCAGGGGTCTGTGCTGGGACCACTGCTTTTTAACATATTTATAAATGACCTAGAGATGGGGGTAACTAGTGAGGTAATTAAATTTGCTGACAACACAAAGTTATTCAAAGTATTAAATCTTGGGAGGATTGTGAAAAATTACAAGAGGACCTTACAAGGCTGGGAGACTGGGCATCTAAATGGCAGAGGACGTTTAATGTGAGCAAGTGCAAAGTGATGCATGTGGGAAAGAGGAACCCGAATTATAGGTACGTCATGCAAGGTTCCACGTTAGAAGTCATTGACCAAGAAAGGGATCTAGGTGTCGTCGTTGATGATTCATTGAAACCTTCTGCTCAGTGTGCTGCGGCTGCTAAGAAAGCAAATAGAATGCTAGGTATTATTAGGACAGGAATGGAAAACAAAAATGAGGACATTATAATGCCTTTGTATTGCTCTATGGTGCGACCACAACTCAAATATTGTGTTCAATTCTGTTCGCCTCATCTTGAAAAAGATATAGTGGAATTAGAAAAGGTGCAGAGAAAGGCGACAAAAATGATAAAGGGGATGAGACGACTTCCCTATAAAGCGGCTGGGCTCTTCAGCTTGGAGAAAAGGCTGAGGGGAGATATGATAGAAGTCTATAAAATAATGAGTGGAGTGGAATGGGTAGATGTGACGCGTCTGTTTACGCTTTTCAAAAATACTAGGACTAGGGGGCATGCGATGAAGCTACAATGTAGTAAATTTAAAACGAATCGGAGAAAAGTTTTCTTCACTCAACGTGTAATTCAACTCTGGAATTCATTGCCAGAAAATGTGGTAAAGGCGGTTAGCTTAGCAGAGTTTTAAAAAGGTTTGGACGGCTTCCTAAAGGAAAAGTCCATAGACCGTTATTATATTGGACTTGGGGAAAATATTTCTAGGATAAGCATGAAATGTTTTGTACTTTTTTGGGGATCTTGCCAGGTATTTGTGACCTGGATTGGCCACTGTTGGAAACAGGATACTGGGCTTGATGGACCTTTGGTCTGTCCCAGTATGTATCCAACCCCAACAATAGCTGACTTCTACTATCCCAAGGAATCCAAATCCACCCTGTTAAAATGTCCAAGGGTACAAAATACAACCTGTTCTGTATGCGGGGGGGGGGGGGGGGCAATATGCCCTATAAAGCACTGTTGTGATTTTTTTAATCTCTGGATGAATAAGTCTTCAACAATATCAGGATTCAGTCTAGCTCTCCTGTTTTCCACAGTCCTTCCTGTGTGACTCTGGGCAAGTCACTTAACCCTCCATTGCCCCAGGTACAAACAAGTACCTAAGCCGCATTGAGCCTGCCATGAGTGGGAAAGCGCGAGGTACAAATAAAAAAAAAAAATAGAAGATGTGTTCTCGGAAGATATGCTGGTAGCAGGAATGTACAGGATTCCCCCATGCAAATTTTGCCAGTTGTGGCCAGCATGTTTGCTTGTTTTTCCAAAAAATCTAAATATCGTTTTCTGCATTACTTAAACATAAATAATGGTTTGTTTGTTTGTTTGTTTATTTATTTATTGCATTTGTATCCCACATTTTCCCACCATATGGCAGGTTCAGTTCATTAACAGGCTTCAAAGTAGAGAATGACACACAGACAAAGTTCATCCCCTTCTCCACAGGCTCTGTCCCCATCCCCACCTTGTCCCCGCAGGCTGTATCCCTGTCCCTGCAGTTACCGCGGGTCCCCATGTCATTTGAAAGCTTTTGCAGTTCTCCTGATCCCTGTTTCAAAACAGAAGTTCACTTTGGGACTGAAGCGCCTATCTGTGATGCCTATTTTTAAATATAGGATACCACTAGCCCCTCCTTTTTCTTATCTTCAAATGTATGCCGCGACTACTTCTACCCCTGATCTTTTTAAATATTGAGTGCCACTAGCCCCTGCCATCTAGTGCTTACCACATAATCCCTGAAGTCTGGTGTGGAGCAGGAGCAATGCTGGTTGCTCCTGCCCTGGTGGTTTTTCTTTTCCAAAATGTTGCCCTTCAGACTCCTAGTGATAGTATTATGATACTACTACTAGGGATCAGGTTGCCATACTAGGGAAAGGTGGCATCAAAAAAAAAAAAAGGATCAGAGGAATGTGAACTTTTTTTAAGCATTTGGGGAGGTGGGGAATAGACTGGGGAAGCCCGTTATTATTTTTTTGAACGGGATCAGGGAGTGAGGGGACAATTACTTCTTGACTGGCCCAGCCCTTTGCGTTGCTGCAGCTGGAAACACAATATTCTTGGCTGCAGCAATACAAAGCAAAGCATCATGGGATTTCCAAACCTGCAGTACTGAGGTACTTCAAGTTACTCCCATAGTCAATTTTCCTGTAGTAAAACAGCGCACAAGCAAGTTCTTTTACCACAGGTTAGTAAACAGAGGTAATGCCTGTAGACTGAAGAGAAAAATACCTGTTGTACATAAATGTAATTCACCTTGAGCTACTGATGAAAAGGCATGAGAGGGTTTTTTTTTTTTGTTAAGATTTATGTCATTAAAAAAAGTTTGCTAATAACCGCTGAACATCCCCAGGGACCTCCAGTCAGCTCTTAGCCACCATCTAGCTAGCTCCCGTGGATAAAGAGAGAGCTCCTGACTCATGCAAGGTTCCAACACTTTCCTGCTGTAACACAGAATCCCCAGGATTTTATAAGTAAATTGTTGTAAATGCAGCAAATTACAATGAGACATTAGGAGCATCATTTTAGAAAGGACATACAAATTGAAATTGAGTGGTCCAGCTCGTGATCTGCCAACATAGAGCTCATACATGAAGAAATAGACATTTAATGCACCAGTTATATGTAGTGGGAGCATCCATTTTAGAACCATTAAACATCTACTGTATCACCGGGGTTGGCACAGCAACATAAATGTTTGTCAGACATTTCAGAAATATTTATTTTTCATAAACTGTCACAAGAATCATATATTCCTTACCAGTTTCATATTTTGGGGGGGAGCATAAACCACTAGAGTATCACCCTCATCTCTCTCCAGTGGATTGCTGCTCAGTACAAGCACTTTTCTGAAACTTGGACATCCCGGCTAGCAGTTGTAAATCCCAGTGTTTATCTTTACACATCAAGGCGCATTCCCCTTCTGAAATGGGGAATGCATGTTTATTTTTTAGGACCGCCTAAAACATACATACCACACCCCTTTGTTATATGTATGTTTTTTAGTTTGACATCTAAAATCCTGATTTTACAAGCTGGGATATAGATATTTATGGAATATAAATGTCTAAATGCACATTGAAAATGAAAATGGTGCTTCTAAGATAAGCTCCTATATCATAAAGCAAAAATCTGCAATCTGGTGGCCAGACAAGAATAGAGGGATCTATCTAACCTGAAGCCCGAGTCCCAAACCCCAAGTTTCCAGTAGCTGTGGCTTCAGTGGTAACCCCAGAACTGATATCACCAGGTTCATGGGAGAATATTATGACCTTTGGTGCTCTGTGCTACATGGCTGCAAGCATAGAGCCAAAGGGGCATGCCTTTCTTCTTTGAAACCTAATCAGAGCCTAAGTTGGTGCTGAGTGATTTTGAAGGACTGGAAGAGGATTTGCTAAATGGGATGAGTAACTGGCTTGTCAAGTGTTAACGGAAAGAGAAAGGAGAAAGTAAAGTTCACTGGGGAACCTAAAAACATTGTTATTGACCAGGTGAATTCATATGTCAAGACTGGTGTTGGAGACTCTCCTATTGAGATTGTTTCTTTTCACATGGAAGGGGAATTGTCTTGTAGTGTGGTGGAGAACGTGTCATTAAGTCCAGTTCTCAGGTCACCTCTTCTGAAACCAACAGATAATTATGGGAAGGTGTGAACAAGATTTCATCTCCCCCTGAAGAAAATGGTCATCCATCTAAAGATGGTAATCTAAATTCATCTAAATTAAGACTATTCCACGTGATGTGTTAGATATTTCAGAATCTCCTGTAGAGGGTCGTGTTTCCTCTGTGGGATTATTGAAACCAGTAGGTTTTTTTTTTTTTCTGGGAATGTAAACACAATCACTTCTGCAGTTATGCCTAAGGAGGTTGCTAACATCTGCCTTTGACATTTAGTCTCAAAGATGGAGCAGACGTTGATTGATCGCTGTTCTCGGTTTTGTTCCTTTTCTGGTGACGTAGTGGCCAAGTTTAAGACTTTGGAATAAGAAATGTGGGGGGGGGGGGGACAAAATCAGTGATAAGATCAGCCTTGTAAGAATACATGTGATGAAATGAAATCAGTACTGTTTTAGGAAGGGTGACGTGTTATTGAAAAATAGGATGGAGGGTTTGGAAAATACTGTTCATTATGAGATTTTTTTTAATTTTCCCTATTGAGACGCTGAATTATTTCTCTGACATTTTTAAATTGGAAACTTATTTCCATCCAGTTATTTCTTGAGCCTTTTGTATAGTGGGCTTGATTAAAAGACTGGAGCCTGGAATAAGGCAGATTCCAGTATGGTACTTTGAATTTAACTGCCTGTTTGGAGACCTCAATCAGGAAAGAAGCAATAGGGCCACATTGGTGGCAACTTTCATGTTGTCCTCAGATTGAGATAAAATCTTATGCCTTTATTTTGATGCTAGGTCATTAAATTTTCATGGCCTTAAGATATTTTTTTTCTAGATGTAGCACCTAGGACTCAGCAGATTGTGTAAGTTTCTTCGATTCCATGCCAAGCAAGGTTCTTGCTCTGGGCATGGCTTTCTTTTTGAAATTTCCAAGGAAGAAGTGTTTTCTTAAGTATAAGAGAGAAATCAGGACTGGCTCAAGACATGAGCTGGGTGAGGCACTATCTCAGGGGCATGAAAGCTCAAAGGCACCAAAACAGTGGCGTAGCCAGACTGCCAATTTTGGGTGGGCCTGAACCCAAAGTGGGTGGGCACAAAATTTTCTCTCTACCCCCCCCCCCCCCCCCCCCCCCCCCCAGCAAAATGTAGTCACACTCAGATGCATTTGTCACACAGGGTAAAGTGCTGCTTTTCAGTGCATCAGATTTCAGACAATTTATTTAATAGCCTTAACACCCTTTTCAGTGAGCTTTCAGAGGCCAAAACCTCCTGCCTCAGGTCAATATGATGCTGTTACGGTATCCTCTCCTGACCTAAGGAAGGAAGTATTGGTCTCTGAAACTTTATTAACACCATATTACTTTATCCTAAATTAAAAATAAAATTATTTTCTTTACCTTTGTTGTATGGCCATTTACTTTTTCTCATTGTGTTGTTCCCAGTCTCTAGATTCTGCTTTCCTTCGTTTTCGCTTGACTCTTCTGCCAGGGTTTCCTGGCCATTTGTCATTTTTCTCTCCTTTTTCTTTGCTTTCTTCAATATTTTTCTGCCTCTCTCTGTGTCCAGATTTAATTCATTCTTACTATCCATTCTTTAATTTCCTTCATCTACTTATGGCTTTTAATCTTTTTCTCACCCTTGTTCTCCCCATGCCCCTTCCTCTTATTCTCCAATCTTTCACTACTCCCCCTTTCCATGCAGCAGCTCTCCTCTTTCTCTCCCCATCCTTCCAGTGTCTCCCCTCTCTCTCCCCATCCTTCCAATAGTCTCCCCTCTTTCTTTCTGCATCCTTCCATCCAGTGTCACCTCTTTCTCCCTACCCTTCCATCCAGCGTCTTCCCTCTTTCTCTCCCCATCCTTCCACCCATCTACCCTCTCTCCTGATCCTTCCATCTAATGTCTCTCTCCCTCCTTCTAACCAGTGTCTATCTCTCTACCCTTTTCTGTTCAGTGTCCCTTCTCTCTCCACATCCTTCCACTCTCCCCTTTTTCTCTGCATCCTTTCATCCATCTCCCCTCTTTCTCTGCCATCCTCCCATCTGTTTTCCCTCTTTCTCTCCCCATCCTCCGTTTTCCCTCTTTCTCTGCCATCCTGCCATCTGTTTTCCCTCTCTCTCCACATCCTTCCATTTTCCCTCTTTCTCTGCCATCCTCCCATCTGTTTTCCCTCTTTCTCTCCTCATCCTTCCATTTTCCCTCTTTCTCTGCCATCCTCCCATCTGTTTTCCCTCTTTCTCTCCACATCCTTCCATTTTCCCTCTTTCTCTGCCATCCTCCCATCTGTTTTCCCTCTTTCTCTCCCCATCCTCCGTTTTCCCTCTTTCTCTGCCATCCTCCCATCTGTTTTCCCTCTTTCTCTCCACATCCTTCCATTTTCCCTCTTTCTCTGCCATCCTCCCAGCTGCTATGAATGCTGAGCTAACAAGGCAGGCTTTTGGTGCAGGGGCGTAGCTACGGGTGGGCCTGGGTGGGCCCAGGCCCACCCAATTCCAGCCCAGGCCCGCCCAGCGCCAGCGCCCATTGCCGGCCACTGCTGCTTTTCTTGATGAGCAGCAGGGCCGGCGCTACAAAAAGAAGAAGCGCTCAGCTGACTGAGCTGAGCGCCAACGCGTCGCTAACCCGACGAGAAAAAATGTTTTAAAAAAAACGCGGCACTGCAGGCAGCCTCGAAGCATTGGCTGCTGGCTCTGCAGGCTCCTTCCGTCTCTTACGTCACTGCCCCTGCTTCACTACAGGGGCAGTGATGTAAGAGACGGGAGGAGCCTGCACAGAGCCAGCAGCCAATGCTTCGAGGCTGCCTGCGGTGCCGCATTTTTTTTAAAACATTATTTCTTGTCCTTAGCGACGCGTTGGCGCTCAGCTCAGTCAGCTGAGCGCTTCTTCTTTTTGTAGCGCCGGCCCTGCTGCTCATCAAGAAAAGCAGCAGTGGCCGGCAATGGGCGCTGGCGCTGGGCGGGCCTGGGCTGGAATTGGGTGGGCCTGGGCCCACCCAGGCCCACCCGTAGCTACGCCCCTGCACCAAAAGCCTGCCTTGTTAGCTCAGCATTCATAGCAGCAAGAGCATGTATTACTCTCAGCCTTACACTGTAAGCACAGCTACCAGTACCTCCTCAGATTTAAACACGAGAATAGGTAGTTCCTGTTTTCATGTTTAAACTTGAGGGGGTGCCAGCAGCTTAGCATAGCGGTCAGAGCAAAGCAGCATGTCTTGTGGCTGTAAAAGATCAGGTAGAACCAATTCAGATTGGGAAAGGGGGGTTAGTGATGTCAGAGAAACAGGTAGATAAAAGCACCAAAGCTCAGCACTAGGAGGAATATGTATTTCCTGAACCTGAGCATTTTGAAGAGTTTATTTATAGGAACTGACTTTAGATGACTGTAGAGGAGAGGAGGTTTTGAGAATTTGAAACTACTGGTCAGTGGGTAATTAATTGCTGGTCAGTGGGTAATTAAGTAGAGTCTGTGAGCATGTAGTAATATTTTTTATGACTACTTTTCCCCATATTTTTGTGATTGAGATATAAAGGAATATTTCTTATTGTTTTCCTCATTGTATGTAAAAGCACTGCCTCTCTCTGGGTGTATAAGATTGTTGGATTCTGTTTTTCTTTTGTAATTTAATGTGAATTTTATAAAATGTAAATTAAAAAGTCTGCAATTTGTATTTGTTACTACTACTTTCCAAACATTCTTTAGGAGACTGCCGCATTATATTGGCAGTTGCAGTTTAAAGATGGCTTCAGTCAGTTTTGTTCACAGCATATAATGGCCTTTGTCAATCAGAAGGCAGCTTTTTAGTAAAAGATCAGCTTTTCTATTTTTAAGGATGATCTGTCTTTGATTAACTTAAATTCTGTTTTGGTCAAAGTTTATTGCTGTCTTTTTGAACAAACTTGGTAATTTCGATTGACAAAAACCCGTATTTAATGTTGTAAGCCGATTGATTTCAAATTGCCTATTTTGGTTTTGTAAGTGCATAAGGACGGCCATCCAGTAGTCGTAGTGTAACCATGTTCAGATTACTCTTAACAAAACTGGATGTATGCCCTAAGAATATAATACAAAGTTGGCGTTGGGGTGTAAATAATAATGTATTTTGGATGCTGTATATATTTTATTGAACCAGTCAAAAGGAATTACATTACCTGTGTGTTCAGGGTTTGTTTTTTGTTGTTTTTTTCTGGGACTGGTATAGCAATGACACTTTTTAATCAAGTTAATAATTTAGTAGTTTTGTAGAACATCCCAAATAGGAAAAGGGGGGGCTAATTTAAAATATAGTATTTTATTTCACTTTGAGTTTGTTCTTTTTTTTTTTTGTCTTTTTGCAATAGTCCTAGACAGCAAAATAATGGATGCAAACCAGCCAATGAATGCGCTGATGAGACTGAATCAGATCAGGCCTGGACTTCAATATAAGCTTCTCTCGCAGTCGGGTCCTGTCCATGCTCCAGTCTTCACAATGTCTGTAGATGTTGATGGTACAACATATGAAGCCTCAGGGCCATCCAAGAAAACAGCCAAGTTGCATGTAGCAGTCAAGGTGAATCAATTGTATGTCCTCTCCTAACTGGTTAGCAGGAACATCCATAGTCTGCCATCTTCATCGTCTTGTAGGAAACTCTTAGGAGGCCGATGCTCAGAACTCCCACTGTAAAGCCAACAACGCAGAACCCATACCGTCAGAACAGCACACAAAGCTAGCTCGCCAATGTTCAAAGGAAATGGTGTTCAAATTATATGTGTGCTGTAAAAGCAAAAGCAAGAGAGGAATGTGATTGGCATATGCGAGAAGAGTTTCATGGTAAGCTCAGCTCTTGTGCACATGCGCCAGGCAGACCTGAAAGTGAAGCACACATTAGTGCCTGTTTTCTTCATCTTTAAATATAAGCTTTTTCAATTATTTTTTTACTTGGAAGGCTTATATTTAAGCACAGAAAACCGGCACCAATGTGTGCTTTCGCTTTCGGGTTTGCTCTGACTCGCACACATTTGTCTCTCACTACCAGCACTTAGGGACTTCCACAGGCTTCCTTCTGCTTCCAAATTAAATAAAAACTGCCAGAGCTTCTTTTTACACATCTTAATGCCTGCTCTGAGCTGGCACTAGGTTTTCAGCAGTAAGTGCGGCTTTGTTTTATGCATTGTTCTCTGAGCATTGGGAGGGAATAGGAAATGACCTCATTAACATCTGTTTGAATGCATTTGCATGCTATTTGCGCTAATGTTTGTTGCACACATTGTCTCCGGTACTGGAGTCCTCTGAGCATTCTGCACTCACTAAAGCTGGTGCTAATCGCTGCTAGCGCCGCCATTATATTTTAAGCATCGGCCCGTAATAGTACAGACATCAGTTAACCTGTAAGAATAAAAATGTAGACTAACATGTTTTAATTTGGCTCCCTCAGTTTCAGAATTTATCATCATAACAATAAAAAAAAAATTTCAAGCAAATGAGATTCCTCTTGAAGCTTATAATAAAATCCAAAATGGCCTAAACTTCTGTACCCTCAAAGTCATTCTCCAAGGATAAGCAGGATGATGATCTTCTTAACTCTTGGGTGATGTCATCTGATAGAGCCTACGCAGGAAGTCTCTCCAGCATCTATTCTAGAAGCTTTTAATAGTGTCTCGCCATTCATGTGCATGCCTTCCTGCCTGTCACTGTCACACAAGACCAGTTCAGTCTGCCTCCACCTTCCTCAACATCAAGCATCTTTAGAGTCCATCGGGATCAGGCGTCATCTGATTCCCCACCCCCTACTCCCTCCAAGGATCAGGAAGAATTGGTCCTCAGGAAGTATTTTTTCACGGAGAGAGTAGTGGATGCTTGGAATGCCCTCCCGTGGGAGGCGGGGATAGTGCTGGACAGACTTGTACGGTCTGTGCCAGAGCCGGTGGTTGGGAGGCAGGGTTGGTGGTGGGGAGGTGAGGATAGTGCTGGGCAGACTTATACGGTCTGTGCCTGTGCCAGAGCCGGTGGTTGGGAGGCGGGGATAGTGCGGGGCAGACTTATACGGTCTGTGCCCTGAAGAGCACAGGTACAAATCAAAGTAGGGTATACACAAAAAGCAGCAAATATGAGTTATCTTGTTGGGCAGACTGGATGGACCGTGCAGGTCTTTTTCTGCCGTCATCTACTATGTTACTATGTCTTTTTCCACTGAGCAGATCGAATGCCTTCAATTCTCCACAGCTTGCATCAGAAAGTTGTTCCTGAACTGTTTAATTCGTCTTTGTTTTTCCCTCATTGTGTAAGTGCTATCATGTCGCTCAGGGCCTCTCCGCAGTGCAGTAGTCCCCCTTAGATAGGTTTTTGGCACTAAGTTTCCTCGAGTCCTTTGATTTTGCTATGATTATTTTTTCCTGACATGTCCCACAAAACTCCATGGCTTTAAGAAGTGTTCCAGATGCAACAGGGCCATATCCATCACAGATACACATAATTAGTGCTTGCAATTCGTGATCCCTCTTCTGGTAATCTCTGTTCACAGGTGTCGAGGAGAGGGATCAAGAGTCATGAGAAACTTTTTGGCGCCCAGAAGTCCTCTCCGTCAGTGTCAGCGTCGACATCAAGGGGGCCTCCACCTTCCTCAACATCAAGCATCTTTAGAGTCCATCGGGATCAGGTGTCGTCTGATTCCCCACCCCCTACTCCCTCCAAGGATCAGGAAGGATTGGTCCTCATCTGTGCTGAGGGATTCTGATGTAATACATTGGGCAAAAGCTAAGCCGCATCAACATTGATCCCCCTCAAAGCATGGCTCACCCTCCAGGAAATTAGAAGGAGTGTGTAAGTCTCTGAAGACCCAGCACCTGATAACCCCAGGTGTATCTGAAGGACATGACCAAACAGACTTATTTGTTAATAACAGCAGAAAGATAGCTAGGAAATTTCATCCAAAAAGCCAGGGCCAAGACATTGGACATCCTCCTTTGGATGCAATATAGAAACATAGAAAAATGAAGGCAGATAAAGATTATATGGCCTATCAAATAGGCCCATCCATGCTATGAAGCTTTTATAAATAAAGATGTAGGAAATTTTCCTCTCTTTACAGCAGGTCAATAAGAATGTTGACGTGATTTATCAAGTCCAAAAGGTTCAGGGATTCGAGAAGCTCCAGCTTCTTTACCATTCCATGGCAGTTGAATTTGCTCTCAAAAGAGTTCCAAGACTCACTCCTGGGTGCCCCTGAGGAGAAGGTAAGGATCTTGGAGTCTTTGGGGAAAAAGATTTTATAGAATGCTATGCTAACATCCCACATTGCTTCTTACTAGCTCTTAATGAGTATGCCCTTGGTGTGCATTGTGACGGAGTTCAGAAACCCTTCCCCAGCAAAGGCTAATGAGCTCTGTCAGCTAGTAGCTAAAAATTAGGAGTGCAGAAGTACATGGTCAAGCAACCTATAATACTTTTGATACAGCATCAAGGTCCTCCACTGTGGGGATTGGGATGCACAGACCTGCATGGCTGCGTGCCTCTGATCTCCAGCCAGATGTACAGGAGAAGCTGGCAGACATTTTGTGCTGTAAGGATAATTGTTTTGGTAACAAGGTATAGTGGGATGCAGACCTCTTGAAAGAGCACTGAGGTACAATGAAGACATTCTGCAGGCCCACTCTCAGTTCAGCCTCATCATCCATGAGGTATTTCAGCAAAGCATACTAGCACACAGAATAACAAACCCTCGCAATCCAAGCAAACAACACAACGAAGGTGACAAATAATCACAAGATGACACTCTACAAGTTCAAATGTTTATTGTCATCCAAGACTCGACATGGGCTATGTTTCAGCCACTAGACCTGCATCAGGAGTCTCAATAGAATGTATGTAATGACAAAGTTGTGATGTGCAATAAACAAAACAGCAAATGCCAGCCCACACTGGTTATTGAATAACAAGCACTCGCAGCATCATAACTGTTCTGTGAAATACTTGACCAAGTGTTTTTCAATAACCAGTGCGAGTTGGCATTTGCCTTTTCATTTTTTTTGCTGCACATCACAACGTTGTCATTACATAAATCCTATTGAGACTCCTGATGCAGGCCTTGTGGCCGAAACATGGCCCATGTTAAGTCTTAGATGACAATAAACATTTGAACTTTGTAGAGTGTCGTCATGTGATTATTTGTCACCTTTGCTGTATTGGTTTGTGTGTATTTCAGTAGAGGGCATTGGAGATCCTACTAGTCTCACAAGCATAGGTATCCTCCCCCTTTCCACCCTGCCAAGGGTGACTCAGGCCTCACTCTCAAATGAGACAGCAGAGGACCTAGAAATCCCAAGCAGCTCCCCAGTCAAAACAAGGGGTGAGCTTTTGACTGACTCTAGAACAGTATCACCTCAGTTCCAGTAACCCTCCTAGATGACCTTCTGGTTCGAAGGAGGCAAGGTGGCCCATTTTAACTTCAGACCAGTGGGTTCTGAAAACAGTCCAGACAGATTAGTCTTCATTTGGAAAATACTCCTCTAAATTGCTCACCAGGAGCATCAAAAGTAAGCTGTCAGCATCAGAAACTGTCTTCCGTCTTGCAAACCAGTGCAGTCGAACCTGTTCATCAGGGGCAAGAGGAAAGGGATTTTATTCCAAGTACTTCCATCCCAGCAAGCCCAGAGGGATATCATACAATCTTAGACCTAAGGGCCCTGAATAAATATCTGACCAAACAAAAAGTTCAGGATGGTGTCTCTCTGCATCCTTCTTACCACGATTCAGAAAAGAGATTGGCTTGTCTCTCTGGACTTAAAGGATGCCTGTACCTGCATATGGATACATCCAAGTACCAGTATTATATACTGTCATTTGATCTCACGTTAGCTCCCAGAATGTTCACAAAATGCTTAGCAGTCATCAAAGTGTTTTTACACAGATGGGAGTGCATGTGTTTCTCTACTTGGACAATTGGCAGATCAAGAACACAGAGAAGAAGCAAAAGAATCAATGTGCAAAACCATTCAGATGTTGGAACTACCTCTAGTCCCTAGCTCAACCATCCCAACACTTGAAGTTAATAGGAGCTCTGTTGGATATGACTCAAGCGTGCTCTGCTCTCCTTTAGGAGCGGATAGAGTCTCAAGCTTTATTAAGTTATGGAAGTATAGTATCAGCTTGGCAGATGTTGAGAATGCTGGGCTACTTTGCCTCCACTTTTCATGTAATGCCCATGGCACACCTTGGACTCAATAGACACTGTCTTCACAATGGTTGCAGACCAGAGAGAACCTGCAAGATGTGATATCTGTCATGACTACTCTCATGGAGTCCCCTGTATTGGTGACTTATTCACAAAAGTGTGCCCTTCCAAATTCCTCCAGGTCAGAAGACTCTAACGATGGATGCATCAAACCTGGGTTGGGGAACTCATGTAGAAGGTCTCCACACTCAAGGTCTGTGGTCTGCTCAGGAGAGTATGTATCATATAAATCTCCTGGAGCTAAGAGCAATCCGGAACATTCTAAAGGGCTTTCAGAGATCAGTTGGCGATCCAGATTTTTCTAATTGAAACAGACAATCAGTTTGCAATGTACTGTGTCAACAAGCAGGGAGACACAGGCAGTGTACCTCATGTGTCAGGAAGCAGTCAGGATGTGGAAATGGGCCATCTCACATGGGATGACGTGCAGTGTCATCTGGTGGGGAAAGACTATCTAGAAGTCAAACTGACTTGAGTTATGCAACCTCATGAGTGGTCCTTGGACATGGGTGTAGCTCAGATGATTTTTAAGAGTGGGACATACTTTTTGCCTCTCACCTCAATAAAAAGGTTCCTCAGTTCTTCCCTAAATAAGGATCTCACAGAAAACATGCCTCAGATGCCTTTCTTCTCATTGGGGAATGGGTTTTCTGTTCACCTCTCCTCCTACCTCTCTATAGTGACGATCTTCTGAAACTCAATTAGTACCAAGGAACCATGATCCTGATCGCACCTCATTGACCAAGGCAGATATGGTCCCTTCTTCTTCCAGAGCTAACCTCTGAAGATCTGTGGAGACTGGAGTGTTTCCCAGGATGGAGGATCCCTCCTGCATCCAGTCCCTAGCTCTCACAGCTCAGATGTTGAGAGGTTAGTAGTTGATTCCTTCATCCTAATAGAGAGCATCTCCAAAGTTGTGCTGCCTTCCAGGAGAGATTCCACTAGGAATTCATATGGTTTCAAATGAAAGAGATTTGAATCTGGTATGAGGGCAAAGCCCTAGATTCTTTTTCCTGTCCTACACAACTGTTTGAATAATTTCTACAACTATCAGAATTGGGTCTTAACACTGAATCAGTTAGGGTTCAACTCAGTGCAATTGGCACTCTTCACCGTATAGAAGGTAAATCTATGTCTGCTCAGCCTTTAGTTCGCTTTATGTGGGACTTGCTTCTATTGAAGCCTCCCATCAAGCCCCTTATGGTTTCATGTAATCTCAATGTAATTTTTACCTCAGCCACTGAAAGCTCCTTTTGAGCCACTTGATACCTCTCATCTGAAGTACCTGACCTAGAAGGTCTTATTTTTGGTGGCAGTCACTTCAGCACACAGAGTCGGTGATCTCAAGACTGTAGTAGCTGATCCACCTTATACAAATTTTTACAACAGTAGAATAGTCAGCCTCAGGAAAGATGTTAGGAAGTATTTTTTCACGGAGAGGGTGGTGGATGCTTGGAATGCCCTCCTGCGGGAGATGGTGGAGATGAAAACGGTAACGGAATTCAAACATGCGTGGGATATGCATAAAGGAATCCTGTGCAGAAGGAATGGATCCTCAGAAGCCTAGCCGAAATTGGGTGGCGGAACAGGTGGGGGGAAGAGGGGTTGGTGGTTGGGAGGCGAGGATAGTGGAGAGCAGACTTATACGGTCTGTGCCAAAGCCAGTGATGGGAGGTGGGACTGGTGGTTGGGAGGCGGGAAGTACTGCTGCGCAGACTTGTACGGTCTGTGCCCTGAAAAAGGCAGGTACAAATCAAGGTAAGGTTTACACATATGTTGTCTTGTTGGGCAGACTGGATGGACCATGCAGGTCTTTTTCTGCCGTCATCTACTATGTTACTATCCCAAGTTTCTTTGTAAGGTGGTGTCAAAATTCTTTCTTAATCAGGCAGTTGATCTACCAACATTTTTCCTTAGGCTGTATGCCTGTTAAGGTGAAAGAGGACTACACACTTTGGATGCAAGAGAGCCTTGTCCTTCTATCTGGAGCGAACTAAAGCCCATAGAAAATCTACCCATTTTTTTTTTGTTTGTTTCTTTTGCTCCAAAGAGGATGGTGGCTGCCATCAGCAAATGCACACTTTCAAGATGGTTAGGGGATTGCATTTCCTTTACTTATGCTCAAGCTGGGCTGACTAGAGCAGGGGTGGGCAACTACAGTCTTCAAGGGTCACAACCCAGTTGAGGTTTCAAGATTTCCACAATGAATATGCATGAGATTTGATTTGCATGTACTGCTTCCACTGTATGCAAATAGACCTCATGCATATTATTGTGGAAATTTTAAAAACTTGAGGACTGTGGTTGCTGACCCCTCCTGTAGAGGGTCATATCACACTTATAATATCAGAGCCATGGCTGCATTGCTTGCTTACTTGAGATCAGCCTCTAGAGAGGACAGCTGCAATGTGGACTTCAGTCCATACATTCGCATCTTATTACTATTTGGAACAGAATTCCCGATGTAACAGTCAGTCAGACAGTTCTTCAAAATCTCTTTGGGGTCTAGAATCCAACTCTATTCTCCTAGGCCCATTTCTTCGTATTCCAGACTGCCTAAATTAAAATAAAATTTTAAATCTATCTACCGTCATTTTGATAGAGATGTTTTCCTGGCTTTGCTTGTTGCAATCCTCATTATTTTGCTCTTTTTTTGTTCAAGGCAGCCAGCCTGGTAGCTATGGATTCCCAAAAGTAAGAGTATTATCATCCTGCTTGTCCTTGGAGAAGACAAAGTTACTCCCTTGTAGCAGGTGTTCTCTGAGGACAGAAGGATAGATATGCTTACTCACCCTTCCGCTTCACCTTGGAGTGGAATTCTATCAGCTATCCATACTAAACTGAACTGGTCATTTTTTTATTTGAATAAAGACCTTGTTCAACAACACCATCTGAGAGAGGAGTTTTTTTGATCCACTGTTTGTTTGCTTGGCTCACACAGCAGTGACAGGTGTAAAGGTATGTGCATGCACAATGAGGCGCTTCCAAAAGTTCTAGAATAGATGATGGGGAGTGTTCCTGCATGGGCTCCATCACATGATGTCACCCAAGATAATTCATCTCGCTGCCCTCAGAGAACACTGACTACACGTGAGTAACTTTGTTAAATAGTCTAAAGCAGAGAACTTTCATTTCAAGTCTTCTTCTAGTCACTATTAACCCTAGGATTAAAAATATAGATTACAAATTAGCATTTCTGTCTGCAGTTACCCTGGATAAAAGATGCTCTTTAGTGAATACTTCAATCTTCTATATTTTCTACTCATTTTAAGCTATTCTGAATGCCTGGTTTGCCATATTCCTTGTTGGTTCATTTGAGTCTGTAAGCTAAGCATCCAGACAATTTATACAAGTAAAGACTAATGAGATAGTAGTCCTGATTAGCTCCCTTACCCAATTTATTAATCTGTTCTCCCCACTTCTAGGCCTATACTTGAGTCTTTGTCTCCTATTCCAGGCCTTTCATTTAGCTGCACGGCCTTTCATATAGGTAATATCACCACAGAAGTGCTGTATTCAGCCAGACACAACCCAGCCAATACCAGCTGTCATTGACAAGGTGGGTGGTTAGGGGGTCAAACCTGTGGTGGAATTTTTTTTTTCTTTTGCTCTTGCCTTCCCTCTCTTGTGACTGCTTTGCTTAGTACAGTTTTCCCAACCCCCTCATGGAGGTACACCAAGTCAGGTTTTCAGGCTTATCACAATATTTCCTTAGCGTTCTCACCAGGCCAATCTAGAACCTGTGACAGAGAAACAAAGTAGTTCTTTGTGATTTACCCAATAAGGGCACCGTGAAAGCACAAAAATGTAGTATTTCTCTGTTTCCAGTGGATGATGTTGGTTCATCATGCGGTTTTTTAGCTGGATAGGCTGAACAAGCTCATGAGCCAGAACTAACTGGTTAAGTTGAGGTAAGCTTTCTTTCAGCATGAAAGTAAGTATGCAAGGAAAGAATATGGCTTTGGAAATACTTGTAGTATCCAAATTCCTTTTTCTTTAACTCTTCTGTTTCCCTGAAAGGGGTTCTTAGGGTTGACATGCTGTTTCAGGTTGGGCAAGAGGTTCTCTGAGGCCAGCTCCTGGACCAGTTGAGCAAAGGAATCTCTACAGTGAGAAAGACATAAAGCTAGAGAGGAATATTCAGCTTCCAGTGCTTTCCCTTCTCTTTGACTTGGGTTTTTGGATTAAGACCAGAAAGACAGAGTCCCCTCCCTTAATCTCTACTCTATCATCCCAACTTAAATGTTGGTCTCTGGATATTAAATACATTCAAAGGAAACATAATGTAGAATTAACTGGACTTTCACGTTGGGAGATCTGTCTTCCCTTTGGCAGTGCCGGACTTTAGGATGGATGCCATGGTACAGAGCCTTCTCTCTATTCAGCCACCACCTTTTCATTTCCCATTGCAGTATCCTGCCTTAAAATTGGTACAGCTACTTTTTCCTGGGGTTCTTGTACTACCTCATCTCTTCTGAGGGTGTGAGATTTGGAAAACTATACTTAACAGCAGGTCCACGGCTCCTGTTTTCTCAGTCTATTGCATGGACTCAAACCATCTGGGTGCTGAGTTTTCATATCTTCATCTTCTACATATTAGCACAAGAGTCTGTTCTTGTTTGCAAGCCCTTGTCTTCATACTCAGATGGGAACTGAGTAATTATTTTATACAGCTAGAGGAGTACCCTGCTTATTTCAGTGGACTGAGAACCAGGGAAGCCATGGTTCAGATCCCACGGTGACTCCTTAGGGTCTTGTGTAAGTTATCAACCAAGATTGCTGTTCCAGCAATGTAATTGACTTGTAAACAGATTTCCCCATTATCTGCTGTTGGACTCAATGTAGGCATCAGACAGATTCCTGCTGCACATTTTCTTACTCGCTTTTCTCTCGGGCTTCTTTCACTGCCTCCTACTCACTTTTCTCTCGGGCTTCTATCACTGCAACAAAACAAGATAAAAGCCATAATGAGAATTTATTCACTTTTTGCTGCTTGGATGTTTTTCTGATTCGAAAATGAGCCCCTTATTGTATTTGTGTTTTATATGTGCTCATTTTTACTGTTGTCATGCTGTTAACAAAATTGTAAGTTTTAAATGTTAAACACTACCTGTTGTACAGCACCTTGGCTGAATGTCTTCATAAAGGCTGTTAATAAATCCCAATAAATAAATAAATAAATAAATAAATAAGGAAAACACATATATGCAAGTCACTTTTCCATTCATTGCTTTGAGTACCAGTGTAAAGTGTAGGCTCTCCAGAGGGAGTAGAGTGCCCACTGTACCTGGATTTAGACCACTTCAATAGCTTTCAGGATGTTAGGCAGGTTATAAGAGTTACAAAACAAAAGAAATAAGCGAGAAGATCAAGGAGAGTATAATTAGCTGGTTAATCTACTTCTGCATTGGAAGCTGACCTTTTAAGTCAACCTCTCTGACCTTTTAAGTCAACCTCTCTGACCTTCTTTCTCCATTACCTTAGTTTCTCTTCATATTCTCCTTGAATGGCAGCAGTTCCAAGTGGTTGCATGAGCATGTGTATTCACATCTCTAAAGCCGTGGACCCTTGGGGGAGGAGTCATCATCTTTCAACCCTGCCTTATTACTGTGTGTCTGATTCCTCTGGATGGTGGTTTGCTCTACCTTGGTAATGCCTCCAGTGATGAGTCTCCTCCTTATCTGGTTCTTATTTCAAACGATTCAACTACTCTGTCCAACCAGAAGTTGTACTACTTCTGAAGTTTTGTGTTGGCATTCTTCTCACTCTGTTCTCATTCATTTTGTGTTATCCTACCTGTATGTCATAGCAGGTAGCTTTCTTATTCGGGGTTTCAGCAGTGCTCTTCCTTCTTCTAATTTTAAGTTTCTATGATTGCACCCCCTTCCTAAGATTCACAGAAATCACAGGGCTGTAATTCCAGATTGGTCTTCAGTTTGGGGAGGACTGTTATTCTTCCACTAATTCCAATTCACTGCTTGGGCTGAAACAGGTCCTGTATCTCTTGATGTTTTCCTCACCTGCGATAACATTGAGTCTATCTAGAGAACTTTGGTCATCTCTGTTGAGCTTTTCCTTCAGGAGTCCTTTTACGTAGAGGGGAGTTCTTAATGTCTTCTCTTTACTTCTGGAGTACTCTGTGTTTTTTCTTCGCTTCCTGCCTTTTGGGACTTAGGGACTTCTTGATACCACCTTCTTCTTTCCTACAGCACTACCATTGCATACTTCTTTTCTTCTCCAGTAATCTTAGCTATTTGTTTCTCCCTCATCAGGAATAGAGATATACCGGGTATCTTCCATAGGTGACTGGCAAGCCTGCCTTCCTTGGGGATTATTCTTTGGGAGGAATCTATATATTCTGGACTATCAATAGGAGAGTGCACTGAACCTTTCTTGTTCATTGATCTTAAAATACATTTCTCTTCTGTGTTGAGAAGATCTAGACTCTTGATGCTAGCTGTAGTGTATTCTATCGAGAGTTCTTAGGCTCTACCTATATTCAGGACTGCTTTGCTACATCCCACAGGTTCTGGACTGTTGTGATGATGACGCTAAGGAAGGAAAAATTCTTACCTGCTAATTTTCTTTCCTTTATTCTCACCAGAACAGTCAGACCCTACCCCCCACACCCTAGAATGTCTGACTAACAGTTTAATTCTTTTCATCTAATACAGTTCAGCTTTTCTCCAGCAGCTTAGTCTTTCCAGCTTTCTTGCACATAATATAGAGACTTGACGTTTTCAACTATACGCCAAATGGAATCTTTACCATGGGCCATTGCTTTGTCAGTCAAAATACTGACTTGCTGAACCTGCACAGTGCGCTTATAGGGCAAATCACATGAAATTACTTTGTTTCTCTGTCTCCATCCACTGGTCGATGGACATAACCCACAGGGTCTGGCGGGACTAAAGGAAAGAAAATTAGCAGGTAAGATACAGTTATTCCATATATGAGAGAGAGCTTCATGCACTGAATTTCTAATATATGATAGCCTATCTTATGCATATTCCTTATGGATATTTGAAAACCAGACTGCTTAATTGTTCCTTTGTGACAGGATTGAGAAACATTGGCTTGGTACAGCCTCCAGAAAGCTATAAGATCCACTCCAAACTGTGAGACATGGAGGAGGCAATAATCAACTACTCACATTGGTACAGACTCCTTAGGTACCTTTTATTCATGGGATTTTCTGCAATAATCAAAAGAAAACTATTTGAAGAACTCTGCTTTGTTATTGCCCCTGAAAAAAGTTATCTCCAGAGATCTGAATTTGGTTTATGGCCAAAACATACATAAGTTTATGAAAATTGAAAGCTGTACTTTGTAAAACTGCCCCCCTACCCCTGCCCTAATCCTGCCTTGGGAACATTTCCAGAATATGTGGGTGAAAGCATGCGCATTGTTGTATTGTAGAACACACATTCTTCAACCTGCAAAGAGGAAGGGCAATTTTCAAAAACGTGCCACAGGAAAACACTGCTTTACGCACAAAAAATGGTTTTGAAAATTGTCCTCATATCCAAGAGAAAAGCAATCTTCATCCCCTGCCTTTGATGAGAACCTTGGTAAAAGACCCTAGGTTGTTTCCAGATATAGTGCTGAGCACTGTTCCTCTTTCCTTTCTTTGTATTAAGCTCTGACTTCTTTTCCTGTTAGTTTTAACTATTGTAACATTGTATTTCTTTTCAGAGTTAACAAATTATATGATTTGTGTTTTTCTGTGTGCTCTGTTTAGGTTTTGCAAGCAATGGGGTACCCTACTGGCTTTGATGCAGATATTGAAGGCATGAGTTCTGATGAAAAATCAGATAATGAAGGAAAAAATGAAACTGTATCTTCAAACTCAAGCAATAATACTGGAAGTGCTACAACAGATAGCTCTAATACCTTAGAGGTATTCCATGGCTAAAATAACTCTTAGTTTGAACTCAGGAGCCTTTCACAGTCAGCTTTTGAACATAGTTGTCATTAAACATTATCTGATAGTCTTACCGTTTGGACCAGTAAAAGGGAAGAGCTAACTCTGGGTATTGACAGTACTTCTGTAATTGTGCTTCTTCCCACAACAGCAGCACAACAAAAATTTGATGGCAGATCATAACAGAAAGTGGGTGGAAGTATGAGCTTAGTATTTGTGGGAGCAGAATGAGAGGCAGCTGTAAGAAATCAATATATCCATGTACTGTAAACCTTGGTGCTGTTTATCTGCAATCTGATAATGGTGCATTCCAGCCACACATTTTTGACACACTTTGTTTTTATTGTGTTTTTATTCGATTTATCTGATTGGCAGCTACTGTTGCTCAGTACTGAGCTGAAAGGGCTACTGTGAGCCCTTGTACCATACTGTGAATTTGTTTCACTTCTGTACCCTAGACACATCCCTCTGCCAAGAATCATGGACTTTGGTTCCTTTCAGAGCCTAGTACAAATGCATGCATGTAATGAGTGACAGCGTGGATTCCTTTCCAAAGGCTATGCATTGTCCTTCCTTCAGCCAGCCCCAGAATTAAGAGCTGGGTCCAGAATCATCATACCTGTTCTTCTGCCCAACTGCACACATGGTCTCAGCTGAGTTGTGGTTTCTTGCCTGTGTCAGGGGAACACTGGTAGAAAAACAAACTTCAAAAGTTAATATACTGGTAATAACTTATATCATTATATATTTAAAAGCAGTGACAAAAAAGGTATACTCTTCCTATATAACACCATAAATTTTATTTATTTATTTATAATTTTAATACATTTTTAACAAGGATAAACCTTGTAAGAGAAATATAGGCAAAAATTAATATAAAAGAATAATGTTCCATTCATTCTAACAAAGTATTTAACACTAAAGAAAAATATCTATTGGTGCATTTATACAAAATAATATTTTACAGCCTTTCTTAGACCACAATAGTGATGTGAGAGAGAAAAGAGAGAAGATAAAAAAAAAGAATAATCTCATAGGTATAGGCTGTTATTAACCAGTGCTTCATTACTTTTCACTTCACTTTCTTCATCTCTATAAACACTTTTAGCTGTTCCGGTGAAAAGAATTTATATTTTGTTTGAGCCAGCTTGACCACGCATTTGCACGGCTATGCAAGAAAAAAGGAAGCTCCAATATCAATTATATTTTGTTTTAAAGAAAGAAATTGCTTCCTTTTTTGCTGAGTTGACTTAGTAACGTCAGGGTATACCCAAACCTTAGCACCATAAAATTGGGACTTAAGGTTTTTAAAGTAGAGTCTTAAGATAGTATTATAATCTTGCTCAAAAACGAGCGATACAATGACTGTAGCTCTGTTCACTATTATGTCCGAGGATTGTTCTAAAATATCAGAGATATTTTGCAAATCAAGATTATCTTTAACAGGACCTTGACCCCCATTTCTAACAGGAATATAGTAAATCTTGTTTAGCGGAGGTATAGCCTCTGAAGGAATATTCAAAACTTCCATCAAGTATTTCCGAAAAATATTAATTAGAGTTTCCCCCGCTATTATTGGAAAATTGAGTAGACGGAGGTTTAGGCGCCTGTTAAAGTTTTCAAGTTGTTCGATTTTATTCCTAATGTCCAAAGAGTCTTTTGTTACCACATGTTTAAAGGAGTTTAGGGTTTCAACTTCTTTCTTTATAGCTTGGACTTGCGTCGATAAATCATTCTTAACAGAATCTACAGTACTTTGTAATTCTTCAAATTTAGTGTTTAAATTGACCACATCACCTGACGTTTTCTGTAGCGTGGTGGAAATCTGGTCCAACATCACCTTCAAGATCTGTAGAGTTACCTCCGAGGTCTGCACCGTGGTAATCAAACTACCCACAGAGCCCGGAGTCACCGTTTGCATGCCTGGGTCCTCCACTGTCGCCCCTATCGACACGTCATCGGAGCCGATGGGGTTTCCCACCAGGACCGCTGTCGATGCCGGGCTAGGAGGAATAAGCGAGGTGGACGGTGGTGATAAGGAGACTTCCTCTCCCGGCGGGGATTCCGCTCCTCCGGCTTCCCCCGCTATGGGATCCGCTCCTCGCTGCAGTCTGGTAGCGCCAGGAAAGAAACGCTCAAGGAACGTCTGAGCTGGTGAAGAAGTTGAGGTGGGTGGAGGTACCAATCTCACAATTCCTTTTCGTTTAGAGTGGGGCATTTTCTGTTTGAAAAACAAAAATTATTTGCTCATAGACACAAGAGCGTTTCAGCAATCAACCTGCGCGGCAGCCATCTTGAATCTCTCTCTCATAACACCATAAATTTAAGTACCACCAAGCTAAGGGCACCACACCAAGCATACCGCTCCCCAGTATTTTATAATGGCAGCTTAGCATTCTACACGAATGTCTTTATATGGCCATGTGACTTATATAAGTAATCAAAATGCCTCTAGACCTCTACAAATGGCATTGTATGACTCATTGACTAAGAGGAGTGGAGGAGTGGCCTAATGGTTAATGCAGCAGGTTGCAGACCTGGGAAACCGTGTTTGATTCTCTGTGCAGCCTGATAGTTGGCAGTGGATTGAGATCCTGGGGAAGCAGGTTCAATTCCCTCTGTAGCTCTGTGAGACCCTGGGCAGGTTACTTAGCCCTCCCTTGCCCCAGGTGCAATATATAACTTAGATTGTGAGCCTATTAGGGATGGTGCAAAGTACCTGTAATAGAAATTGTAAACCGCATAGTCACCTCAGTGATCACTTGTGGTATATCAAGTGCTGAAAATAAATAAAATAATAGTTTGCCACTCAGTTTCTGAATTTAGACTTGTAGCCCAAAAGTCCGCCTTTATTGTGACAGTAACAAACATTGTTCACATCCCCCGTCCCAAGATGATGAGCAGGAATGTGTTCTCGATAACAGTATAGACCACTTCTTTAAATTGATGATAATCAATAGAAATAAAACATGGAAAAGAAAATAAGATGATACCCTTTTTATTGGACATAACTTAATACATTTCTTGATTAGCTTTCGAAGGTTGCCCTTCGTCAGATTGGAAATAAGCAAATGTTGGTAGATGACAGTATATATAAGTGAAACATCAAAGCATTTCAGTGACAGTCTAACAGGATGGGGGTGGGTAGGTGAGAGACAGAGAGATGCATGGAGACAGGAGGGTGTCAAAACAGTACAATTCTATGGTTTATAATGGGCTAGAAAACCCAGATCTTTGTTAAGTCCTGTCTGGTGAGTGTCAAAATATTTAACCATTCTGACTTCAAAGGTCTTACGTTCCTGTATTGTTTTAAAGTTCCCTTTTAGGATTCTTACCATGAAATCGCTGGTACAGAATCCTAAAAGGGAACTTTAAAACAATATAGGAACGTAAGACCTTTGAAGTCAGAATGATTAAATATTTTGACACCCAGCAGATAGAACTTAACAAAGATCTGGGTTTTCTAGCCCATTATAAACCATAGAATTGTACTGCTTTGACACCCTCCTGTCTCCATGCATATCTCCCTATCTCTCACCTACCCACCCAAATCCTGTTAGACTGTCACTGAAATGCTTTGATGTTTCACTTACTACTACTACTACTATTTAGCATTTCTATAGCGCTGCAAGGCGTACGCAGCGCTGCACAAACATAGAAGACAGACAGTCTCTGCTCAAAGAGCTTACAATGTATACTGTCATCTACCAACATTTGCTTATTTCCGATCTGACGAAGAAGGGCGACCTTCGAAAGCTAATCAAGAAATGTATTAAGTTATGTCCAATAAAAAAGGAATCATTTTATTTTCTTTTCCATGTTTTATTTTGTTTTATTTCTATTGATTACCTTTAAAAGTGGACTAACACAGCTACCACACCTGTTACAACTTGTAACAATGTCATAAAAACTAAAGGTTTTCTCAAACTAGGATATAAAAAAAGGTAATTGTCATAATTAGCTGGTCATTAAGTCAACATTTGGACTTCACTGCCTTCATTCACCCATTTCACTATCCCACTGTCTTGGTCAGATAATTTTTTAACGCATTATGTTTGACTTATCAGTCTTTCTACAGTCTAACCTCTGTGTTTATGAATGATTTACTAAATACCCACAGCTTAGATGTTCTTTATGTCTTAAGGATCAATTAATATTGCGTTATCCATCTGTTAAGAGTTTGCACTTAAAGCGCATTTTTAACTTTTTATTTTCCCTTTTCAAGTGATCTAGGTTTCGTCGTTGATGCGTTGAAACCTTCTGCTCAGTGTGCTGCTGTGGCTAAGAAAGCAAATAGAATGTTAGGTATTATTAGGAAAGGAATGGAAAACAAAAATGAGGATGTTATAGTGCCTTTGTATCGCTCCATGGTGCGACCGCAACTCGAATATTGTGTTCAATTCTGGTCGCCGTATCTCAAAAAAGATATAGTGGAATTAGAAAAGGTGGAGAGAAGGGTGACGAAAATGATAAAGGGGATGGGACGACTTCCCTATGAGGAAAGGCTAAAGCGGCTAGGGCTCTTCAGCTTGGAGAAAAGACGGCTCAGGGGAGATATGATAGAGGTCTATAAAATAATGAGTGGAGTTGAACGGGTAGATGTGAAGCGTCTGTTTACGCTTTCCAAAACTACTAGGACTAGGGGGCATGCGATGAAGCTACAATGTAGTAAATTTAAAACGAATCTGAGAAAATGTTTCTTCACTCAATGTGTAATTAAACTCTGGAATTCGTTGCCAGAGAATGTGGTAAAGACGGTTAGCTTAGCGGAGTTTAAAAAAGGTTTGGACGACTTCCTAAAGGAATAGTCCATAGACCGTTATTAAATGGACTTGGGGAAAATCCACTATTTCTGGGATAAGCAGTATAAAAAGTTTAGTACTTTTTTGGGATCTTGCCAGGTATATGTGATCTGGATTGTCCACTGTTGGAAACAGGATGCTGGGCTTGATAGACTTTTGGTCTTTCCCAGTATGGCAATACTTATGATGTGTACAGCGCTGCGTATGCCTTGTAGTGCTATAGAATTGATAAGTAGTAGTACTTATGTACTTATGATTTCTTTTTGGAAGGACTTACCTTTATTTATCAGAGCTGAACCAACTTATTTTGGAAAAAATTGAATATTTGATTTTTTTTTTTCAATATATTCTTGTAATGTGTTATTCTTCCCAGTTTTGTATTGGTCTCTTACTTTGTAAACTGCGTTGCACCTTTTTGGGATAAAGTGGTTAATAAGCTCTGTATTGTATTTTATTGTATTTCCTTTTTAGCTGTGCCTGTACTATCTTTCCTGCTGTCCAGGTTGCAAAGCCTGGTATTTCAGCAGCTTGATAAGGACCTCTTCTCTGCTCATAGCCTTTTACCTTTGCCTCTTTGTTTCCTCCACACTGACTTAAATTTAATGCTCATTGATAGTCTGTGCTTGATGATCTGAATCTTGTGCTACCTGTTCCTCTGATCCTATTCCCACTCATCTACTTAACACTATCTCTCCTACTGTCTTCCCTTTTATCTGTCATATCCTCAATCTTTCACTTTCCACTGCGACTGTTCCTGATGCCTTCAAACATGCCGTAGTCACACCACTCCTTAAAAAACCTTCATTGGACCCTACCTGTCCTTCCAACTATCACCCCATCTCCCTCCTCCCTTTCCTATCCAAGATTCTTGAACGTGCTGTTCACCGCCATTGCCTTGACTTTCTTCAATCTCAAGCTATTCTTGATCCACTTCAATCTGGCTTTCACTCCCTTCATTCAACTGAAACAGCGCTTGCTAAAGTCTCCAATGATCTGTTCCTGGCCAGATCCAAAGGTCTGTATTCTATCCTCATCCTTCTCAATCTGTCTGCTGCTTTTGACACTGTTGATCACAGCCTACTCCTTGATACGCTGTCCTCACTTGGATTTCAGGGCTCTGTTCTTTCCTGGTTTTCTTCTTACCTCTCCCAGCGTACCTTTAGTGTATACTCTAGTGGATCCTCCTCTACTATCCCACTATCAGTTGGTGTACCTCAGGGATCTGTCCTGGGACCTCTTCTTTTCTCCATCTATACTTCTTCCCTTGGTACTCTGATCTCATCCCATGGTTTTCAGTATCTTTAAGCTGATGACTCCCAGATCTACCTCTCCACACCAGAAATCTCAGCCGAAATCGACCTCTCCTTCTCTGCACATATTCAGCAGACTGCTAAAACCTGTCGTTTCTTTCTCTATAATATCACCAAAATTCGCCCTTTCCTTTCTGAGCACACTACCAGAACTCTCATCCACACTCTTACCACTTCTCGCTTAGACTATTGCAGCTTGCTTCTCACAGGTCTCCCACTTAGCCATCTCTCTCCTCTTCAGTCTGTTCAAAATTCTGCTGCACGACTAATATTCCGCCAGTGTCGTTATGCTCATATTAGCCTTCTCCTCAAGTCACTTCACTGGCTTCCTATCCATTTCCGCATGCAGTTCAAACTCCTCTTATTGACCTATAAGTGCATTCACTCTGCAGCTCCTCGGTACCTCTCCACTCTTTATCTCTCCCTACATTCCTCCCCAGGAACTCCGTACACTGGGTAAATCTCTCTTATCTGCACCCTTCTCCTCCACTGCTAACTCCAGACTCCGTTCCTTTTATCTTGCTGCACCATATGCCTAGAATAGACTTCCTAAGCCGGTACGTCAAGCTCCATCTCTGGCCGTCTTCAAATCTAAGCTAAAAGCCCACCTTTTTGATGCTGCTTTTAACTCCTAACCCTTATTCACTTGTTCAGAACCCTTATTTTATCATCCTCACTTTAATATTCCCTTATCTCTTGTTTGTCCTGTTTGTCCTAATTAGATTGTAAGCTCTGTCGAGCAAGGGCTGTCTCTTCATGTTCACGTCTAATAGCGCTTTAGAAATGATAAGTAGTAGTAGTTGTGCACCTTTTTCGCAAGCACACTCTTAATGTTTTTCTCTGGTTTAACGCTAACCTGAGAAATTTCCAGGAGAAGAGAATAAGGAGGGCAGATCATCAGTGGAGGAAGGATAAATCTTCTGCTAGTCATCATTATTGTAGATCTCTTCAACCTGAATAGAAGTCCTTATTGAAGCATCTCAAAGCAAGTTCTGTCTTCAACTAATTATCCTCATCAGTTGTTCAGCGTGGTTTGTACTGTCTGCTTGGTTTCTACCCCTTCACTGATGGACCTGTCCTCCTCCCTGGATTGTTTTGCTCCTTTCCTTTTGGATAATTTGGTTGCTCTGTAGGGACCCTTTTTGAAAGATGCACATTTTCCTCCCCTCCCTTTTTCTCATCCACATATTGCCTCTTTGCCTTCTCTGTTGCCCCTGTATTAATAAGGTTGTCACTGCTTTGTCTCCTTTAATAATGGTGGGCTTTAAAAACTGTGGGTTCTGTGAATCCTTCTGGATCTCCCTTGGATGGAACCCCTCTGTAGTTGATCAAGGACTGTGCTACCACTTTGGCACCTTTTATTCTGGACCTGATCAGTTCTAGCCTTAGTCTGATGTCTATGCCATCCCCATGGAAAGTCCATGATTGTTTCCTGCCTGAAGAAGTCTGGTTCAGATCCAACTTCCCCATCAAGTTTCTGGCTCATTGTCCATCTCCATTTCTTGGCAAAACTTGCCAAGAAACAGCAAGTGGTCCAGTTCTGGAACTCCACTGTTCTTTTCCACTCTAAACAGGGTTTTGTGAGTGCTACAGCAGACTGCAATTCTGGCAGACTGTCACTCATCTGGACTGCAAGAGGGATGTCATGCTTATTCAATTGTATCTGAGCTGTGCTTTCAATCTGGTCTCTTGTTCCTGACTCAACTCTAGGATACTGGAGTTGGGGGCATTGCCCTTAACTGGTCAAGTCTTATTTCCATTAACTCTGGAATGTCAGCTGTTCATCCATCATCTTCTGGGATGCCACAGAATTAATTCTTGGCCCACTACCTTAATTATTGTTTTCCATGCTCTTCTGGCTGCCTTTATTCAGGATCTGGGTATCAGTGCATATATTTATACTGATAATGTCCAGCTTGTGGTGGCTGGTGACAAGTGGTTCTCTGCTTTTTTGGATCTTTTGTCCACTAGTTTAAGGATTGCTCGCTGGTTGTCTGAATATAAGCTAAATTTAAGCAATTGCGAGGCCCTCTGGCTTTCTAGGTGTCACTCTCCCAAACCGTCCCCTTCCAGTGTGGACTCATTTCCCATCCTCTTTAAGGAGGTGTTGAAGAAAGGAGGTGTTGATGCCCCTCTACAAGTCGTTGGTGAGGCCCCACTTGGAGTATTGTGTTCAGTTTTGGAGGCCGTATCTTGCTAAAGATGTAAAAAGACTGGAAGCGGTAGAAAGAAAAGCTACAAAAATGGTATGGGATTTGCGTTGCAAACTGTATGAGGAGAGATTTGCTGACCTGAACATGTATACCTTGGAGGAAAGGAGAAACAGGGGAGATATGATACAGACATTCAAATATTTGAAAGGTATTAATCTGCAAATGAACCTTTTCTGGAGACGGGAAGGCGGTAGAACTAGAGGACATGAATTGAGGTTGAAGGGGGGCAGACTCAGGACTAATGTCAGGAAGTATTTTTTCACGGAGAGGGTGGTGGATATGTGGAATGCCCTCCCGCGGGAGGTGGTGGAGATGAAAACAGTAATGGAATTCAAACGTGCGTGGGATAAACACAAAGGAATCCTGTTTAGAAGGAATGGTTCCAAGGAATCTTAGCGGAGATTGGGTGGCGATGCTGGTAATTGGGAAACAAAACGGGAGCTGGGCAGACTTGTACAGTCTATGCCCTGATCGTGACTGAATAGATAGGGATGGGCTGGAGTATAAATTTTAAGGGGCTTCGATGTTAGCTTCAGAACTTAGTACAAGAACAGTACTGGGCAGACTTCTACAGTCTGTGCCCTGAGAAAGGTAAGGAAAATCAAACTCGGGTATACATACAAAGTATCACATACCATGTAAAATGAGTTTATCTTGTTGGGCAGACTGGATGGACCCTACAGGTCTTTATCTGCCGTCATTTACTATGTTACTAAGGATAACTATCAGGTCTCTTGTTCCTGATGGTGGTTGGGAGGCGGGGATAGTGCTGGGCAGACTTATACAGTCTGTGCCAGAGCCGGTGGTGGGAGGCAGGGATAGTGCTGGGCAGACTTATACGGTCTGTGCCAGACCCGGTGGCAGGAGGCGGGGCTGGTGGTTGGGAGGCGGGGATAGTGCTGGGCAGACTTATACGGTCTGTGCCAGAGCCGGTGGTTGGGAGGCGGGGCTAGTGCTGGGCAGACTTATACAGTCTGTGCCCTGAAGAGCACAGGTACAAATCAAAGTAGGGTATACACAAAAAGTAGCACATATGAGTTACCTTGTTGGGCAGACTGGGTGGACCGTGCAGGTCTTTTTCTGCCGTCATCTACTATGTTACTATGTCTTTAGGAGTGCTCTTGGATGGTGCTTTGGCCTTCAGCCCCCATGTTTCCAAGGTAGTGAAAACTTCTTTTTATGCCTTAAGAATGGCGTAGTGGCTTTGTCCATTGCTGGATCCTCAGGCTTTGAAGACAGTGTTTCACACCTGTGACATGAGTAGGTTGGATTATTGTAATGTGCTCCTTGCTGGGCTTCCATTATATTCTGTCAGGCATTTTAAACTCCTCCAGAATATTGCTGTAAAATTGCGTTACAATATCTGTAAATTTGATCACATCATGCCACTTTTGAGCAAATAGGCTGGCTATTGGTATTAGAATTCAATTCAGGATTTTGGCCCTAATGCATAGGGTCCTTTACACGTATCCCTTCATACTTGTCCTCTATGCTCTATTCTTACTCCCCATCACACTCGCTGCACTCTTCCAACACCGATCTTCTTGTGTTCCCCCAGTCAACAAGCTGAGGCTCAACTGTTCCCACTCCAGATAGAGCCCTCGCTTGCCAGGTTGAAGGTGCCTGTCAAGACCTGGTTGTTTAGGCTGGTCTTTTCTTAAATTTTGCTCTTGCCTATTATAATCTCAATCTATACTGTTAGCAAGATAGATTCTCTCTTCGGTTGCGGAGGAAAGACTTAAGATTCTCTGCATTCACCCTGGTTTTAGTCACGTGAATAGCAGACTGCTTCCTATCCTATACAGACCATGATCTGCTATAATGGGATTAGGTGCAGAATCGTCACAAGTCAGAAAACCTCCATTTAGAGTTGTTAATGCTGTTAGTCACAATTATTTATTAGCTTAACTACTTACAAAAAAGAAAATTACACATCTGGGCTGTAGCATGATCGATTGGGAACCAGTGGCGTAGCCACAGGTGGGCCTGGGTGGGCCAGAGCCCATCCACTTAGGGTTCAGGCCCACCCAACAGCAGCACATGTTTAATGGTAGCTGGTGCGGATCCCAAGCTCCACCAGCTGAAGACTTCCCCCTGATGGTAACGAAAACGCTACTCTCCATTGTACCGGCACCTGTGCATGATCAGTTTTCAGCGCATGCCAGCTGCAGACTGCCAAGGTGGATAGAAGCGTTTTCCCACCAGCTGAGATATTTTTTTGGTGGTGGGGGGGAAGACTTAGTGCCCATCCACTTCTTGCCTAGGCCCACCCAAAATCTGTTGTCTGGCTACACCCCTGTTGGGAACGCTCAACAGAGAGCACTGTTTCTCAAGTGCTTCTTCAGGAGCTGTGCCCTCGGCTACTAAATCTGCCCTGTAATAAATGTGTAGATATAACGTTTCAGAGAGAGGACTGGAGGAGTTATGTTACAGTGTAAAGTGCAAGAAGCAGCCTACCTTTGGAGGGTCCTGTTCGTTCCTACTGCGGGACTCCTAATACCTAAAATGGCGTTGGGGATTTTTAAACCCAGCACCATCCAGTCCTTACAATCAAAAGAGACCTGACTCTTAAAGGGACCTGTCTCTTAAAGGAATTTATCATTTAAAAGACAACTTCTCTAGAGATATTATAAAAATGCTTTCCACTCAGTACAGTTGTTCAGACCCTTAGGGGCTAAAGTAATTAACCTAAAGATTCAGCGTTGTTCTGTTTGTACCAAAGCCAGATCCCGATTTCCTCCCCTTAAAGATTTAACTACATGATCTGTGGCGATGCACTTAAAGACTGTAAAAGTGTGCTGTTTTTCCATGCAATGAGCCACTAGGGGGACTTCCTTGCGCTGGTGAATAATGTTAAATTTATGGTCACTCAGACGCTGTTTTAGTGCACGTGTGGTTTTCCCTACATACAGTTTTGGGCAAGTGCACTTTAGGACGTAGACTACGTAGGTGCTGTTGCAGTCAGTGTTGTATTTCAGCTTACATGTTTTATTATCATTGGGCTTAATAAACACATTCATGATGGTCATATTTGAACAATAAATGCAGCTGCCACAGTCCTTGTGCCCCACAATTTTGTAGTGATATTTCTGTCACTTAACCGGGGTTGCATTATATCTCTCAAATTTTGTCCTCTGTAAAAGGCTATACGCAACTGATGATCGTGAAACGCTGGATGTGCTTGTACCATTCTCCAGTGGTATTTTAATATTTGTACAACTCTTCGGATGCCGTGTGTATTTCTCAAAACACAAGTTTGTAGTTGCCCATCTGGCAATTTTGTTCTGGATTGTAAAAGAATATCTCTATCATTATACTTTGCTCTGGTGTTTTCAGAATCTCTGCTGGATATTGCCTTATACTAAATTTTTGAAGAAGAGTCTTAGCTTGATGTTTAAACATCTTTCTGTCACTGCAGATTCTGCGGTATCTAAGAAGTTGAGAAAATGGCAGGCTTTTCTTTGTTGTCAGGGGATGATTACTTTGGTAATGGAGGAGAGTATTGCGATCTGTAGGTTTTGTATATACTTCAGTGGTGAATGATCCTATATCCTGCATTACCAGAACATCCAAAAAGTTGATTTTAATGTGAGATTGTTGTTTAGTAAAAGTAATATTGACATCCCTGGCATTCAGCCACTTAAAAAAAGCTTGCAACTGGTCTTCATTACCTTTCCATAGCATGAAAACATCATCTATATATTGATGCCATGCAAAGACTAATTGTTTCCAGGGATTCTCTTTCAGCCAGTGTTCTTCAAAACGCACCATGTAAAGACAGGCGATTGATGGAGCGCAAGTAGCGCCCATAGCCACCCCCTTTTTTGTTGAAAAAACTGTTCCTTGAATAGAAAGAAGTTCTTCTTAAGAGCTATGATGGCTAGCTCTGTTAGAAAAGGGGTAGGAACCTGATGAGGGCGTGGCCTGTGTTGAGAATAGAGGGGTCCCGAGCCCCCCCCAAGAAGGCTAGAGTGACCTTAATCTGACTCCATCTCTAAATAGCACTAGTACTGGGGTAATCGGGGAGTTGTGAAGTTCTAAGAGGAATTGCCACTGAGAGAGACGTTAGGTCTAAGGGACCCGCATTAGTCCGCCTCTCAGCACTGGCAAGGAATAGATACCAGCCTTATGACAAACTGGATTTAGGCTACAAGTTATACAATGCCGCGAAAGATAGCCTGATATAGCAAAAGCATTTATACTTACAGCCTTTCATCATTAAGTGAAGCCCACAAATCATCATTTGGAATGAGGAGTTTATTTGCTAAGGTATAAGTCAAATCAGTGATTGACAACAGGCATGTACAATCAATTAATTATAGGAATATAATAAGCTGCAAACAGGTGTTAAATATTTGCTAATCTTTTATAATTTCTTTTACCAATTAGAGGTTTTACAAGGGAAAGCAATTAGGTAATTTGTTAATTCTGCTGGACACATTGGTTTCCCTTGGAGAGAGAGTGCCAACCCTTTTCTCTCTAGCTTAAACCAGGAAATACCCTGATTTTTATAGGTGCCCTCAGGATATGGATAATATGACAGTAGATATACCTGATTGGATCTATGCTAATGTCATGGTTGTCACTGATTGGCTCATGCTAATGAGTAGCTTCTATCTTGCTAACATGGTTTTGTCTTTAGCTCGCTTGATCACAAATCTTAAGCAAGACCCTGCTCACAGGAAAGTCTCCCTCCTCTCTTGGACAGCTAGTTCCCTATTTTCTCTGCACCTGGCATGACTCACTCATTGCTCAACTTGTTTTTCTAACTTACATTAGAGAAAATTCCACTTTGTAACAGATACGGGCTTCCATTTTGTGTTGAAATCCTCCATTTTGTTTCCATATCTATTAACTTTTCCTAATTTAGCTTATTTAGGCCTCAATGTGGGCTACAAACTAGGCCATACTTTTCCAGTAAACTCCCAGTTGTGTCAGCCATCAGATTTCTGACTCAGCCAAGGTCTGTACTGGCCTGAGCTCTGTGACTGGGCCCTCCACCATTCCAGTGGAGGGCCCAGTGGTTAAAAAAAAACTTGTTGAGGTAAGGATGTATAAAGAGCTGTTACATCCAGCGTTACCATAATGAAGGGATGTTGACTTGTAGGAACTGCATTTAATATTTTCAAGAAATGAGTACTGTCTCTTATAAAGGTGGGGTTTTCTTGTACCATCGGTCTTAAGAACCAGTCCACATATTGTGAAAGAGGTTCAAGTAGTGAGTCTATTGACGCAGCGATAGGTCTCCTGGGAGGGGAGGTGGAATCTTTATGTATTTTAGGGACTGTGTAGAATAAGGGAACAAGAGGATATGATTTATTTAGAAAAGCAGATTCTCATTTGGTAAGGAACCCTTCTTCCATTGCTTTTTGTGTAATGTCCATTATTTCCTCTTGGATCTCCGCAGTTGGGTCAGCAGAAAGGGGGGCATAAGTAGTAGTATCTGCTAGTTGTTGAACTATTTCATTCTCGTAATAATTCTTATCGAGGATGACTAATGCTCCCCCTTTATCTGCTCTGCGGATGATAAATGAGTCATCAGATTTCAACTTTGTGAGAGCCGTCCATTCATCTCTAGTGAGATTACGATAGTGCTTATAATAGGGATTTAACTGTGTGGTGTCCTCCAGGACCAGTTTTTTAAGTCTGTATTAACGGGTCGACTGGGCCCGGAGGGTTCCATAATGATTTATTCTTCTTAATCGATCTATCTAGTATGTCTTCTTTATCCACAAAATATGCTCTCAAAGTTAGAGTTCTTATAAATCTCTCTAGATCAGTCTGTAGTTGAAAGACATTAAATGGTTCATAGGGAATGAAGGAAAGTCCTTTTGCTAAAACTGCTTGTTCTGTAGGAGTGAGGCTTTTGTGGGACAAATTAAAGACTACGTTCTCCATTGGTCCTGGGACCGTGTTTGTGGACGGGGCTGTGAGCTCCCTCGGCTGGCACGGCCTCTGGGGCATCTGCGTGGTCCCCTGCCTCTCCCTAAAAAATCTTGGCGTGGTCTCCGCTTTTCTCCTGAACCTGAAGAGGTGGATGACGAGGATTCAAAACGTACCCCCTTTTTTTCTTTTATTTGTGATTCTTCTTCTGGTGGGTACATCCAGCGGTAGACTGTTCGTCTTATAATCCATCTTGTTTCTGGCAAATTTCTTCGTTTTCTGTTTGTGTAGCTGTTCCCGAAATTTTTCCATATTTTCTAAGATCTCTTGATGATGTTTTTCAAATGAATCTAACCCAACGATAGTTTGTAGATTAGCAATAAGGTCTAGTGAGCATCAATTTAAAATGCAATTCTATTTATTCACAAACTCTTTGTCATCTCTGAAAATCTGCGGTCCGACATTCATTCTTAACCCTCTCAGGATCCACTCGTTGCTACAATAGTTGATGAAGGTAGCACCATTTATTTCTAACTTGGTTATCTCTTTGTATGTATCGGTAAGTTTGCCAAACTGTTGGGACTGAGAAGGCCCAGTGGACGGTGTTCTGAATACGTCCCTATCTTTGAGCAAATTCGTAGCTTCTTCTGCAGAAAACCCATAAGCTGTTCTCCACGATCCTTCTGCCATTATTTTTAATATACTATTAATTATACATATGGTACTTGCTGATGAAAGCAAAGAACAGACAATCAAAAAACTTCAAACTGCCCAGAATACAGCCACCAGACTCATATTTGGAAAAGCTAAATATGAAAGCGCAAAACCACTAAAAGAGAAACTTCACTGGCTTCCACTGAAGGAACGCATTGTGTTCAAGATCTGCACGATGGTACACAAAATTATTCATGCAGACACCCCAATCTACATGCTAAACCTTTTGTAGACCTACCTCCCAGAAACGCCACAAGATCATCCCGTAAATTTCTCAACCTGCACTACCCCAGCTGCAAAGGACTTAAATACAAGATGATGCATGCCACTACCTTCTCTTACAAGAGCACGCAGATATGGAATGCATTACCTACAGACCTGAAAGCAATCAAAGAAATATCTATCTTTCGAAAATCTCTGAAAACATTCTTCTTCAACCAGGCCTACAATGAGAACTTATAACCTCACTAAGTCCACTCAACTATGAACGCACACCTCCTATAATTACCCTAGCAACTCTCTTCCCTCACCCCTTCGTAAGCGCTACACATTACTAACTGTATCCGATATCCTGTTATGACAATGTAAGCCACATTGAGCCTGCAAATAGGTGGGGGAATGTGGGATACAAATGCAATAAATAAATATAAATAAAGAAATAAATAATTTCAATCTATACTGTTAGCAAGATAGATTCTCCCTTTGGTTGCGGAGGAAAGCTAAAGATCTATATTAATAAATCCCACCTTGAACGTTCTGAAGCTCACTCCAAGGCAGAGAAGCTCACTCCAAGGCAGAGAAGCACAAAAATCCTGTAGTCTTCATAGGCTAGGACCAGTCACCCTCACTCATAGACCCGCCCTCAGCCATGCCCCATCTGTACATAAAACGCTACCTCAACATTCTGAAGACAACCTGCTGAAGCCATCTGCAAAATCCCTAAACAGTTCGTAAGTTCATGGTGGTGAAGCCATCCAACTTACCATGTCTCTCTGCCCCGCCCTCGAGGGCGGAACACAGAGAGTAAAGGGATCCATAAAGGCACCCCTACCAACTGGCAACCCCCTCCAACAAACAACGACCCAGGCAGGGGGAGTGTTTCCATACTCCTCCCCCTGCCTAGGAATCGCTACAGACTGCTGGCAAACTCCCCAACCATACGACCACAAAAGCTACCCGCAACCCCCCCCCCCCCATGCACACAGAAACACACACAGAAACACAAACGCAAACACACACAAACGCAAACACACATGCAAACACATACACAAACACACACACAAACGCAAACACATACACATAAACACACAAACGCACACACACAAACGCACACACACACAGAAACACAAACACACACACAAAAAAACACAAACACACACACGAACAAACACACACAAACAAACACACACACGCAAACACACACACATAAACACAAACACACAAACAAATGCAAACACACACAAACACATACATAAACACACACACAAACGCAAACACACACACAAACGCAAACACACACAAATGCAAACACACGCACACAAACACACACGCAAACACACACACACATACACGAACGCACACACGCAAACACACACACACACAAAACACACACACACACAAAACACACACACACATACAAACACACACACACACACAAACAGCCTCGACGGTGCACCTCTAAATGCCCCCCTGCCGCAGCGCCACAACAACCCGTGCAACGGAGCATCAGAAAGCCCCTTCCCTCCTTGCCGCATCACCCAACCCCTCCCCCGCTGCTTCACCAAGCCCCTCCCCCCCACACATCGACCGCCTCGCCACCTGCGACCGCTAATACAAACTCTGTCCGGCGGCTGCTGCTGCTTCTATTCAGCAGCAGCAGCCCGTACATAAAGAAAACAAACAAACAAAAAAACAACCTCCTAAAACGCACCTCCGTGGAGAACCATCTCACATTGGCTGACGTCTCTGCAGCCGCTCCTCCTCTCCCCTCAACGTCAGTGCCCCTGCCGCAAGACCCCGGAGAAATGCCAAGATGTCAGAGGGGAGAGGAGGAACGCATGCTGAGACTTCAGCCAATGTGAGATGCTTCTCAACGGAGGTGTGTTTTAGGAGGATTTTTGTTGTTGTTGTTTTCTTTATGTACAGGCTGCTGCTGCTGAATAGCAGAAGCAGAAGCCGCCGGACACAGTTTGTATTAGCGGTTGCGGGTGGCGAGGGGGTTGATGAGGGGGGGAGGGGCTTGCTGATGTGCCACGGTGGGGGGGTCGGGTGATGCGCGAAGGGGGGGGACAAGGGGCTTTCTTTGGGTGCTGCGCCGGCTGGGGGGGGAAAGGGTGGTCTCGCTGGACATGGGTGGCTGGAAGGAAGCAGGGGGAGGGGAAGGTCGCTGCACATGGGTGGCTGCTGGGGGGGCAGGGAACAGGGAGATAGGGATGGGGCTCCACACACCACATGGGTGCTTGCAAGGGGGACATGGGATACAGGACAGACACTGCAGGGCGGGCAGGGGGACAGAAGGGTTAGTGGTCATCAGGGGGGACAGGTGGGTCGATGGACATGGCTGGCCACAGGGGAGGAACAGGGAAAAAGGAGAGGAGCGTCCTCAGACATGGGTGGCTGCACAGGAGAGGAGGGTAGCTGCAGGGGGGCAGGGGGACAGAAGGGTCGCTGGACATGGCTGGCCGCAGGGGGGACAGGGGAGAGAGGAGGGACGCTGCACATGCGTGCCTGCAGGGGGACAGGAGGGATGCTGAGGGGGGGGCCTGAGACCACATGGGTGGCTGCAGGGGAGACAGGAAGGACGCAGCAGGGGGAGAGGAGGGTTGATGGGCATGGGTGGCTGCAGGGGGAACACGGGGAGAGGAGGGTCGCTGCACATGCCTGACTGCAAGGGGGCAGGGGAGAGGGAGGGGATGAGGGGGTTCCTCACACCACACACGCAGTCACTCATTCTCTGTCTGCCACATACACTCTCACTCACACACTCACTGTCTTTGTCCCTCTCTCTCACACAGTGTCACACAGAAACACAAACACTGTCTCTCACACACTCTCTCTCTCGCACAAACACATACACTCTGTCTCTCTCTCTCTCTCAAATTCTCTCTCTGACACACACGCTCCATCTCTCAAGCACGCTCTTTCTGAAACATACACTCCAAGGAAAACCTTGCTAGCGCCCGTTTCATTTCTAACAGAAACTGGCCTTTTTTACTAGTGAGTTACTAAAATAGATCATGTAGTTAAATCTTTAAGAGGAGGAAATCGGGATCTGGCTTTGGTACAAATAGAACAATGCTGGATCTTTAGGTTATATACTTTAGCCCCTAAGGGTCTGAACAACCATATTGAGTGGAAAGCATTTTTATAATATCTCTAGAGAAGTTGTATTTTAAATGATAAGTTCCTTTAAGAGACAGGTCTCTTTTGATTGTAAGGACTGGATGGCATCGGGTTTAAAAATCCCCTCGACATTTTAGGCATTAGGAGTCCTGCAGTAGGAACAAGCAGGACCCTCCAAAGGTAGGCTTCTTCTTGCACTTTACACTATAATGGAACTCCTCCAGTCCTCTCTATGAGAAACGTTATATCTACACATTTATTACAGGGCAGATTTAATAGCCGAGGGCACAGCTCCTGAAGAAGCACTTGAGAAACAGGGGCTCTCTGTTGAGCATTCCCAGATGTGTAATTTTCTATTTTGTAAGTAGTTAAAATAATAAATAATTGTGACTAACAGCATTAACAACTCTAAATGGAGGTTTTCTGACTTGTGACGATCCTGCACCTAAACCCATTATAGCAGATCATGGTCTGTATAGGATAGGAAGCAGTCTGCTATTCACGTGAATAAAACCAGGGTGAATGCAGAGAATCTGAAGTCTTTCCTCCGCAACCGAAGAGGTTCCAGAGGAGATCCGGGAAATTATAGACCGGTGAGTCTGACGTCGGTGCCGGGCAAGATGGTGGAGGCTATTATTAAGAATAAAATTGCAGAGCATATACAAAAACATGGACTGATGAGACAAAGTCAGCACGGATTTAGTGAAGGGAAGTCTTGCCTCACCAATCTAATGCAATCTAATGCATTTTTTTGAGGGGGTAAGCAAACATGTGGACAATGGGGAGCCGGTTGATATTGTATATCTGGATTTTCAGAAGGCGTTTGACAAAGTGCCGCACGAAAGACTCCTGAAGAAATTGCAGAGTCATGGAATCGGAGGTAGGGTATTATTATGGATTAAGAACTGGTTGAAAGATAGGAAGCAGAGAGTAGGATTGCGTGGCCAGTATTCTCAGTGGAGGAGGGTAGTTAGTGGGGTCCCGCAGGGGTCTGTGCTGGGTCCGTTGCTTTTTAATGTATTTATAAATGACCTAGAGATGGGAATAACTAGTGAGGTAATTAAATTCGCCGATGACACAAAATTATTCAGGGTCGTCAAGTCGCAGGAGGAATGTGAACGATTACAGGAGGACCTTGCGAGACTGGGAGAATGGGCGTGCAAGTGGCAGATGAAGTTCAATGTTGACAAGTGCAAAGTGATGCATGTGGGTAAGAGGAACCCGAATTATAGCTACGTCTTGCAAGGTTCCGCGTTAGGAGTTACGGATCAAGAAAGGGATCTGGGTGTCGTCGTCGATGATACGCTGAAACCTTCTGCTCAGTGTGCTGCTGCGGCTAGGAAAGCGAATAGAATGTTGGGTGTTATTAAGAAGGGTATGGAGTCCAGGTGTGCGGATGTTATAATGCCGTTGTATCGCTACATGGTGCGACCGCACCTGGAGTATTGTGTTCAGTACTGGTCTCCGTATCTCAAAAAAGATATAGTAGAATTGGAAAAGGTACAGCGAAGGGCGACGAAAATGATAGTGGGGATGGGACGACTTTCCTATGAAGAGAGGCTGAGAAGGCTAGGGCTTTTCAGCTTGGAGAAGAGACGGCTGAGGGGAGATATGATAGAAGTGTATAAAATAATGAGTGGAATGGATCGGGTGGACGTGAAGCGACTGTTCACGCTATCCAAAAATACTAGGACTAGAGGGCATGAGTTGAAGCTACAGTGTGGTAAATTTAAAACGAATCGGAGAAAATTTTTCTTCACCCAACGTGTAATTAGACTCTGGAATTCATTGCCGGAGAACGTGGTACGGGCGGTTAGCTTGACGGAGTTTAAAAAGGGGTTAGATAGATTCCTAAAGGACAAGTCCATAGACCGCTATTAAATGGACTTGGAAAAATTCCTCATTTTTAGGTATAACTTGTCTGGAATGTTTTTACGTTTGGGGAGCGTGCCAGGTGCCCTTGACCTGGATTGGCCACTGTCGGTGACAGGATGCTGGGCTAGATGGACCTTTGGTCTTTCCCAGTATGGCACTACTTATGTACTTATGTACTAATCTATCTTGCTAACAGTATAGGTTGAAATTACTTTCATCAGCAAGTACCAAATGTTTAATAGTATATTAAAAATCTTGCCTATTATAGCAATTTTGGGGGGCATCTGGATTCTTTCCCTTCTCCTCTAGCAAGTTCCTCCTGTGTCCCGATCTGATGTTCAGTATCTCTTTGGTTACTTCTGATGTGCTATCTTCTGCCCCACCTTTTGTTTTGTGTATGAGTCTTGGTTTGGTACATCCTTTTGGGCTGTTAATGTTCTGCTTTTCTACTGCCATTTTGTAAACCAATTTGATGTATTTATGAAAGGCAATGAATCAAATGTTCTAAATAAATAAATCAGGTACATTGAACACGTACCACATAGAGAATGTACCACATAGAGAATGGCACAGCCTTTCTCTAAACGTTCTAAGACACATTTGGAACAGGCATGGCAGTTTTTGCTCCAGTGCAGAAATTGTTTGTCTTATGAATGAAAATGATTTTCAGTCAATTTGAATTGTTAATGCTTGTTACCTCCTAATGCTCAACACTAATGGCATGCAAATTCAAGCACATTGTTAGCGCTGAGCATTAAGGAGTTCTGGCACAGGCACTGAAGAGTTGTGCGTTAAGCACAGCTATTCAGCACATGCCCAGAACGCTAGAGGGAAGGAAGAGGAAGAGGTGCTGGTTGCGAGAGCTTCACAAAAAGACAAGCCTTTCCTGCATGTTCTCTGCCGAAAGCTTGAGACTTTTCCAAAAAAAATGTGAGACTCCAAAAATATTCTAAAATGGGCAAATCAGAGAGAAATACATTCAGACACCGCAAGTAACTCATCTTTAGCTACCAATCCAAATAAATGCCAACAAACTGCATTTAGGTGCCGATGGAAGTGAACCTTTGAAAAAAATGTGTGGGAGATTTCATCTGAGCAACTTCTGGACATAAGATGGTCATTTTAAAACACTGGCTTTTTAAAATTTTATTTGTATTTTTTTGCATACCAATGTATTTGCTCCTATTTCTCCAAGCAGACAGACCTTGCCACTGACAAACTTAATGTGAACTCCAAGCTGGCATAGGGTTTTCAGCAGCAAGAGCGCCCTTGTTTGGCACACTGTCCGCTGAGCATTGGGAAGAAATAGCGAGTGAGCCGAATAGCATGCATTTGCATGCTCATTGCGCTGGGAGTTCATTGTTTCACAAGCTCGTCAGCTCTCAGCATTCTGCGGCTGCATTTGCTTTTGAGCATTAGGGCCTCAGTTTGCTCTACAAAATAAATTTAAATGATTATCTGATATGTTCTGTTGTCAAAGATCTCATAGGAGCTCTTCAGTCTAAAAAGAGTAAAGTGGTGTGAAACTTGTGTTTCAAGTAAAGAAATGTCACAGTCTAATCATAGGCTAAAAGCACAACTGGCAGGGAAGTCTAACATTCATGGCACTACAACAAATGTTCTCTGTTAAATCTACATAGCATTTGCATGATTTTTCTTTAGGTGAAACAGCGCTTTCAAACTGGAGACATTTTTGTTTGCTAGTAGAGCATGAGCACTAACAAGCATGTTGCTTCCACAGCAGCTTAGGTAGACGTTTGATTCAGTTAAGTGTTCTTTCTCTCATCTCTTCTCCTGTGCAACCAGGTTAGAACTCAGGGTCCTATTCTTACAGCAAGTGGTAAAAACCCAGTGATGGAGCTTAATGAGAAAAGAAGAGGTCTCAAGTATGAGCTCATTTCAGAGACTGGTGGAAGCCATGATAAACGCTTTGTAATGGAGGTGAGTGATCTGTTTAAAGCAATCATTTATACAGTAGGTTTAATTTTTCATGGGATGACTGACATTAGATTTTTGTTGCTTTTAGCACAGTTGAATGTAATATGATCTGGTGCTACATTTTGTCATTTGATTGAAGGAAAAAAGGAATGGCAAGTGATGTATTTTGTTAAAACAAAAGTAGCAGCAGAATACAGGTAGGGAACTATAATGCATCCCAAATTCAGATTAGAATGATAAATCAGCATAGGCATTTTATCTAGGAAAGTTATTCACTGAACAGCTCATAATAAAGAGCCTCTTCCTGCCCTGGTAGAGGTTTGCCAGCCTTAAACTTTAAATTCAGTACCTGCCAGCTTGGAAAGGTGTTTATTTGGGTGGGCTGGTTCTAGGGGTAAAATGTTTATTCCTACATGGTAAAGGCAGGGAAGTATGAAGGATTTATTTTAATTTTTTAGATGATTTTAGCTGTGGGTATTTGTAGATGTAACTGTATTTGTGTATTCTCTGAGGACAACAGGCCTTTGCATTCTCACATCTGGGTGAGATCATTAGACGGAGCCCAGTGCAGATGCTGACTAGCAGTATTAACAAAACTTTCTAGCAGCGTCCCACCACACATTTGCTGATGCCTTTCTGCCCGACGCATGAATGCAGGCCTCTCAGTCTTCATTTTTCCATGGAGCAGGGAGGATGTGTCTTCATGTTCACCTTCCTGTGCAGGTTTTTGGATCATTTTTTCCTTTAATTTACCTTTTTAATTGTTTGGCCCTTCAAGTTTCCTTTATTTTCCATGTTGGTAGGTCCTTTTAGGCTGGAGCCCCAGCCTCAATTTGAACACTGCCTGATGTTTCTGGATCAAAATTGAGGAGCTCAATTTGGCTGCAATCCTTCTCAGTGTCCCAGAAGATCCCTGGTGGCTTCAAAAGGTGTGCCCAGTGTAATTGGATAATTTCAATGATGGACCCGCACAACTGGTGCATTGGTTGCCTTGGACCTGACCATGAGCCTAACTCTTATTCTCTCTGTTTGCAAATGCAGCTGAGGACACAAAGGGTTCAACAGGAGAAGCTTTTTGGCTCCTCGAAGGCCAATAAATGAACATCAGTACCGGAAGCATCAACCTCGATGGCTGCTAAGACTTCAGCATCCACTGGGAGTGTACTGGCATCGAGGAGGTCTCCACCTCCCTTGACATCGGGCACGCTGAGAATAGGCTCTGGGGCTGGACAACATCAGACCTGACACCGAGGGCACGTACAGGTTTGACATTATCCTTGTCAGCACCGAAGGACTGCGATGTTGTGCATCGCGAAAGCTCAACAAGCATAAGCACCAGTACTCCTGAGCACACAGTGCCAGGAGTGCCAGGGCATCTGCATCACTGGTACCCAAGAAGTGCAGGCACCAGGAGGAGTACTCCTCTCCTTGGAAGAGGTGCCGGTGCGCACGTCTCCTAGCAACCAGGTCCCTGCTACAGGTCCAACACAGACACCTTTTCAGGCTGCCTTTTTTCCGGCTACCCTGCCTCTGCCGATGCCTTCCTTCAATGAGTGGTTCCAAGCCATGCTGAGGGAGGAGTTGGCGCAGATGCTGTAGTTGCAAACCACTCAGGCATCGAGAGCACTTGGCACCAACTGCAGATCCAGCCCACATTCTACCTGAGGCTCCTTCCAAGCCGATGCAGAGATCCTCAACACTGGCACCTCATAGGGTGTCAACCTCAATGCATACAGTACCGCTCTTGATGTCAAGGAGGAAGCTTCTCTGAAGTCAGAGAGTAGGGATGTACCTTGACACTCTTCGGATCATGGGCATAGATCCACTGAGTAGAAGCAGGCACAGACTCTTTCAGTACAACTGGGAGGACCTCTAAAGTACTGGCTGCCAAGTTTCATTATTTATCAACCAGCACTGACTTTGAGGTCAGCTGGTAAATAGTTGCTAGAATTTCCATCGTATGAGGTGATCAAACTGGATGAGTTTCAAAATGCTATATTTCATATTGCAGGTCCCCACTGGTGGAATAAATTACCCCTGAGTATGGGAGCAATACAGGATTTGGAAAAGTATTAAAAGGATTTGAAAACGCATTTATTTTTACAGGCTTATGAGGGGATCAGTTAATATTGTAGACTAATGAAGTGGCAAAAGATGTCATTGTACCTATATTTGAAAATATATAGAGGTCTATTATAAGTTGTTAGTGTTTGTTTTGTGATACTATGTATGTCTAATTTTGATATTGTGGATATGCAGTTTGAAATCTACCTAGAACATTGATAGTGTGGAATATAAGTTTTTAATAAAATAAAAAAATTAAGTATGGTTAAGAGTCTGAATGGGACTGCTCCTGGGATTCAGAATAGGACCCACATTACTTCTTGGAGGAGGGGTCTTATGGGATACCTTCTGATCCATCACCACCTCGAGTGAGATGAAAATGTCCACCTGAGGGTCTCTTTCACTGGTTTTATCAGGGAGATGGCTTCTGCCATCCCATTTAAGTTGGAAATGGAGGAAGAGCCCAGGACGGAGGTGTTGACTGTCCAGGACTATGAAGCTCCTCCTAAGGAAGGGGTCACTGTACCATTGCACCCTATTCTTAAGGATGCACTGATGAAGAACTGGGAATCTCCCCTCTCAGTGCAGGTTGCATCTAAGGTGGATATGCAGTACCATATCCAGAAGGCTCCCAGATTCGAGTTGGCTCAACTGCCACACCATTCTCTGTTGGTCAAATCTGTTCTCAAATGAGCTTGACACCCCCAGGTAGGGAGGCCTGGACACTAAATCTTGCAGATGCTCTCCCACAGTAGCAGGAGGACGCAAAGCTTCACCAGTTGGCCAGTAATTACCTGGAGTGCAGAAAATGTGTCCAGGAGTGTCCAGACTCTCTGCCATGGATGTAGAGATGGGGTGGAAGAGGTTGCCAACCTCATAAAGAAGCATACGAACACCATACAAACTCTGTCTCGGCACCTTCCAGCTGCATCCTCTTCCTCACAGAGGTTTTTGAGTGGGCCTAGACAACAAGCCTACTACTCTTAAAGGCATAGGTTTTCGCCGCCTTCTCACCCTGCACAGCAGCCCTAGGATTAGCGCTCTCGGCCTCGCCAACCCCATCCTCAGAATTCCATCTAGCGCGCCAGACGAAGCAAGGGACGAGCTTTTGACGGACTCCATGAGAGCATAGATGCCCTTAAAGTAACCATCCCAGTTGTCTCCTGGATAGGGAAAGGCTGAATTTTACCATCACAGGTGGCCCCTTGTAACCTCAGACAGGTGAGTTCTTTAAATAGTCCGTCTCGATTATGCCCTGCAATGGCATCAAAGACCACCACATTGCTCGCCGAGACCATCGTCACTCACCTCTCAGCTCAAGAGGGTACTTGTGGAGGAAATCTATGCCCTTCTCCAGGCCAGGGCGGTTGAACCCTTGCCACCAGGGGAAGAAGAGAGAGAATTCTATTCTAGGTGCTTCCTTGTGCTCAAGAAAACAGGGAGATTTTGTCCCATCCTAGACTTAAGGGCCCTGAACAAATTCCTGATCAAAAACAAAATCAGGATGATTTTCCTGGTCACACTTCTCCCTATGATCCAGGAAAACAATTGGCTATTCTCTCTGGACTTAAAGGATGCCTGTACCCACATTTCAATTCCCAGTCACAGGAAGTAACTCAGATTTCAAATAGGGAAACATCATTACCAGTATCGCTTACTGCCATTTGACCTCACATCAGCTCTCAGGGTCTTCACCAAATGTTTAACAGTAGTGGCAGTGTATTTATGCAGATTGGAAGTGCACGTGTTTCCCTATCTGGACAATTTATTTATTTGGTTCACTTGTATCCCACATTTTCCTAGCTTATGCGGGCTCAATGTGGCTAACAAAGTTACTGGAAAATTACATAATACAACAGGATAAATTTGGTCCAGTATACAAAGGTTACAAATTTAAGTGCAGCGTGGCTAAAATAAGAGAATACGGATGGGAATACAGGAGCTGCAAAAGGGAAGCTAACAGAGGGTGAAATGCGGGTAAATTAACAAAACGGGGAAAAGGGGGGTTAAGCAGCATTGTTGACTTCGGGGTAGGCTTTACTAAACAAATAAGTTTTTAGTAATTTTTTTTAATGTTTGATGATCCGGTGTTTCTTTCAGGAGCCTCAGCAAAGCATTCCAGGTTTGCGGGCTGATGAACGAAAAGGAAGAAGCGTAGATAGTCTTGTATTTTAAATTCCTGCATGAAGGATAGTGCAGATTTAGATAAGTTCAAGATGACACCAAGGTAATTGGCTGGTCAAGTGCACATCGCAGGGGGGAACGACAGAATCAATGCGCCTAACTATTCAGGTGTTAAAGTTCTAGAGTTTGAAACTACCACAAGTCCCACCTTCTTCTAGTCCAACAATTAGAATACATAGGAGCCCTGCTAGATACATTGCATTCATGGGCTTTTCTTCCACCAGTGAGCGCAGAGACCTTTTCGACACTCGCCTCACAATTCCAAAGTAGCAAGCAGGTCACAGCTCAGCAAATGTTGAGATTGATGGGCCACATGGCCTTAACAGTGCATGTCGCTCCCATGGTACGTCTCAACTTGAGAAACCCAGTAGACCTTAGCTTCCCAGTGGTTTCAGGAGGCTGGGATATAGCAGATGTCATCCAAATTCCTCCAGAGTTGATTCATTCCCTTCTCTGTTGGACCACTCAGATTAATTTGACAGTGGGATTACTATTCCAAATTCCACCATCTCAGAAGGTGCTGACAATGGATGCACCCAACCAGGGAGGGAGAGCTCATGTAGATGGGGGCTTGGTTAGGTCAGGAAACAGATCTCCATGTCAATCTCCTCAAGCTCAGGGCCAGTTGGAACACTCTTAAGGGCTTTCAGAGATCAGCTGCAAAACCAAATTATTCTCATCCAAATGAACAACCAAGTTGAAATGTTTTATGTAAACAAGCAAGGGGGTACGGGATCCTACCCCTTGTGTCAGGAAGCAGTGGCAGATTTGGCAGTCCACCCTCCTCCACAGGATGAACCTCCAAGTCACATACCTCCCAGGAATGGACAACTACCTGGCAGACAGACTGAGCAGGGGTTTGCCACAGCATAAGTGGTATCTCAATATAGGCATAACCTGCAAGAGCTTCCTAGAGTGGGACACCCCCTCAGTGGATCTTTTTGCCACTCATCTCAACAACAAAGTCCCCCAGTTCTGTTACAGGCTCAGATCGCATGGCAGACTAGCATCAGATGCTTTTCTCCTACATTGGTAGGAGGGACTTCTGTATGCATATCCTCCAATACCTCTCATAGAGAAGACTGATGAACCTCAATCAAGACCAGGGAACTATAATCCTGATAACATCTTACTGGCTGAGACAGATCTGGTTCCCTCCTCTTCCGGAGTTGTTCTCTGAAGATCCGTGGAGATTGGACTATTTTCCGATCCTCATCATGCAGAATGAGGGGGTCTCTTCTACATTTTAACCTTCAATCACTGGCTCTCATGGCTTGGATATTGATTGCATAGCATTTGTAACCATAAATTTGCCTGAGAGTGTCTCCCACATCTTGCTTGCTTCCAGGAAAGATTCCATTAAGAGGTGTTACTCATTTAAGCGGAGGAGGTTTGCTGTCTGGTATAAGGGCAAGGCCTTAGATCCCCTCACTTGTCCAACAGAAGTGCTTGAATACCTCCTACACCTCTCTGTCTGGTTTAAAAAACTTTGTAAAGGTTCGTTTCAGTGCAATTATTGCTTAGTACCACTGTGTAGAGGGTAAGCCCATCTCGGTACAGCCTGTAGTTGTTCAAGGTTTATTATTGACAAATCCCCCAGTAAAACTTTCAACTGTTTCATGGGATCTTAACGTTGTCCTCATCCAGCTGATAAAAGCTCCTTTTGAGCCACTTGATCCCTGTCATCTGAAGTGTTTGACCTGGAAAGTTGTGTTTCTGGTGGCGGTCACTTCAACTCACTGGATCAGTGAGCTTCAGGCTCTAGTAGCTGATCCACCTTATACTAAATATCACCACAATAGAGTAGTTTTCCCGCACACACCCTAAGTTCCTTCCTCAGGTAGTGTCGGAATTCAATCTTAGTCAGTTGTACCAATATTTTTCCCAAAACTACATGGCCAGTCTGACGAGAGTGTACTGCATACCTTAAATTGCAAGCAAGCCTTAGCCTTCTCTCTGGAGCGGACTAAAGCCCACAGACAGACCACCAGCTTTTTGTTTCTTTTGACCCTAACAGGATAGGGGTAGCCATCGGCAAACGCACAATTTCCAGTTGGCTAGCAAATTGTATCTCCTTTACAAGATTTGCAACAGAGTGGACACCCCGGAGGGAGTGGAAAACATGAAAAAAGATCTGAAGAAGCTGGAAAAATGGTCTAACGTTTGGCAATTAAAATTCAATGCGAAGAAATGCAAAGTGATGCACTTAGGGAGTAGAAATCCAAGGGAGGCGTATGTGTTAGGTGGGGAGAGCCTGATAGACACGGACGGGGAGAGGGATCTTGGGGTGATAGTATCTGAGGACCTGAAGGCGATGAAACAGTGCGACAAGGCGGTGGCCGTAGCGAGAAGGTTACTAGGCTGTATAGAGAGAGGTGTGACCAGCAGAAAAAAGGAGGTTTTAATGCCCCTGTATAAGACGTTGGTGAGGCCCCACCTGGAGTATTGTGTTCAGTTTTGGAGGCCGTACCTTGCGAAGGATGTTAAAAAAATGGAAGCGGTGCAAAGAAAAGCTACGAGGATGGTATGGGAGTTGCGTTCCAAGACGTATGAAGAGAGGCTTGCTGACCTGAACATGTATACTCTGGAGGAAAGGAGGAACAGGGGTGATATGATACAGACGTTCAAATATTTGAAAGGTATTAATCCGCAAACGAATCTTTTCCGGAGATGGGAAGGCGGTAGAACGAGAGGACATGAAATGAGATTGAAGGGGGGCAGACTCAGGAAAGATGTCAGGAAGTATTTCTTCACGGAGAGGGTGGTGAACGCTTGGAATGCCCTCCCGCGGGAGGTGGTGGAGATGAAAACGGTAACGAAATTCAAGCATGCGTGGGACAGGCATAAAGGAATCCTGTGCAGAAGGAATGGATCCACACAAGCTTAACTGAAATTGGGTGGCAGGGGGAAGAGGGGTTGGTGGTTGAGAGGCTAGGATGGGGGAGGGCAGACTTTTTATACGGGGTCTGTGCCGGAGCCGGTGATGGGAGGAGGGACTGGTGGTTGGGAGATGGGAAATACTGCTGCACAGATTTATACGGCTGTGCCCTGAAAAAGACAGGTACAAATCAGGGTAAGGTATACACATATGAGTTTATCGTGGGCAGACTAGATGGACCGTGCAGGTCTTTTTCTGCCGTCATCTACTATGTTACTATGTTACTATGTTACTATGTTACTTATCCCCAGGCTGGCTGATTCTAGAGGGTAATGTCAAGGCTCGTAATGTCAGAGCCATAGCTACGTCTGTAGCTCACTTGAGGTAAGCCTCCATAGAGAAGATTTGCAAAGCTGCGACGTGGTCAACTGTCCACACATTCACATCTCACTACTGCCTTGAGCAGGATACCCAACATGACAGCCGGTTTGAGCAAGCAGTCCTGCAGAAGTTGTTGGTATCAAGAATCCCATTTCCCCCCACTAGCTCCAGTTTCATTCTGTTCCAGGCTGCACCTCCACAACTAGTATATAAGTAGTTTCAGGTTAATTGAATACAGGCTTTAACATTTAGAGTCCCTATTGTCGTAGCATTGTTGTTTTCTGTGAGCCTACTAGCTAAGGATTCCCAGCTGTGAGAATACAAAGGCCTGCTTGTCCTCGGAGAAACCAGTTACTCTGGTGTAGCAGGTGTTCTCCAAGGAGAGCAGGCCAAGTATTCTCACATACCCTCCCATCTCCCTTGGAGTTGCGTTCTTAGCTTTTTGAAATGACTGAGAGACCTACGCTTACACGTCAGGCAGGTAGGCACTAGTGCTTATGTGGTGGGACACTGCTAGGAAGTTCTCTTAATACCACTAGTCAGCATCCATACCGGGCTCCGTTGGATGACATCACCCAGCTGTGAAAATATTTGGCCTGCTGTCCTCAGAGAACATCACTGCTTTGTACATTCATATCGAATGAAAAGACAGAGTAGAAATATTTTAAATTAAATGTGACCAATTTCAATAAACAACTTTGCTAAAAAGGAGTACCGTCCTTGGGTTGTTATTTTTAACAGGAGAGTACAGTATTGGAATTGGGGGAATATAGGAGAATTTCATAAAAAAGACATGGAAAAGGATAATGTTATTGGGATGGAATGTTTGCAATAATTGTACAGTCTCAAAAAGCTTTGAGTTGTTTCAGTTCCACGTTCTGTGGTTCCAGTTCCTCCCAATTAAAGTTTATAATCCATCTTCTCTTGCATCTCTTCTCTGGCTATTGTACTATAAGGTAAAACTTTACTACTCAAAATGCTAAGATCTGTATAAGCCTAGGGGAAGTTAGAGGGTGCAAACAATTAACAAGAAAAAATATACCACAATAGATATGGGATAGAAGCATTTCAGAAAGTTTTCATTGGAAATAGCCCCCTTTTGAAATGAGTTTTATAAGCTGTTTGCTTCTACAAATAACTTAGATAAATGGGATTTAAACTACTCCTAGCATCGGTCTACAATATACAAGGATTGAAATGCATCGAGGGGTTCTGATGATGTCCTGATCATAGACCCGACTGGAAAGTTCATGAAGTCACCAGAACCTCAGGAAAAGCATTTGTATCCTTGGTCACAGTTTGTCTTTTTTTTTTTCTATTCTATATAATACAGGGATCCGTCTAGTTTGGTTATGTCTCTGCCCTCCCCTACAGTTCTTACCCAAGGTAACTTCGCTCTTTGACAGACCTTTTCCTGGACCTCAGTGGTAGATATATGGACTCCAAATTTTGGTTGTATGATACTTGAAAGTTGACTTCAAAAATGCATTGTGAGCATGCCCAGTAAGATTTGTGCTGTAATTCATTGGAGTGACATCAAAACCGTGAATTTAAAAGTGTCATCTTGCACTTCACAGTGGTTCCACCACAACTGTGAATTACAATATTTTGTTGATACTGTATGGCTGTGAATTTTTAAAGCAATTCATGCATTATCTACAGGGACACATGTTAAAATGTTTTGAGAGTAGTGAGGGAGGGAGTTGTATATACAACATTCGATGCACTACAGAATGACGGCAACCCTGAGTTTTGTACCTGATCAGTGCCCTTGTATTATATGTACTTAATTTATAAATCACCTGTACTATCTGATTTTCTGTCACTGTACCATGTTTTATCCATTTCTTTCAAATCGAAAAACATCTTTGATAATAATTGGCTCAAACTGGAATTCCACCTCAGAATAGAATCTGATATTTGACTGCAGTATAAATCAGTGTCCCTGTTATAGATACTGTATGTAGATGTGTGTGATACATGGATTACATGAAGGGCTTCTGCTTTCTAACACGTATTTGGCCAAAATTTTGTAAGAGAGCAAGCTCCCAATTTTATTTATTTATTTATTACCAGTGCTTGATATCATTTTCCATCTCTCAAACCTTAATACTCTTCTTTCCAACATTCACCCCCTCAGCCTAATAGCAATTTCAAGTCAAGTAATACTTCAAAGGCAGAACTATTGAGAGAGAAGCTGTAAATCAATTTTTTTCCTATTGTAAATCAATGTATTTTTCAACTATTACCATAACATTTTCCCCATCTACGCTCTGTCCTTGTTGGGTTTGTAAAGAGCTTTAAGGTTTCAGTTGTTTTTTGCCCAGATCCTAGCTAAGGCAATACTTGGAGAATGGACTTGAATTAAAAAAAAGAAAAATTAGTTCTCAACTGAATTCTTTGCATGTTGTGATAACCTTATTATTCCAGCATAAGAACCATCCAAATATTTAGTCAGATGCACAGGTCCCTTGTTCATCAATAAGGACTGAAAACTACTTTTGGTTTTCACAGGACTTAAATGCAGCTGCAATCTGGGTGGAAAAACATAAAATAAATGGTTACAGTGTTTCCTGCCTTCTACCCTTTCCTTAATTTTGGAGAAAATGAGCATCATTTAATCAAAGAATACTGGGTTTCTTGGGATACCTAAAGGACAGTTCCTGTTTCTGGGTGAAACGTGGCCTTAAGTGTGTCATAATGCTTGAAAGCTTTATTTAACCACCTTACTTTTATGTTTCCATTCTTTAGTGGCAAAAGTTTTCTACTGTTATTCTCCAACTCCTTGCGTAGTACTTTCATTTTATATATATACATACATAATCATATTCTATATGTATGTATTCTATGACATAACATTTTTTTTAATGTTAACAAAAAAAATGACAGAGCTGTATTTCATTTTAGGTGGAGGTAGATGGTCAGAAATTCAGAGGAGCAGGTCCAAATAAGAAGGTTGCAAAAGCAAGTGCTGCACTGGCTGCACTTGAGAAATTGTTTTCCGGACCTAATGCAGCAAGCAATAAGAAAAAAAAGATTATTTCTCAGGTAAAAGTTCAATGCACTTTTTAAAAAACTTTTGCTATAGAGTACATGTTTTTCTTCTTGTTTTTCACTACCTCATGCCTTAACCATAATCTGCTTTCGCGCTCTCCTAGTTTTGCTTCACAGAGCATTTCTTCTCCCAGCTTCTCTTCAGGGACTAAAAGAACAGATTATTAATATGTGTTGACTATTTAGATCTGCCTGCTTAGCAGCCTAAGAGAGACCTCTGATCAGAAAGATGAGCCCTAAGCACCTGATTACACTTAAGAAAAATTTCCCTCCATTCTGCAGAATGTTTATTATAGGGTCCTGGCTTCTGGAAATGTAATGCTCTTTTCCAGAAGGCATGTTCCATCAGTTAGTTGCAGTTGTTGTATTCTTCATAGTTTATCATCATTTGCTTAAAGCAAATATATATCATATGTGACCATCTCTGGGAATTCATTAAAACCCCATCGTGTGTGGCCTGGAGGAGTAGCCTAGTGGTTGGTGCAGTGGACTTTGATCCTGGGGAACTGGGTTCGATTCCCACTGCAGCTCCTTGTGATTCTGGGCAAGTCACTTAAACCCTCCATTGCCCCCCAGGTACAAATAAGTACCTGTATTTACTATGTAAATGGTCCGCCTGAACCTTTCGCTTGTGCTCTACACTAGCACCCTCCTCCCATTGACTGGGTCACAACCACCTCTGGGCGAGTCTTCCACTCCCAAGTTATCTCCAGTGATTTCTAGGTTACTGGGACTGCACTCCCAGTGGTCTCACAGTTCCCAGAAAGCACTCAAGACCCAACACACAAACCACCAGGATTCTTTATCAGACAAGCAGAGCGAAGAAACAGTTTTGTTTATTCTCATAACAATTGAACACTGAACATAAATGTGCAGATAACAAACAGTAATAAGTAACAGAAATATGGATCAATTAGAAAACTAACTAAACATCTATATACTGTCTAAACAGTACCTGGGAAGATCGGCATACAATTGTTCATAGAGCCTTAGCAAGAAGATCTGTCGCTTTCTTCTTCCAGGCTAAAACTGAAGCAACAGCCAGCATCTGCTGGGTAATTTTCAAAACTGCAGGTTACATCAAAACTGGTTACATCACTGCAGACACTTCCTATTATCTGTGTGCCAAATAAAGAAAGAGAAGTCAGTCCTCTGTAACATCTTTAAGCATAAAGGTGGCCAAACAGAAGAAATACACTTCAGAACATAATGCAGGAAAATATCCAATACATTTTACATGCTTAAAACACACAGTTTGTTCACATAAACCATTTGAATGTAGTTGCAAAAACCACAGAAAGGTGGTATGTCAAGCTCCGTTTCTCTTTCCTGTATGTATATATATATATGTAAATAAGTAGGAGTGGAGATAAAGCAATATTCAAAAAATTAACAATTTAATATGCGCCCACAAAATTAAAAAGGAAATCCATATTAAGAAAATAAGGGGCTGATAGCATGGTTTAAGCAGGATAGGCTCCTACCTACTTAAACCATGCTGAGCAGGCTGTCTGCTGATATTCAGCAGCACTTAAGCAGGTGGTGGCTTTGACCACCGGTGAAGCCAAAAGATATGTAGGCACCAGCCAATAGCCAGTGCCAGCATACAATTGGTTCTCCGAGGACAAGCAGGCTGCTTATTCTCACGACTGGGTTGACGTCCACGGCAGCCCCTCAAACCAGAAGAAAAAACTTGCAGGAGGTCCCGCGTGCGGGCACATCCACCGCGCATGAGCAGCCGTCTTCCCGCCTGTGCACGACCGCTCCCGCTCAGTTTTTTCGATTTCCGCACTGGAGAGAGACGCGTTTTTGTAACTCTCCGTGTCAGCCCCGGAAAACCATTTTGCACCGTAGTCCGCGATTTCTTTTGTTTTGCCCCCTTTTTCCTTCTTTAAAAATAAATTCCCTTTCATCGAGTTTTCTCTTTTTTGTTTCGCTTTGGCGTACGATTTCTTTATTTTCGTGGTGTTAATTTTTACCGCCACCATCGACGGTTTTGACCTCACCGACGCGATTTTTCCGTCGATGTCCTCGAAGGTCCTGAGCGGATTCAAGAAATGTGGTCGGTGCGGCCGGCAGCTCTCGCAGACCGATCAACACGCTTGATGTCTCCAGTGCCTCGGTCCGGAGCATAATTCCAAGGCGTGAACCTTGTGTCTCGGCTTGAAAAAGCGGACGCAGGTGGCGAGGCAAGTTCTTCGGGACCGTCTTTCTGGAACTTGCGCCGGCCCTTCGACGTCGGCAGCATCGGTGTCGACGGCTGGGACTTCGGTATCGGTACCGATGTCGACGTCTTCGGCGCAGACTATGGCACCGACCCCAGGAGTACAGGTTCCCTTGGCCCGACAACCTGCCAGTGACGGCGGCGGTGAGCGACCGAGTGGGCAGTCCGCCCCGGCCACTCCCGCTGCTCAGGGCCATCGGGACCAAACCCTGTCGGATCCGACCCCCAGAGGGCGCGGAGACTCCACCTCCTCCTCGTCCATGCCGCGGAGCGAAGATGACGGGCATCGAAAGAAAGTTGCAAAGAAGCACCGTCATCGGTCGCCCACGGCGCATGGAACTGGCAGCTCTGGGACGTCGAAAGACTCGGTCCCTAAGAAGCGCCAACGCCGGGAGGAGCGCTCCCCCTCTATTGAGGAGGTGTCGATGTGCAGGTCGTCGGGTACCCCGCTACCGTCTCCTGGAGCCGGGCAGCTTCGAGCACCGATGCCCGCACCGGCCCCCAAGCCTCTCCCGACAGCAGGCCTAGACGAGTGCCTCCGAGCCATCCTCCCAGGTATCCTGGAGGGGCTGATGCGCCAGGCCTTGCCGGCACCGGGGGTGCTTGCGCCCTTGGTGATGTTGATGGAAGCGCCGGCTGGCTCTGGCCCTGTGATGCGGTCTTCGACACCGGTACCGCTTGCGGCACCAGTCTCGATCGCCACTCAGGTGGAATCCACGTCGATGGAGGGAGCTTCGTCCCCGCCGGCGCGGGAGTCCACCTCTCGGTACCATCATCGAGAACGTGGTTCCTCGGGGTCGAGACGGGCCCGGTTGCGGTCTGAGCTCAGAGAGCTCATGTCTGACACCGAGGAGGAGGCCTCGTGGGGGAGAGGAGGAAGACCCCAGATATTTCTCCTCCGAGGAGTCTGCGGGTCTTCCCTCCGACCCCACGCTTTCACCGGAGAGGAAGCTCTCGCCTCCAGAGAGCATCTCCTTCGCCTCTTTTGTCCGGGACATGTCTATTGGCATTCCCTTCCCAGTGGTCACCGTGGATGAGCCGAGGGCTGAGATGCTTGAAGTCCTCGACTATCCATCACCACCTAGAGAGTCCTCCACGGTACCGTTGCACAATGTCCTCAAGGAATGGATCCACAGAAGCTTAGCTGAAATTGGGTGGCGGGGGGAAGAGGGGTTGGTGGTTGAGAGGCTAGGATGGGGGAGGGCAGACTTATACGGGGTCTGTGCCGGAGCCGGTGATGGGAGGCGGGACTGGTGGTTGGGAGGCGGGAAATACTGCTGCACAGACTTATATGGTCTGTGCCCTGAAAAAGACAGGTACAAATCAAGGTAAGGTATACACATGAGTTTATCGTGGGCAGACTAGATGGACCGTGCAGGTCTTTTTCTGCCGTCATCTACTATGTTACTATGTTACTATGAGACACTGCTTTGGAACTGGTTGAAGCCCTTATCTAATCCCACCATCCCTAAGAAAGCAGAGTCCCAATACAGAGTCCACACAGACCCGGAGTTGATGCGGCCTCAGCTGCCACATGATTCAACAGTCGTGGATTCTGCTCTCAAAATGGCAGGGAGTTCGAAGGATACCGCCTCGGTGCCCCCAGAGCGGGAGTCTCGCACTCTGGACTCGTTTGGGAGGAAGGCCTACCATTCTTCCATGCTCGTGACAAGAATCCAGTTATACCAGCTCTACATGAGCATCCACATGCGGAACATTGTGCGGCAACTGGCGGACCTGGTTGACAAGCTCCCCCCCCCCCCCCCCCCCTCGGAGCAGTCCAGGCCTTTTCAGGAGGTGGTCAGGCAGCTGAAGGAGTGCAGAAAATTCCTGTCCAGGGGTATTTATGACACCTGTGATGTGGCATCCAGAGCCGCGGCCCAGGGTATAGTGATGCGCAGACTCTCATGGCTGTGTGCCTCTGACCTGGACAACCGGACTCAGCAACGGCTGGCGGATGTCCCTTGCCAGAGGGATAGCATTTTTGGCGAGAAGGTCGAGCAGTTGGTGGACCAACTGCACCAGCGGGAAACCGCTCTCGACAAGCTCTCCCACCGGGCGCCTTCAGCATCCACCTCCACAGGCGGACGTTTTTCCCTGGCCCGGCAGGCTGCACCTTATGCTTACAGCAAGCGTAGGTACAACCAGCCGGCCCGAAGGCCTCCTCAGGCACAGGGACAGTCCCAGCACACTCGTTCCCGTCAACAGTATGCGCCTAAGCAGCCCCCTGCGGCTCCACAGCAAAAGCAGGGGACGGGCTTTTGACTGGATCCATGGGAACATAGCCACCATCAAAGTAGCCGTGCCGGACGGCCTGCCGGCCGGGGGGAGGTTGACAATTTTTCACCAAAGGTGGCCTCTCATAATCTCCGACCAGTGGGTTCTCCAAATAGTGCGGTGCGGATACACCCTGAATTTGATCTCCACCCCACCAAATTGTCCACCGGGAGCTCAATCCTTCAGCTCCCACCACAAGCAGGTACTTGCAGAGGAACTCTCCGCCCTTCTCAGCGCCAATGCGGTCAAGCCCGTGCCACCCAGGCAGGAGGGGCAGGGATTCTATTCCAGGTACTTCCTTGTGGAAAAGAAGACAGGGGGGATGCACCCCATCCTAGACCTGAGAGGCCTGAACAAATATCTGGTACGAGAAAAGTTCAGGATGCTTTCCTTGGGCACCCTTCTCCCCATGATTCAGAAAGACGATTGGCTATGTTCCCTGGATTTAAAGGATGCTTATACTTACATCCAGATACTGCCAGCTCACAGACAGTATCTGCGATTCCATCTAGGGACACGTCACTTCCAGTATTGTGTGCTGCCCTTTGGGCTCGCCTCAGCACCACGGGTATTCACGAAGTGTCTCGTGGTGGTTGCAGAATACCTGCGCAAGCTGGGGGTGCACGTGTTCCCGTATCTCGACAATTAGCTGGTGAAGAGCACCTCAGAGGCGGAAGCTCTTCAGTCCATGCAGTGCACTATTCAACTACTGGAGCTGCTGGGGTTTGTAATAAATTACCGAAGTCCCATCTCCAGCCAGTCCAATCTCTCGAATTCATAGGAGCTCTGCTGAATTCACAGGCGGCTCATGCCTATCTTCCCGAGGCGAGGGCTCAGAACCTTCTGTCCCTCGCCTCCCAGGCCAGAACGTCCCAGCAGATCACAGCTCAGCAGATGTTGAGACTCCTGGGCCATATGGCCTCTACAGTCCATGTGACTCCCATGGCTCATCTTCACATGAGCCCGGTTCAATGGACCCTAGCTTCCCAGTGGTGCCAAGCCACGGGGAACCTAGAAGATGCTATCCACCTGCCCACCAGTTGTCGCAATTCGCTGCGCTGGTGAACGATTCGGACCAATTTGATCTTGGGACGCCCGTTCCAAATTCCTCAGCCGCAAAAAGTGCTGACGACGGATGCATCTCTCCCGGGGTGGGGAGCTCATGTCGATGGGCTCCACACCCAAGGGGTGTGGTCCCTCCAGGAAGCAGGTCTTCAGATCAATCTCCTGGAGCTCCGAGCGGTCTGGAACGCGCTGAAGGCCTTCAGGGATCGGCTGTCCTCCCAAATTATCCAAATTCGAACAGACAATCAGGTTGCAATGTACTACATCAACAAGCAGGGGTGCACTGGATCTCGCCCCCTGTGTCAGGAGCCGTCAGGATGTGGCGCTGGGCAAGCCAGCACGGCATGCTTCTCCGAGCCACGTATCTGGCAGGCGTAAACAACTGTCTGGCCGACAGGCTGAGCAGACTCATGCAACCGCACGAGTGGTCGCTCCACTCCAGGGTGGTACGCAAGCTCTTCCGAGAGTGGGGCACTCCCTCGGTGGACCTTTTCGCCTCCCAGACCAATCACAAGCTGCCTCAGTTCTGTTCCAGACTTCAGGCACACGGCAGACTAGCGTCGGATGCCTTTCTCCTCCATTGGGGGAAGGGCCTCCTGTATGCATATCCTCCCATACCTTTGGTGAGGAAGACCTTACTGAAGCTCAAGCAAGACCGCGGCACCATGATTCTGATTGCGCCCTTTTGGCCCCATCAGATCTGGTTCCCCCTTCTTCTGGAGTTGTCCTCCGAAGAACCGTGGACATTGGAGTGTTTTCCAACCCTCATTTCGCAGAACGACGGAGCACTTCTGCACCCCAACCTTCAGTCTCTGGCTCTCTCGGCCTGGATGTTGAGGGCGTAGATTTTGCTTCATTGGGTCTGTCTGAGGGGGTCTCCTGTATCTTGCTTGCCTCTAGGAAGGATTCCACTAAGAAGAGTTACTTTTTTAAGTGGAGGAGGTTTGTCGTTTGGTGTGAGAACAAGGCTCTAGAACCTCATTCTTGTCCTGCGCAGACCCTGCTTGAGTACCTTCCACACTTGTCGGAGTCAGGTCTCAAGACCAACTCAGTAAGGAATCACCTTAGTGTAATTAGTGCTTACCATCATCGTGTAGAGGGAAAAGCCATCTCTGGAGAGCCTTTAGTCGTTCGATTCATGAGAGGTTTGCTTTTGTCAAAGCCCCCTGTCAAGCCTCCTGCAGTGTCATGGTATCTCAACGTCATCCTCACCCAGCTGATGAAACCTCCTTTTGCGCCACTGAATTCCTGCCATCTGAAGTACTTGACCTGGAAGGTCATTTCCTTGGTGGCAGTTACTTCAGCTCGTAGAGTCAGTGAGCTTCAAGCCCTGGTAGCTCATGCTCCTTATACTAAATTTCATCATAACAGAGTAGTCCTCCGCACTCACCCTAAGTTCCTGCCAAAGGTGGTGTCGGAGTTCCATCTTAACCAGTCAATTGTCTTGCCAACATTCTTTCCCAGGCCTCATACCCACCCTGCTGAACGTCAGTTGCACACATTGGACTGCAAGAGAGCATTGGTCTTCTACCTGGAGCGGACACAGCCCCACAGACAGTCCGCCCAATTGTTTGTTTCTTTCGACCCCAATAGGAAAGGGGTCGCTGTCGGGAAATGCACCATCTCAAATTGGCTAGCAGATTGCATTTCCTTCACTTACGCCCAGGCTGGGCTGACTCTTGAGGGTCATGTCACGGCTCATAGTGTTAGAGCCATTGCAGCGTCAGTGGCCCACTTGAAGTCAGCCACTATTGAAGAGATTTGCAAGGCTGCGACGTGGTCATCTGTCCACACATTCACATCACATTACTGCCTCCAGCAGGATACCCGACGCGACAGTCAGTTCGGACAGTCGGTGCTGCAGAATCTGTTTGGGGTTTGAATCCAACTCCACCCTCCTGGACCCGGTTTTATTCTGTTCAGGCTACACTCCCAGTTAGTTGTTCTTCGTAGATCAATCCGTTGCGAGGCCCAATTGACCCTGTTTGTTGTTTTGAGTGAGCCTGGGAGCTAGGGATACCCCAGTCGTGAGAACAAGCAGCCTGCTTGTCCTCGGAGAAAGCGAATGATACATACCTGTAGAAGGTGTTCTCCGAGGACAGCAGGCTGATTGTTCTCACCTACCCTCCCTCCTCCCCTTTGAAGTTGCGTTTTCTCCTCATTTCTTTGTCATTTAACTGAGCGGGAGCAGTCGCACACGGGCGGGAAGACGGCCGTGCATGCACGGTGGGCGTGCCCGCATGCGGGACCTCCCACGAGTTTTTTCTTCCGGTTTGAGGGGCTGCCGTGGACGTCAACCCAGTCGTGAGAACAATCGGCCTGCTGTCCTCGGAGAACACCTGCTACAGGTATGTATCATTTGCTGTACTGTATATAAGACCATATAGAAAGCAGTACTATGTTTGCCCAGTTAGGTATATGGGTTCCAGCACTAAATATTGGCTGGCACCCACGTAACTTCTGGGTCCTCAGTATTCAATGTTGGTGCCTGAATATGGCCCAGCATTGAATATCTGGAGCTAATTTAACCAGCAGGGGTCAATCAGCATTTAAAGAAATGCTGATTACCACTGGTTGAATATTGACCCAATGATAGATCAGAATTTCAAAAATGGTTACAATCTACATGTTAAGGTCCTTAAATACTATCATCCACCCAAAACAAAAATAAAGAAACATCAAACAGTAGAATATTTTCTGCAGAAAATGTTTGTACTAATAGGATCAACAAAGATATATTTATTTCCTGAATGAGTGATAATGCATTTTCAGGGAAATTTTAAAAAGAAGGTAGCACCCCTGTCCAAAACTCTTGACTTCAGACTTAAGAATCCTTCCTTTGCTATTGTGTTGCCTGGCCAAATCAGGAAAAAACATGAATTCATTGAGCACAAAAGAAAATATTTTTCTTGCCAAAAAGGGATCTAAATTAGTTTTCTCCATCTTGGTAATACCCATAACAAGCACAGTAGCCCTTGTAGCAATATTATCTTAAGGTCAGGACTAGTTACTGGTGAAATATGATCTAAATCTCCTTTCTCCAAGGACACATTGTATTCTCACAGTTGGCTGAGGTCATCCGACAGAGTACAGTGCAGACGCTGATTAGTGAAATTTAGTCAGAACTTGATAACAGCATCCCACCACGCATGCGCTGCTGCCTTTCTGTGAGTAAAGTGCGGATTCCTCAGTCTTCGCTTTTCCGAGGAGCAGGGAGGACATCTTCATGTTCTCACAGTGCATATATCTGTCTTCTTCGCAGTGGCTTCCCAAGCAGGTATTTTTTTTTATCCTTGTTTGCATTATTTTTTATTTTTCTTTATTATATTTTATTTCCCCTTGATTTTAATAGGGTTTTTTTTTTTTTAGCTCTTTGAGTTTCCTTTCTTTTTCACGAGTTGCTAGACCTGTTTAGTCCAGAGCACCGACCTCAATTTCACAATTTAGGAGTTTAATTTTCTTCATGTCCCAGAATGTCTAGTGGTAGTAGCGGCATATTTGTGCAGACTGGAAGTATACAGTGGTGGAAATAAGTATTTGATCCCTTGCTGATTTTGTAAGTTTGCCCACTGACAAAGACATGAGCAGCCCATAATTGAAGGGTAGGTTATTGGTAACAGTGAGAGATAGCACATCACAAATTAAATCCGGAAAATCACATTGTGGAAAGTATATGAATTTATTTGCATTCTGCAGAGGGAAATAAGTATTTAATCCCTCTGGCAAACAAGACCTAATACTTGGTGGCAAAACCCTTGTTGGCAAGCACAGCGGTCAGACGTCTTCTGTAGTTGATGATGAGGTTTGCACACATGTCAGGAGGAATTTTGGTCCACTCCTCTTTGCAGATCATCTCTAAATCATTAAGAGTTCTGGGCTGTCGCTTGGCAACTCGCAGCTTCAGCTCCCTCCATAAGTTTTCAATGGGATTAAGGTCTGGTGACTGGCTAGGCCACTCCATGACCCTAATGTGCTTCTTCCTGAGCCACTCCTTTGTTGCCTTGGCTGTATGTTTTGGGTCATTGTCGTGCTGGAAGACCCAGCCACGACCCATTTTTAAGGCCCTGGCGGAGGGAAGGAGGTTGTCACTCAGAATTGTACGGTACATGGCCCCATCCATTCTCCCATTGATGCGGTGAAGTAGTCCTGTGCCCTTAGCAGAGAAACACCCCCAAAACATAACATTTCCACCTCCATGCTTGACAGTGGGGACGGTGTTCTTTGGGTCATAGGCAGCATTTCTCTTCCTCCAAACACGGCGAGTTGAGTTCATGCCAAAGAGCTCAATTTTTGTCTCATCTGACCACAGCACCTTCTCCCAATCACTCTCGGCATCATCCAGGTGTTCACTGGCAAACTTCAGACGGGCCGTCACATGTGCCTTCCGGAGCAGGGGGACCTTGCGGGCACTGCAGGATTGCAATCCGTTATGTCGTAATGTGTTACCAATGGTTTTCGTGGTGACAGTGGTCCCAGCTGCCTTGAGATCATTGACAAGTTCCCCCCTTGTAGTTGTAGGCTGATTTCTAACCTTCCTCATGATCAAGGATACCCCACGAGGTGAGATTTTGCGTGGAGCCCCAGATCTTTGTTGATTGACAGTCATTTTGTACTTCTTCCATTTTCTTACTATGGCACCAACAGTTGTCTCCTTCTCGCCCAGCGTCTTACTGATGGTTTTGTAGCCCATTCCAGCCTTGTGCAGGTGTATGATCTTGTCCCTGACATCCTTAGACAGCTCCTTGCTCTTGGCCATTTTGTAGAGGTTAGAGTCTGACTGATTCACTGAGTCTGTGGACAGGTGTCTTTCATACAGGTGACCATTGCCGACAGCTGTCTGTCATGCAGGTAACGAGTTGATTTGGAGCATCTACCTGGTCTGTAGGGGCCAGATCTCTTACTGGTTGGTGGGGGATCAAATACTTATTTCCCTCTGCAGAATGCAAATAAATTCATATACTTTCCACAATGTGATTTTCCGGATTTAATTTGTGATGTGCTATCTCTCACTGTTACCAATAACCTACCCTTCAATTATGGGCTGCTCATGTCTTTGTCAGTGGGCAAACTTACAAAATCAGCAAGGGATCAAATACTTATTTCCACCACTGTATGTGTTTCCCTATCTAGATGAGTAGATGGTCAAGAGCACATGCAGGAACGCCTAACTATTCAGGTGTTGAAGCTACTAGGTTCATCATACACTACCTCACCATCTCCTGGTCCAGCGATTGGAGTACATAGGAGCTCTGCTCAATACATTGCAGACTCTGGCTTTTCTTCAACCAGTGAGAGCAGAGCACTTTTCGACACTTGCCTTGCAAGTCCGAAGCAGCAAGCAGGTCACAGTTTGGCAAATGTTGAGATAAATGGGCCACATGGCCTCAACAGTGCATGCTACTCCTTTGGCACATCTCCACTTGACAAGCCCAGTGATTTCAGGTGGCTGGGAATCTAGCGGATGTGATCCAGATTCCTCCATTCCCTTTGGTGGACAATTCAGACAAATTTGACTGTAGGACTACTGTTCCAAATTTCACCTCTTCAGAAGGTGCTAACAATGGATGTATCCAACCTGAGAATAGGGGGCTCATGTAGATGGGCTTCGCACCCAAGGAACTTAGTCTGCTCAGGAGACAGATCTCTATATGAACTTCCTTGAGCTAAGGTCCATTTGGAACGCTCTAAAGGCTTTCAGAGATCAGCTACAGAATCAAATCATTCTCAAACAAACAAGTTGTATTGTTTTATGTAAACAAACGGGGGTACGGGCTCCTATCCCTTGTGTCAGGAAGCAGTGGGAATGTGGCAGTAGGTCACACCTCACAGAATGGACCTCCTGGCCACATATCAACCAGGAAAGGGACAACTGCCTGGTGGACAGACTGAGCAGAGTTTTGCAAGCATATGAATGGTCTCTCAAAATGGGTGTAGCCCACAAGATCTTCCGACCTCGATGGGTCTTTTTTCCACTCATCTCAACAACAAGTTCCTCCAGTTCCTTTCCAGGCTCAGGTCACTCGGTAGACTAGCATCAGATGGTTTTCTCCTACATTGAGGGAACGGACTTCTGAATGCGTATCCTCCAATACCTCTCATAGAGAAGTCTTTGACGAAACTCAAGCAAGACCAGGGAACTATGATCCTAATCATGCCATAATGGCCAAGGCAGATCTGGTTTCCTCTTCTGGGTTTCTCCTCCGAAGATCCGTGGAGATTAGAGTGTTGTCTGACCCTCATCACACAGAACAAAGGATCTCTTCTACATCTCAACCTCCAGTCCCTGGCCCTCATGACTTGGATGTTCAGAGTACAGAGGTTGAATCCTTAGATTTGCCAGATGGAGTATCCCACATCTTGCTGGCTTCCAGGAAAGACTCCACTAAGAGGCCCGTTCAGTACAGCTCGATGGAATTGCTTGTAGGTCCTGATGAAGACCTTTAATTTTGCTGCAGAGTATGTGGCAAAATCATGGCTAGCTAGTTGTGAATGGGAAGGCTGGTTGTCGTGTAGAGTTTGCAGTAGACTATGAGGCTCATTTTCAAAGCACTTAGCCTCCCAAAGTTCCATAGAAACCTATGGAACTTAGCCTCCCAAAGTGCTTTGAAAATATGCCTCTATGTATTATTTGAAATAGCTGCTTGGTTGACATTGTAGTCTATTCATTGCATTGAGAGAAATATTGTATTTTGGCTATTGTTAAAGCCTGGCGATTTCCTGTTGTTGAACCTGTTTTCATGTAGGTGAGATTTTCACCGTTTTCTTTCATGTTTATGTCCTTGCCTCTTAAGGACTCTTAGTTCTGGGACAAACCACAGGGGGCATTTGTATATAGTGTATAGGACTTTATTTTGTGGGGCCATTTTTTCTAAGGCCTTTGCTAAGTGTGCTGCCATCTTGTCAAGGAAAGCATTAGTGGTGGTGTCTGGAGTTCCAATATGAGGTTAAAACCTCCCATGATCACAAACCTAGGGACGCTCAAGATTACCTCTGTCACCAGATCCAGAAGTTGTTGAACAGGTTTGTTGCTGCAGGATGCTTTGTCGACCATAGGTTCTCAACACTTGTTACACATACCCTGGCCCTAGCATGGGTACACAGTGCCCAGGAGCTTGGGGAGGCTAAGCCTCAAACCATGACCTTCCTCCCACTGCCACCCCCACTACTACTGCTGCTGCTTCTCCAGACCAGCAGTGGCAAAACAATCTAAGGCAGTCGTAGAGCCATAGTCTTCATACGCGTGCTGTCAATTCTGCTAGTCCCCTAGCCCCGCTGACATCAATTTCCTGTTCTGGGGCAAGGGCTTAGGAGAGCCAACAGCATGCACATGGAGACTGCTGCCCCACGGCTGTTTTAGGTTCTTTTGCCACTATTGCTGCTGGTCTAGAGAAGAAGCAGCAGCGGTGGAGGGAACAGAAGATGCTGAGTATAGATGCGGGAGGGGAGAAAAAAGAAACTGGATGGAAAAGGGGCGAGAGAGAAGGAGGAGAGGAGAGAGACATTAGGTGGAAGGGTAAGCAGAGAGAGACAGAAGGCTGTAGGTAGCAGCTATAAAAAAAAAAATTTTTTAAAGGGAAATTGAAGAATGGATAGTAAGATAGACTAACTGAAATCTGGATAGAGAAGCAGAAAAATTAAATTGAAGAAAGCTGAAAGAAGAGGAGAGAGAAAAATGAGGATGGAGGAAAGCAGAAACCAGAGCTAAGACCAACACAAGTAGAAAAATAGCATAATTAAAGTAGGTCAGTTTTTGGAAAATCCATTTCAAAGTCTCTGCTGATTGGAGCTGGGGGTACTTGTTTGGAACTTGTTCGACTTTGGGGGTACTTGACTTGTAGTTGAGAAAAACTGCTGTAGACCACAAGCAACCACAGTGGTTCCTTCCTTTAGCTGGATTAAGAGGCATTCTGATCCAAACATATAGGTGACTCAGCACAGTTTGATTACACAGTCTACACAACTTTAGCAATCCACTTCTCAGGAGAGCTAGTGTGGACCAGGACTTCTTGACCCAGTCCTTGAAACACAGCCAACCAGTCAGGCTTTCAGAATACCCACCAATATGCATGAGACAAATCTGCATATAGTGGAGGCAGTGCATGCAAATTTATCTCATGAATAATTTTTGTTGATTATCTTGAATACCACACTGGTTTGGTGTGTCCCAAGGACAGTGTTGAGAACCCCCCCTTCTCTGGACTAAATATGTAGATTAGAAATGGGAACTTGGTGTACATTCCTATTCATTGTGGAAATCTTTTGCAAACCAACGCAGTGCTGTAAAGTCATTAAACCAAAGTTTGATATTCCTAATTTATTAAAACCTTTTCACACTGGCACTTGTTATCCCATCATGTTCTTATTTGTAATCTGTTATTGTGATATGACTGCCAAATGGTGCAGTATCCATCAGTGGCGTACCAAGGTGGGGGCGGTCCGCCCCGGGTTTCAGTAGGTGGGGGGGGTGCTCCGTCGGCAATGCAGGCAGCCCGCGTCTCCTGCCTCCATCCTGCTGTGCCTTAAAGAAAAATCTGAAAAACGGCATGGCAGGCATGCTTCGTGTCTGCCCTGCCTGCTTGTAAAAGAAAGCGCCGGCAAACCTCCTCGTCGACGTCACGACGTCGCGTTGGGTTTTCCCTCACTGGGTCCCGCCCTCGCGGAGGGCGGGACCCAGTGAAGGAAGACCCGACGCAACGTCGCGACATCGACGAGGAGAGATTTGCCGCTTTCTTTTATAAGCAGGCAGGGCAGACACGAAGCATGCCTGCCATGCTGCTTTTCAGATTTTTCTTTAAGGCACAGCAGGATGGAGGCAGGAGACGAGGGCTGTCGTCTCTCCACGAAGGTGGCAGGTGGGTCGAGTTGGGGGGGCTTAGATGGGAGAGGGAGGACTGGGAAGGGGGTTTTCAAATGGGAGAAGGGGACTGGGGAGGGTGGCCTCAGATTGGAGAAGGGGACTGGGGTGGGGAGGGGGGTCTCAGATGGGAGAAGAGGGGAGAAGGGGACTGGGGTGGGGAGGGGGGTTTCAGATGGGAAAAGGGGGGTGGGGTCTCGGGAGAAGAGGGGAGAAGGGGGTGGGGGGTCTCAGATGGGAGAAGGGGACTGGGGTGAGGAGGGGGTCTCAGATGGGAGAAGAGGAGAGAAGGGGACGGGTGGGGAGAAGGGAGGTGGGGAAGGGGCCAAGCGAGAAAATGGGAGCCATGCCTGGGGCTGGTGGGAAAATGGGTCTGGGGCTGAAAAGGAGGGTAGGTGGGATAAGGGGGCTAGTACTGGAACTGGGGGCTGAAAGGGGGCAGGGGCTGAAAAAGGGACGGAGAAGTGGCTGGGGCTGAAGCTCAGGACTGGTGAGAGAAAAGGGCTGGGGCTGAAACTGCGGACTGGTGGGATAGTGGGGCTGAAAAGGGGGGGCAAGTGGGAGATGTGGGCTGGGGCTAGAACTAGGGGCAGGTGGGATAAGAGGGCTGGAACTGGGGGCTGAAAAAAGGGGCAGAGAGAGAGAGAGGGGACAGATGGATGGATGGATGGGGGGGGAGAGGGAGGGCAGACCCTGGATGAATGGGGGGAGAGGGGAGGGCAGACCCTGGATGGATGGAAGGGGGTGAGGGAGGGCAGACCCTGGATGGATGGGGGGGGGAGAGGGAGGGCAGACAGTGAATGGAAGGGGGAGAGAGAGAGGGCAGACAGTGAATGGAAAGGGCAGGGAGAGAGGGCAGACATTGGATGGCGGGGACAGCAGAGAGGGCAGACATTGGAAGGCAGAGAAAGAACGAAGACGGATGCTGGATGGAAGGAAGACAGTGAAAAGAAGATGAGGAAAGCAGAAACCAGAGACAACAAACTGTAAATAAAATATATATTTTTATTTTTTTTTGCTTTAGGATAAAGTAGTATTGTAGCTGTGTTAATAAATGTTTATAGAAGAACATGTAAATCAGGTAATCTTTTTATTGGACTAATTTTAATAAATTCTGACTAACTTTCGGAGAACAAAACCCCCTTCCTCAGGTCAGGTTAGGACACTGTAACACACTATACTGTATTGACCTGAGGAAGAAGGTTTTGGCCTCTGACAGCTAAATGTATTAGTCCAATAAAATGGTATTTTATTTTCTATATTTGTTTTATTTCTATTTGTTAATTTGTAAAGTGGTGATTGGTATTTGTTAGTTTTTTTTTCAAATTTACATCTGCTGTCTTTATATTTTGCACAGTATTAGGGGACATTTTCTGTTTCTGTGGCATTGCATTGTATGCAGAGTCTGGCATCTTGGGGGTTCAGTTTAATTTTTGTCTAAATAGAAAGTTTATGATTACTTATTCTATATTGGATTAGGGTGTATCTGTGTTTGTGAAAAAGACATGGCTTTCAGTTGGCATTGACTGTGCAGGATCGACGATCTGTACTATTCTGTCTGGTTTCGTTTTACAATAGGTGAATTGATGTTCTAGTGCTCACTGTAGTGTTTAAGATGCTTTCCTTTTCCTTGTGTGACTCATAGAAATGACTGCTTATGGTATGGTAGAATTGCTCTATAGGTCCTGAGTGTTTTGTATTCTCGGTAGTACTGGATTTTGGAGGGGGGTGTTAAAAAATGACCGGCCCCGGGTGTCAACTACCCTAGGTACGCCACTGGTATCCATGATTCTTTTGAATCTGACTTCTGAACTTGGAATATTGGTGGCAGTGGGGGAAGATATTAAGGGCCTGTGTCCAGCAGTTTCCCTCCCACTTACACAGATTATTACTTCCTGAATAAAATTATAATAGTGAAAATTTCAGAAAAAGATGAATATAAAAACTAAGATGAAATCTGAAAAATAGGTATAATTTGCATAAGTTCAGTATGTGCAAGTGGAGTGTTGTTATAGATACATATATATCTATACACAAATAAGAATGGATGCCGGTTTTGGTGCATAATTGACTTTCTAAATTATGAAACCTGGGCACCTTTGATCAGTTATAGAATACTGACGTAACATAGTAGATGACGGCAGAAAAAGATCTGCATGGTCCATCCAGTCTGCCCAACAAGATAAACTCATGTGTATACCTTACCTTGATTTGTACCTGCCTTTTTCAGGGCACAGACCGTACAAGTCTGCCCAGCAGTATTTCCTGCCTCCCAACCACCAGTCCCGCCTCCCATCACTGGCTCTGGCACAGACCGTATAAGTCTGCCCTCCACTATCCTCACCTCCCAACCACCAACCTCTCTTCCCCCACCTGCTCCGCCACCCAATTTTGGCTAAGCTTCTGAGGATCCATTCCTACTGCATAGGATTCCTTTAAGCATATCCCACGCATGTTTGAATTCCGTTACCGTTTTCATCTAGTATCAGCGCACATAACATTAGGCGCCCGCACTTAACACTAGCCATAGAGTAGTGTAGGCCCTAAATGCGGCAGGGACGTGTGTAACTTTGTAGTATTAAGTGAGAGCACCACCTATGTCCCACCCATGTGTACACCCCCTCCCTCTGCAAATAGTGGAGGAGTGGCCTAGTGGTTAGGGTGGTGGACTTTGGTCCTAGGGAGCTGAGGAACTGAGTTTGATTCCCACTTCAGGCACAGGCAGCTCCTTGTGACTCTGGGCAAGTCACAAACCTCCATTGCTCCAGGTACAAATAAGTACCTGTATACAATATGTAAGCCACATTGAGCCTGCCATGAGTGGGAAAGCACGGGGTACAAATGTAACAAAAAAAAAAAAAAAATATATATATATACTATGCAAGATAGTTGTGAGTTTATGCTAGTATTCTAAATTCATGCAATGGGCACATAAATGTTAGCACCTTGTATAGAGAGCATTGCCTTTTGTATAGTCCCTCTTTAAGGAGTTAAAAATGGTAATACCGAACTGCATTCTACTTTTATTGTGCATATTGTGCAGAGGTGAGTATCCTTGTCCCAGGCAGTGCATCACTGCATAATATAACAATTTGCATTTAACACCTGTTTTAGTATTGGAAGGTGCGTTGATGTGAAGTTCGGTATGTGTGCTTCTTAATTCATTTGTCACAAGTTCACTGTTTAAATTCAAACTCATAGGATCTCTGCTGTGTTACATCTCCCTGATACCATCCTGTTCCCTAAAGATTTTTGTTCTTGAGTGACAGAATACGATGTCATTCGGACCCTCTAACATTGAGGCTTTGAGAAATATGTTGGTAAAAGCTTCATTTATATACAGTGGAACCATTTTATAGTGAATACCCTAATACAGTAAAATATGCTATGAATACTTTCAAATGCTTGCATGAGGCAGAAACACAGTTATAATGGGCAATCACTAGGCAGGAAAAGATATCGTAATGAAAAAGCAATGTTCAACAAAGCCATTTCATCTGTTTCATTGTTAATCTCTATAAAGAAGAAAAATACAACAGCCTGAATTCTGTAAGACAGAAGTTATCTAAACTAAATAACTGAATGCTTGGGTTGATGCCTTATATATATAATGTATTTCTTATGATCATGTTTCAGAGTAACGTTCAGACTGAACTCTCTCAGTATGAAAATGTTTTCACTAATACAATTATTGTGCAATAATTCACTGATCCCTGTCTATTAAATTCTAGTTAGTATGTGGATGGAGACTCTTAGAGGATATATTAAATGATTAGAGGGTATCATTTAATTCCCATTCCTGAAACTATATGACCCCTACTAGCAATTTTCTCTGTAGATCACAATGCAATGAGGAGCATTGCCAAAGACATGCTTGGTGTGATGTGTCTGAGAGTACTGCTTGTGGACAGGGCCAATGTTAATTTTTTTGCTGCCCTATATGAATGACTACCATGCTGCCCTTCTCCTTCCCCTTCTCAGTGGATTCCAATAGAGGCCTTTATAATCTTCTATACTGTAACACTGAAGGGAAAAAAAAAACAGAAATGCATTTCCTTTTATATTGAACAACATACCAAGACATCAGAAACCTATGTTTCAGATAACACATTCCATTTAATAAAATCAAACAGACCCTATTTTTCCCTTCCTGTCCTTTTTTTTTAACTTTTGACCTACCTTTCCTTTTTTTTTTTACTTTTGACCTATCAACTTTTTATCTTTTGCCAGGCCTATCTTCCCTAGCTTTCCCATTTCATTGTCTTACTCCTTCCCCAGTTCTTATTCCCTTCTGTCCTTTACCCTTTCCCCATTATGACATTTCCACCCTCTCTTCCCCCCCCCCCCCACCCGTACTTTCCTCTGTTTCACATTCCCTCACCAATCACCCCTTCCCCTGCTTCCATTCTCTTCTCTTTTCTCCGTCCATCTGACTACCCACTTTTACTACCTCTGCAGCTCTGTTTCTGTTCATCCCCCTCTGTCATCTTCTTGCCAACACACCCAGAGGCTCTTAACACATGGTTCCACCATGCCCAGCATTTCCCCTATCTCTTCTCTTCCTTTCCTGGTAGTCCAAATCTTCCATCCCCTCTCCCTTCAGCGTCCCTCTACAGTCCTTCATCTCTTTGTGCCTTTTCTCTTCCCCTCCTAGTATCTCCCTTCCCTTCACATGCAGTCCAGCATCTCCTCTGACTCTCTCCCCAGCATAATCATGTAGCTCCCAATCCCTTCTGTGGTCCAGCATCTTTGCCTCCCCCTCCCCCCCATGGTCCAGCATCTGCTCTTTCCCTTTCCTCAGAGTCCACCATTTCCCCATCTTCCTCCTTAGCCTCTACCTCCATGGTCCATCACTTCCCTGTTCTATTTTCCCCATAGTCCAACATCTCCAATTGCCGCCTCTTGCATCCTTCCCTATCTCCCCTGTTGTCTTCTCCAGCATCTCCCTTCCCCCTACATTTCACCACGGTCCAGCATGTCCCCATCCCCCATGTGTTTCCCTTCCCCTCCTGCTCCCCCTTCCCCTCCATCTCTATCCAGTATTTCCCTGTCTCTTCCTCTACTCTCTACAGTGCAACATCTCTTGTCAGACAGTAATCCAGCATCTCTCCATTTCCTCCTGCCTCCCCCTTGCCGCTGCCATTGCCTTCAGTCCTTAAAATAAAAAAGTGCAGGCCTTTGAGGGTAGGCATGTGCTGATGGTAAAGGAAAAAGGTAGTTACAATCAAAGCGGTTTACATATTATATACAGGTACTTATTTTGTACCTGGGGCAATGGAGGGTTAAGAGACTTACATAGAGTCACTAGGAGCTGCAGTGGGAATCAAACCCAGTTTACCAGGATCAAATCCGGTTTCACTAACCACTAGGCTACTCCTTCACTCTGAGTCCAATGTGGTCTTGCCTCTTGCTAACAGAAAGTTAAGTCAGAGGAGATGAAGATGTATAATACTTTCAGTGAGTGCATGCCCTCAAAGCCCACCCCCCCAAGCTTGAACTGAGTTCGCCTGTCATGCTTTTCTGTCTGCTGCCAAACCACTGAACATGGGTCCAGGCAACTGCTGTACCGCCCCATGCACTTGCACAGTTTGCACTTGAGTTCTGTTGGCCCTGCTTCTGAATAGAATTTCAGAGAGTACATCTGCCCAATGAGAGGAAGCAAGTGGCATTTGATAACGGTTTCTTTTTCCAGTATTGCAAGGTATAGCCTATAGATATAGCTTCTTGGGAGCAGAGCTCTGTGTATTGGTATTCTTAATTGCAGTAAGGAAGTATGATTTGAGATTAATATTAAGGTACAATATCAAGCCTTCAAACAGGTGTTAATTATAAGTTAACAAGTCACTTTTTGCCTTGTGCTTCTGTCGTACTTCACAATAACTGGGTGATAATGGGTATTCTGCTTCTCCTTGGAAGCTTTAATAAGGCCAGTTAAAAACATATGTATGGGTCATGCTTGAGTTGGCTGTAAATATAAATTTTTATTTCATTAATTCTATAGATGGGCAAAATTTTTACCCCAAATCCATGTAGTACCATTTGAGCAGAGCTTCCTTGTTCACAGCCATATATTGCCCAAAAAAAAAAAAAGTTTACCACACCTTCCTTAAACCAGGGGCGTAGCCAGACACCTAAGTTTGGGTGGGCCTGGACCCAAGGTGGGTGGGCAGAACTCCACCTTCTTCTACAAGTGATTTGGTTTCACCCTCTCTTGCCTGCATGCCATATGGTCTTTCAAACATCCCCTCTCCCCCGTATATCTTTTAAATAGTAGATTTTCACGGGCAGCAAACAGTTGTTGGGAGTTTTGGGCTGGTGGGGCTTGGGGTCCCTGCCAGCCACATTATAGGTGTGTTGCTACTTGGTGGGCCTGAACCCAAAGTGGGTGGGCCTGGGCCCACCCCAGCCCACCCTTGGCTACGCCACTGCCTTAAACTGTCTATTTTCTTTGTGAGACACAGAATTTTTCTCAAGAAACTCTTCTACCCCAATTACCCTTTTCTAATTTCTCTTCTGCTCCCCTCTTTCACTTGTTTAATCCAGCTATAGCAGTGCCCTGTAATCATGGGCCCTAAATCTTAGCCCCTAGGTGTGGTGACTATCTTCTCAGGGGCTGTGAATGCTGCAGCAGACCATGGAAATATAAACTCTGAGTTGGGAATTGGAGGACAAGCTCTAATCATAACTAATTTTTAAATATGCTGTAATGCTTTTTGAGAGAAACATGCTATATAAGTAGATAGGTCTACTACTAGTATGACTGTCTCTTGTATGTTAGCAGTATGACAGCATTTCAGTAAGCTTGGTGTATTATCTGACATCTGCATGATACAGCCTTTAAAATATACAAGCCAGTAACAATCAACAGACCTGGGAATGGTATGATTAATCATAAAAAAAAGCTCTCTCTGTTGCAATACATAGTGCAGGAAATACTATGGGCATTAAATTAATGATGTTAATAAGTAAGCTTATCGCTTCTGACTTTCTTGGACCACAGGGAGTGACCATCATTAGCTGCCTTGTATCGCCTTATTTATTTTGGACCAGTTGAATACACTAAGCTTCTTAAACTCCAGGGCACTCCTTAAACTGGGAATGTAGCATGGTCATCCATTTATTCCTGATTAACTAATACTTGATTTCCGTGACACTGCCCAGCACTATTGTAAAATTTACATGCCCTCTACTTGTTTTGAGAAACCAAATCCTGTTTTAAACATGTGAAATCCCACTATGTAGTTTTTACAGTTTTATTAGTTTGCCATATTTTCTTTATCTAGGGCTCTAATTGTTTATTGTGTGCATAACATTACAGAAGGCTTGTCAACAAATGTATGATGTCCACTGAGGTTTTCTGATGGTAATGCACCTGGTTGCAGATAGCTTTTCAGATGAAACTGGGTAACAAACAGATCCATTGTTGCCCATATTTTTTCCTTTCAGGTAATTTATTCATGGTGTGCAAGTTTAGAAAATGCTTAGATGTGTATCTTATTCTTCAGGTCATCCAAGTCTCAGATTCCAAGCCAGAAGTGCCCTCATGTTACTTGCATGGGGCATTATTTTGAACATGCCTTCATTAATGGTTTCCTTTCTATCAATAAATACAAGCCAATTTGTTTTATTTATTTATTACGTTTGTATCCCACATTTTCCCACCTGTTTGTAGGCTGAATGTGGCTTACATAGTACCGGAGAGGCCTTTGCAGGCTCCAGTGTGAACAAATACAGGGTGATGTGTAAGATCAAGTTCATGTGGCACAGCCACATTAGGGAATCGGAGAATGGAAGAGTTGTGTTATGTCCATTACGTGCTTTAGTTTGGTTCTGTTGCAGAGATTAGGCATTTAAGTTGGATTGGTAGGGTATGCCTTTTTAAACAGGTTGGTTTTTAGTGATTTCTGGTTTGTTAATTTTTGAATGAGGCTGTATTTTATATACTTGAAACATCTTGAAGTAATGTACTTTTGCATTAGTGATTTTGAAACTCTCTTTTCCTTATTGACAGCAGACTAAAGGTGTTGTAAGTTCAGCAGTATCAGCAGCTGTCCAGGCAGTTCGTGGCAGAGGAAGAGCAGCGCTAGCACGAGGCGCATTTCTGGGAGCAGCAGCTGCCCCTGCATACATAACACCAGGTACTGTATGGACCTAACGTAAGAAGTGCTTACTGTCAGGCATGTTTTTCAGAAAGATGACTGTCTTTGGCATTAATGGGCATTACTTTGTATTCAGTCCATTTACCTACAAGTAAAGATCTCAAGCTTTGTTGAATTCTAATCCTGCATTTGCTTCCATCAGAAGACCATTTCATATGTCTATCTCCCTGTCTGTTAAGAAATGTTTCTTATCACTTTATCTTTAAAAGTCCAGAACAAATTATAATTATGCATGTGTAAAACTAATATGTGTAAAAAATACATAAGTAAAAAGGGGGGGAGAACAACCAACTTAATAGAGAATTTCCACAAGTTTGCATTCACACTGTCTTCTATCCCTAAATGAATTTTTCAGTCAATTGTTGAATCATTCATATTCAAAATACCTTGAATTCATATCATATCTTCAATGCAATTCATGAAGTTATTATGAAGTCATTCAATTCATGATGTTATTATGAAGTCGTCATTTGCAGTTGGTCCACATGGGATTTTCATGAGAGACCTGACTTCCTCTCTCTATTTAGTAGCATAAGCATCTGTATGCATGCACTGTAGCAAATGGTGGACATTTTGAACATGCAATTTAAACTATCAGTGCAAATAATTTAAGTTGGACAAATTTTTTATGCAACTTGATCTTCAGCATAAAGTTCTTAAAGTTCACATTTATAGTTTTCTTTTTTATTAACATGATTTCAAAGTAGCTTTATTATATGAAGCTTGCAGGTATTTATCTAGCTATATATTTGTTGCATGAATATTTTATGGCTCTAATGCAAAAACAGAAGAAATAAGTCTTCTCAAAAAGTATAATAAAAAAACAAACAGCGAAGATGAATAAAAAATACTAAAAAGACAAAGCTTCAGATAAAAATCCAGATAAAAAATCCAATGTTTATTGGTCAGTGAACAAGACGACACAGCTGTGTTTCGGCCTACAGTGCCTGCATCAGGAGTCTATTTTCAAAACAACATATAAAAGCATATAAAGAAACAGTAAGTGACATAAAATATACAAATATGAGGAATCAAAACCTATTACATAAAATATAAAGTACAAAATTAAATAATACAGCAATAGCCATGATCATTGAGATAAATAATATTTAACATTAAAAACTTTCCATAAAAAATTTTTTAAGGATTTTTTAAAATTGAGGGATCAGAACATAACGTATAGAATATAAATTTCAAATTTATTAATAACCATAGTAAAAGAGGAAGGACATCTATTGCATTTTCTAAAGTGAACTTACAAAAAATGTATATATAACAATGTTTGTCTAAAAAAACATATATTGCATCCACTGCTTGTGCAAATTGCATTTTCTAAAGTAAAGTTGCAAAAAGTGTATATATAACAATATTTGTCTTTAAAAAAATTATTACATCCACTGGTTGACAAACTGCATTTTCTAAAGTGAAGTTACACCCAGCCATTTGTTATAGAGAAAAAGTAAAAGGTGTCCTGTTTTTTTGAAACAATGAATTTTGTAGCCAGTGAGATTTATTTCCATTAACTAAAAGGACAATGGAGAGAGAATTTGTAAGGATGAAGTTCTATTGAATATTTAATAACACATGCCACTCCTATTTTTGTCTTTCTGCTATAAGTGTCTCTTTTGAGCTAGAGAGATCCAAGGAATAATAAAATCCCAATCCCCAAATCCTACACTTTTGGTTGTTACTGATTTTTGCACAGCTGTAATGAAATAATTCTAATATCTATTGCTTTTTTCCCTCTCTGGAAGGTTTCATCATCCAGATGCCTTCAGCTAAACTTTTCATGTCATCTTTCCCATTTGTGGTTTTATATATATATGAGGGTTAAATGAAAAGTAATGCCTCCTCCTCCATAAATTCATCTGCAGATGGCAGCACTGACAATGCTACACGTTACTTGTTCTTTGAAATCTTTCCTTCACTTCATTTCATGAGAAGTGTCTATGTGAAGAGGCTAGTTTGCTATTGCTCGTGAAATTGAAGCACACAGTGAGCACTTGGTGTGATTTAAGCGACATGCCATGATAACATTTCTGACTGTTGAAGGAATCCCTCCATTTGATATTCGTCACCATGTGCAGGTTGTTTATAGTGATGATGTGAGGTCTGTGCCAAAAAGTGTAAAGATTGTGGACCAGGAAAGGCTGATTTGTGTGATCAAAAATGAAGTGGATGATCCACGACAGCAAGAGATGAGTCTCACACAAAAAAGGTTGACGAACTCATAAAGGACAATTGGAGGATCATTCATGTCACTTACCCCTACCCTTATACTGGTACACAAAAAACTTTGAAAGAATGATGAAGACAAGTTTGAAAGCACAAGAAGAAACAGTGCTAGACCTCACACAGCACAAAATACCACAAAGGCTATTGCAAAGATGGGTCTCAATTTTACCCCATCTGCCATACATCCCAGACTTGGCGCCATGTAATTCCATCTTTTCCAAAATTGAAGGGATACCTTCGGGTGCATATGGTTGACTCAAATGAAGAGGTGGAAAGGACTGTGAGCAACTGGTTGAAGAGACGAGGTGTAGTTCTTTGGTGACAGCTTTCAAAAACGTGTCCATCATTGGCAGAAAACGCTTGAAATGTGCTTTTATTATTTGTATTTACTTTTCTACATAGTTGCCACCATTCATTGCACATATTTTCATTTTTTATTCATTACTATAGCTTTATTTAAACAAAAGTTATGGAGGTCAAGGCATTACTTTTCATTTAACCCTCATAGGTTCAAAATAATATAATTTATAGAAGTTTTTATTCTGTATATAAGCATTTAACTGAAACAGTGCTGTTGCCTTTCCTCTTGAGCTTGATACAGGACTACAGGTAGGATTATTTTTCAAGCATGATGCAGAATTGACCACCACTTACAATTTTATACATTTTTAGAAAGTTGAGTACTTTCTATATCATTTAGCATTGAACATGGATCTAATTTGTGCAGCATGCTGAAAGACAAGTTCTGTTTTTGATTTTAGGTTACGGGACACCATATGGATACAGTGCTGCTGCGCCAGCCTATGGTACGTATTAAGCAGTTTTTGGGGGGGGGTTTCCAAACATAAAAATTTCAGAAAGGTAATCGGGACATAGTCGTAGATTCTCTAAGCATGTTCAAACTCCATCCCAATTGAAAATTGCCCACTTTAGAAAATAGACCATTTGGGAATGGTTAAATATATTTTTAATGTACCCATTTTTAAAGAAACCTGTGCTGCTGTTGAAAAATACATACTAAACCATGTGTACATTGGAGAATTCTTTCAGTTCTCAGTGGATTTGTTTGATTTTTTTAGTAATCAATCTGAACAAAGATGAGAGATCAATAGTGCCCTTTTCAAGAGTCTCTGTTATATAATATTGCTATACATGGGCCCCTTTTACCAAGCAGCGGTAAGCCCCAACGTGGCTACTGCAGCATCCCGGTGGTACTTCCCACCCCTAGCGCTCAGTCATATCCAGCACTACAAAAATGTATATTTCTATATTTATTTATTTTTGTAGTGGCGGAGTATACCCAGTGGTACTCAGGCAGTGCCGCGAGCTGCTGTTACTGCCCAGTTAGCATGGGAGCCCCTACCGCCACCTCAATGGGTGACAGTAAGAGCTCCTCTCCCCCCGAAATGGCCAAACAGCAAGTACTTTACTTGCCACATGGCCATTTCCTACAGGAAAGAGAGACTTCCCTTTTACCCGCTGCCAGTGCAGGCCCCCTTTTGCCACAGCTTGGTAAAAGGGGCCCTATTTTTGTTCCCCCCTGGGGCTTATAGCATCTGTCAGAAATCCAAGGCCCAAAAGTGGTAGAATGCACTCATGTACAGAGGTTGTCAGGGTGAAAGTGCTCTACTACCATTTTTTAGCTGTGGACTACTGAACCCACTGATGAAACCCTTGAAGAAATATTTGACTTTTATTGCTTTTATGTTCTTAAATACCATAACATGTTGGTGCTTGTGCTTTGCGTGATTGCTGAGGGGTTTTTTTCCCCACTGAATTCAGACAGTACAGTAGCTCTGTCTTCCTGTAGTCAGCTTATGGTCCATTCAAAGGATAACAGAGAGCCAGACAATGTTCCACTGTAATTGACATTACTGGCAAAATGTGGAAAAGGTCCATACACCACGCCGAATGTACTCGCCCAAGTGATTAATCACATTCCATAAAACATGCTTTGTGGTGTGGCATTTCTCTTTTGACTTGCCTATTCATGTGCTTGCCTCAATTAAAAATCCCTGAGGAGGATATTTCCATGTACAGAACAGTAAAGTAGCTTTTTAAATAAATGTTCTTCTTTTTTTTTTAATTATTGATCCCAAACCTAGTCTGGTAAATCTGCAACCAGTCAGTTTTTCCAGATGTCCATCATGAAGATGCACGAGATTAGTAGTAGAGACAGTTGGGTGTGCAGATCTCTCTCAGCATCTTCATGGTGAATAGCTGTGGAAGCAACCCGTGATACCCTGACCCAGCCTATTTAGGGAACAGCCAGACAGCAACCTTTGCACAGTCACCAATACAGGAGAAAGGTACATAGAATATAAGAGTAGCCATACTGGGTCTGACCAGTGGTCCATCTAGCCCAGTATCCTGTTTCCAACAATGGCCAAGCCAGGTCACAAGTACCTAGCAGAAAACCAAATCGTGGGAACATTCCATGCTACAAATCCCAGGACAAGTAGTTGTTTTCCCCTTGTCTGTCTCAATAGCAGACTATGGATTTTTGCTCCAGGAACTTGTCCAAACCATTTTTAAACCCAGATGTGCTAACCGCTGTTACCACATTCTCCGGCAAAGAGTTCCAGAGCTTAACTATTCGTTGAGTGAAAAAATATTTCCTCCTAATTGTTTTAAAAGTATTTCTATGTAAATTCCTTGAGTGTCCCCTTGCTTTTGTACTTTTGGAACGAGAAAAAAATAGATTTACTTTTACTCATTCTACACCACTCAGGATTTTGTAGACCTCAATCATATCTGTTTTCCAAGCTTAAGAGTCCTAACCGCTTTAGTATTTCCTCATGCGAGACGAGTTCCATCCCTTTTATCATTTTGGTCACACTTCTTTGAACCTTTTCTAAATCCACTATATCTTTTTTGAGATACGGCGACCAGAACGGAACGCAATACTCAAGGTGCCATCGCACCATGGAGCGATGCAGAGGCATTATAGTATTTTCGGTCTCATTCACCATCCCTTTCCTAATAGGTCCTAACATCCTGTTTGCTTTTTTGGCTGCTGCTGCACACTGAGCAAAAGATTGCAGCGCATTATCTACAGTGACACCTAGATCATTTTCTTGAGTGCTGACCTCTAAGGGTGGACCCAAGCATCAGGAAACTATGATTTGGGTTATTCTTTCCAATATGCATCACCTTGCAGATCTGCCATTTGGATGTCCAGACTTCCAATTTCCTAAGGTTTTCCTGCAATATTTCACAGTCCACACGTTTAACAACCTTGAATAGTTTTGTGTCATATGCAAATCACCTCACTCGTGATTCCGATTTCCATATCATTTTATAAATATGTTAAACAGCAACGGTCCCAGTACAGATCTCTGCAGCACTCCACCGTTCACCCTCCTCCATTGAGAGAAATTACCATTTAGCCCCGTTTTCTGCCCAATAACCAATTCCTAATCCACACCACAACCTTGCCACCTATCCTATAACGCTCTAATTTTCTCAGGAGTCTCTCATGAGGAACTTTATCAAAAGCTTTCTGAAAATCTAGATACACTGCATTAACTGGCTCATCTTTATCCACGTTTATTCACACCTTCAAAAAAATGAAGCAAATTGGTGAGGCAAGACTTTAACCCATGCTGATTCTGTCCCGTTAAACCATGTTTGTCTATGTGTTCTGTAATTTTATTCTTTATAATAGTTTCCACTATTTTACCTGGCACCGACATAAGGCTTGCCCAGCACCAATGTCAGGTAACTGCAGCATAAAGCTGAAAAGATGAAGTAGCCATCCATCCTTCCTGGTCTGAAACTTAGGAATAATTCCATTGAAGAGGAGGTAGACAACTGATATGGACAACCTGTTTGAGAAAGCTCCATAAGAGTTTGATCCCAGTTATAAGAAGCCAACTTATCAAAACAGTTGGCGGTGCTAAACCCTATGGAAATGACCCCTGAACACAGCCAGGAATTTGCTTAACATTAGAGAATGTACAAGCTCCCACAGAGCTGGCACCTGTGATCCTAGCTACAAAGCCAACAGTATTACCCAATCAGTCTTTGGTACCCTGGTGTTAAGAAATGCCCACAGCCCCTGGAAGGCTAGTCTCTGCATTTAAAGAAAGTCCCGGGAGAAAATCTGCAGGGCTTCTCTTATTGGAGGAAAGGGCTGTAAACCCTGGTGCAGCAAGCCCACCTGTGCTTTCCCTATGCTCTGATAGCCAGGAGGGAGGAGAGAGAAAGGGGTGATCTCAGGTCTTTAACTTTTCTTTTCTTCTTTTTTTGTCCCCCCTTGGATAAAGGTCTTGCTGATCATTATCCCTGTCCCTTGCACTCTCTGATCAGCTCACCACATTTCCCAGCCCCATGCGGCTCAGACAGAGGTTAAAGCCAGAAGCCAAACATAGCAGACACATTAAGTAGAGAAGCGGTGGGTGACTCAGGTTGCAAGCACCGGTCAGACAAAGCAGACTCCATTCATCAGGGAGAGAAGAGGTGGGCAAATCCAGTTACAAGTACCGATCCCAAAACCTTCTCAGGTAGATCCCTGTCCCCATATCCCTGGGAGTTGTGCCCCCTTTCCCTGTTCTCACCTTAATTTAAATTGCATCGGTATTGTAGCAGAGCCAGCCCCGAGAGTTTCTGCTGGCGACCTGTTGGGGGGGGGGGAGGGGCAAAACAGATCATGGCATTAAGGAGAAGAGTAGGAGATGCTGCATCCTCCTCTGTTGCCCGAGATTTGAGAGTCACATCTTGATGCTTGTAGGGGCTGAGGGCAGCAGCATAAATCACAGCTCTAAATCGGCAGTAGCGCTGCAATCTCTTTCAAGTTCCCGCTCCCCCAGCTGTTCCTATTCGTGTCCTTTGACAGAGGGCTCTTCCAGCAAACTTTAATGGGCTTTAGGCCCATGACTCCGGTACCTCCCTTCCCAGCTTCAGAGCAAAAGCTCTCTTTGGGCCACCAGGACTCCCTGAGTATTTGCAGCTCCCCCTCCCCCACAGCCAGGGTGTGGGTACACAGGTGCCCAGCACCTTGTAAAGGTCAGCTTTGTGCACTTGGGCCTTCTGCTTTATTACTTTTCGAGAATCCCTTGTTTAGTACTTCAAAGGGAAACTTCAATCCAGAAACAGTAATCTGCAGGACTCCACAGTAATCTGAAACGTTTACAGAAAATCCAGATTCTCAACCATAGCAATCCCATTGTATTTAAAATAAATAATCAGGCATGCTAGCCTAGTCCAAAAACAAAATAACAATTATTAGAACTAGAGTGCCTGTTTTAATATGGAAGGGAAATTTTGCAATCTGCATACACCTGAACACTTGTCGGTTCGCAAATAATCCATTCATGCAGTGAAAAGAGTATGTCCAAAAATATGTTTATTTTTAGATCATTCCCTGTCTGCAAAGAATCCTTCACTGCAGTAAAGCAATGAATAAGCAGGATAACCTCAATTAGAAAAATGCTGTGTAGATTATCTTGAACTGGCCCCTTTGACCTCCTTTGAATGAGGCTAATGTGATGGTGTGGGTAAACATTTTGAAGTCAGTAATATGGATGTAAACCTTAGGCTGTACAGCAGAGAACTATATACTTAGGAAATAATATTTAATACTAGGTAGGAAAGTGTGTGTTGATCATACCCTATTGCCACATTTCTTCTTTTTGGAGGGAATTCAATAAATGGTGCTGAAAAAAAACTGAACACTAAGTGCTTTTCTATAACGGGAATGCACCCTTTATAGAGTAACGTTGGGTACCATACTTATCCCTGCTCAAAGCAGGCGTAAATGCTGAACTTTGGGTAACTTGCCTAGCATCTATAACTTCTGAACTGCTGCAGTCACTACGACATATTGAACTTTATTACTTTTTCTCCTTTTCCTCTCCTTTGCTGTTACTCGCTAGTCTCTTTACTTCATTGACTTTGATTGTTTGCTGAATTGATGTATGTTTTTGTAGATTGATGTAAGCCACATTGAGCCTGCCCATGAGTGGGAAAATGTGGGATATAAATGCTATAAATAAATAAATAACTTCTGTAATTCCATGCACAACTTTTTGAAACCCCCTGGCCATTCCCCCTTTTCAGATATGCGCTATGAGATTTAGGTGCCGAGGCCTATAGAATAGCCCACAGCCAAGTGTGCGCACAAATTCTAATTGATGCCAATTAACTACAATAATTAGCTATTAATGCTTAATTATAGGTAATTAAGGGCACTTAAGTTGCATGTGCCGAAATTTCCATGTGCAACTTTGGATATGGTTAGGGAGGTTTTGTATATTTTGATTCTGTGATTTTATAGTAGCAAAATTTGCTAGTAACTTTCCTGGAGTCTTAAACCGTAAGAGCATTTCATGCAGTTACATCTGTGCAAGGTGAAATTTTTCAGTTCTTATCTAACATTTGTCAGGTTGACACAGTAGTCAGTAAAATTAGGTGGTGGTGTTCTTAATTAGAAAAGAAAGCTAAAAATTGTGTGAGCATTGTTAGACTTATTTTAGTAGCATATTTACAATGTTCTGTGAACAATAATTTTATTAAGTGCAGATTATATAGCTAGAACAAATTCACACACACAATATGAATGCTGGTGCATTTGTATGTGTATTACACATTACAAAACTGTTTACCTATAATGTGATTCCACCAGTGGAGAACCAGACTGGCTGGGTGAAGTCCCAGAACCTACTTGCTGAAGGCACATTAAATATTAAGCTTTACGTATAATTTAGTCATTCTTGAATAAATGGGTTTATTTACATGGGCACTGCAGCCTCATTAGTGGGGACTTGGGGATTCAGTAAAAGCTTCAGCCAGTGAATCTTAGATTCCTGCTGCTACAGCTGAACAGTTCTGCCTGCAGTCAGAAGCGTTCACCTATTCTCTGTTTGTGATCAAAGATTTCTTGGTCAAAAATCTTTAATCTTTTAGTACTTGGTAAAGCCTTGCATGCGTTTAGTACTAACACATGGAATAATGGCCCATCATTCATTCAGGCGTTATGCAGTTATTGAAATATTTGCCTTGTGCAAATATTTCAGTAACATCTGTATATATTCCTTCTCACAGTTTGTATATATGTTTTTTTGTATACAATCTACATTTATTTTGGAAGTGCAGACATGAAATATTACTGACTTCAAAATCTGCCCACATTTTCACATTTTTTCCGTTGTGTCTTATTGTAATGCAAAGTTATGAACACATGCTTTCTTTGGCTGTAAGGTAAATGTTTTTATGCCTTTCTAAGCTTTTGCATGTTGGTAAGTTCCACATGAATTAATTTACCTCATGCTCCTGAATATCTGCTGTTGCCGCTTTGTGATTTCTAAATGGAAATGTAGGGCCAATAAATAATATCTAATAGGTTCCGCACAGGCGACTGATAAATACATTGAGTGCCCTCAGTGTGGGACCTAGAGTAACTGATTGGGTAAAAAATTGGTTGAATGGTAGGAGACAGAGGGTGGTGGTAAATGGAGCTTGCTCTGAAGAAAAGGAGGTTGTCAGTGGAGTACCGCAGGGATCGGTCCTAGGGCCGGCTTTTTTTAATGTCTTTGTGAGCGATATTGTGGAAGGGCTGTCTGGTAAGGTTTGTCTCTTTGCGGATGATACTAAACTCTGCAACAGGGTGGACACCCTGGAGGGTGTGAATGACATGAGGGAAGGACCTAGCAAAGCTAGAGGAATGGACTGATATTTGGCAACTAAGATTTAATCCCCAAAAATGCAGGGTCATGCACTTGGGTCGCAAAATGCCGAGGGAAAAGTACAGCATTTGGTGGTAGGGGGGGGGGGGGGTTGTACTGCTTCAGTGTGCGAAGGAAGAGCGGGACTTGGGGGGTAATTGTGTCTGATGACCTTAAAGCTTTCAAACAGGTAGAAAAAAGCGACGGCCAAAGCCAGAAGGATGCTTGGGTGCATAAAGAGAGGCATGACCAGCAGGAAAAAGGAGGTAATGGTGCTGTTGTATAAGTCTCTGGTGAGGTCTCATTTGGAGTACTGCATGCAGTTCTGGAGACCTGGAGACCACACCTATGGAAAGATATAAACAGTATGGAGTCAGTCATGCCTTTATCTGCCGTCATGTTTCTATATTCTGTTTCTAAATATGTATGCAGAAGTCGTGAGGCCACAAGAACATCACTTTTATGAAATTAATTAGATGCCAATCTTTCTAGAATTGCCATTTCAATGAAACCAGAAACATTTAATATACAGACATCAGTTTCCATTGGATCAGAAGTGCTTGAGTGATTTTCTTTGAATGCATTTCCTTTCCCCTGTCTAAACATTCTTAGAAATATATGCAGTATCCTTAGGACTGTAAATCTGCTTTAGAAAATGCTAGATCGTAATATTGGCAAATAAAGAATACATATCATTGAAAAAAAATGCATAACAGTAATATAACAATACTAGGAAAAAGGCCCGTTTGACAGAAATGAAACGGGTGCTAGCAAGGTTTTCCTCGGAGTGTGTGTGTTTTACAGAGTGAGTGTGCAATACAGAGTGAATGTGTGAGTGTATGTGTGACAGAGTGAGACTGTGTGAGAATGAGAGAGTGTGCCAGGGGCCCCCCCCCCCGCAAGGTCCAGTGTCCGCTCTCCCTCCCACCCACCCAGTTCCAGGGTCGTTCCCCCCCTCCTCCAGTTTCATGGTCCCCCCTCCCTCAATGCCACCTGGCCCCCCCTTTAAGTTCCAGGGTCAGCCCCCCTCCAAGTTCCAATGTCTGCTGTCCCTCCCTCCCACCCACCCACGTTTCCCCTCTCCCCCTCCCTCCCAGTTTCTGTGTCCGTTTGGCCCCCCTCCAAGTTAGTTCCAGCGTCGTTGCCCCTCCTCTCTCCCTCCCTCCCTGTTCCAGGGTAGTTGCCCCCTCTCTTTCCCTCCCCTCCAGCCACGCACCTGCAATGTGGTGAAGCTGACTCCGTGGCTGAAGTGAAGGTTTTTTTTTTTTCCCTTCATGTTCGTCACTCTATCACCATCTCTGTCGGCCCCACCCTCGCGCCTCTGATAGGTCCGCCGACCTATCAGAGGCACGAAGGCAGGGCCGACAGAGATGGTGACAGAGCGACGATCCTAACGAACCCTTCACTTGAATCCACGGAGTCAGTTTCAGAACGTTGAAGGTGTCTTTTATTATAGTAGAGATGGTCCAATATTAAATAAGTGCTTCTAACTTAAATGTTTTTAGAGAAATCAAAGTTAAAAACAGACTGTAGCTTGATTCAACAATCATCCCATTTTGGTGTACACAAAAATGTTTATTGACTGACTACTCTGGAAAGATGACTAAAAACAGCACTGTAACTTTTGAACTGATTTTATTACATTATTAAACTTATTTGGAGTCCTTTCTATTTCTTTTCTCTATAGGTATACCCAAGAGAATGCTTCTATTGCCAGTTATGAAATTCCCAACATATCCTGTCCCTCACTACTCATTCTTTTAGCTCAAGACAGATGCTAATTCATTTTGATTGAATACAGTACAGTACAAAATGTTAGGGAAAAAATACTTTTTATTCCTGTTTTCTTTGAACATATACTTGAGCAAAGTCATTTGTACAAAGATATCTTTTCCTACCTTTTTTTGGATTTGAATAAAATACAAATTTAGTTCTACAAAACTTGAAGAAAAATGTACTGTGAAATGTTACCTCATTTTCAGATTATAACTTATACCAGCCTTCTGTTTTAGGGAAGAACTAGAAGTTAATTGCAAGTAAATTTGTGAAGGATGTATAGAGTATAAAACACTGATCACAAATAAAAATGTTTTGTCCTAAGAGTATTGCTTGCTTTGTAACCTTCCTAAGATTTCAGAGGATATTACCTCTGTTAGTAATGTAATTTTTGTACAAAGGCTAAGCTTTCACTTTACAGTTCAAAAGATAATTAAGTTAACTACAAAGTTGGGTAACAGTTTCCTGTATACAGTATGTTTAAACATCACAAAATTCAAAGAAATGTTTTAAGTGTTGCAGGCAACAAAATAAGCTTTAATTATCTAAGCTATGGGAAACTGCTGTATAAAAAAAATTCTATGTATTAGCCAACTAAAATGACAAATCTTTTTTAACAAACACCCTTCCATAGAAAAATAGTTTGCCATGCTTCTTCATAGTAACATGATTTATTTATTTTTATTTAATTCAGCCTGTCTACAAAAGATAAGACAAAACCAATATTGTTCTTGTGGCCTTTTTCACTTTGGGAGGGAAAAAATAGTACGCCTTCCCTGGACTTCAAAAACAGGGCTGCTTTCTGGTATGTTTTATTTTCTCTTTTTTTTTCCATGAAATTGTATTAATTTATGATATAGGGATAAGAGATGCAAAATACAAGTAATAATCAAACAGTCAGATCAAAGAATATCAATATGTATATAGCAGAGGAGGGAAAGGGTAGGAAGGTAAAGGAGGGGGGAGGAATAGGGAAAAGCAAAATTATAAATAAAATCAATACAGAACCTGCAATTTACATAGAATTAGATAAAATTAATAAATACAATTAGAACCAAAAGGCTAGGTACAAAAAATACAATCATATTATGGAGAGCTCTTGTTTAAAGAAAGATAAGTTTTTAAAGGCAACCACACTGTCAAAATATGGGAAAATTAGGTTCTTACCTTGGTAATTTTCTTTCCTTTAGTCACAGCAGATGAATCCATTAACTGATGGGTTGTATCCGCCTACCAGCAGGTGGAGATAGAGAACACTGAAAAACCACAGTGACCCTTGGACGGCTAGCCCCAACTGCCTTCAGTATTTGAGATTTCCAAAGCAGAGTGAACTATAAAGGTAGAATAACATAAACTTTCCTCACAGCGAACAAACGCCCCCAGAACAGGAGCAATAACCATACAAAGGAGGGACAATCTCAACCTCCTGTAGTAGAACATCATGTAGAAATTCTGAGAACTGGTTTCCAACTTCTCCCAATGAGATATCTGCATGAAAGATCTGAACAAAAAACAATGCCAGACAGGGAGGGATCGTGGATTTATCTGCTGTGACTAAAGGAAAGGAAATTACCAAGGTAAGAACCTAATTTTCCCTTTCTTGTCATCAGCAGCAGATGAATCCATTAACTGATGGGATGTACAAAAGCAATCCCTACTTAGGGTGGGAACAGGCCACACCGCAAGCAAGCACTTTGCTCCAAAAATCGCGGCCTGCTTCGCTGCAACATCCAGCCTGTAATGCCAGACAAATGCGAGCTGAGAAGCCCAAGTAGCCGCACTACATATCTCTTGAAGAGAGAGTGCACCCATTTCAGCCCACGAGGAGGAAATCGCTCTCGTGGAATGCGCCTTAAACGCTTCAGGCGGAGACCGGCCTGAAAGCAGATACGCAGAAAAAATGACTTCCTTGAGCCAACAGGCTATAGTGGCCTTAGACGCCGGACACCCGTGTCGAGGACCTGTCAACAATACAAAAAGGTGATCAGAAGTCCTGAAGTCATTTGACATCTGTAGATATTACAACAGCGCCCTGCGGACATCCAAAAGATGTAACTGCCCAAAGGAGTCCAGGAACTCTTCCCTAGAAAAGGAAGTAAGAAAAATGGGCTGGTTTAGGTGGAACACTGAAACCACTTTAGGCAGGAAGGAAGGCACTGTACATACCGTTACTCCGGACTCCAAGAATTGCAGAAAAGGGTCCTGACAGGACAGCGCCTGCAGCTCAGACACGCGTCTAGCCGATGTCATGGCCACCAAAAAAACTGTTTTGAGAGTCACATCCTTCTCTGAAGCTCGCTTAAGCGGCTCGAAAGGCTAACACTGGAGAGCCTTCAACCACCAGCCCCAGGTTCCAGGCCGGACAAGGCGACCGCACGGGATTACGGAGCCTAAGCACCCCTCTGAGAAATCGGGCAATGTCCGGATGAGCAGCAAGGGACAAGCCAGAGACTTTCCCTCAATAGCATGCCAATGCTGCCACTTGAACCTGCAGGCAACTGTAAGCCAGGCCTTTTTGTAAGCCCTCCTGCAAAAAGTCCAGCACTGGTGAGAGACAGCCCGCGTGGGAGTGATCGCCTTTGAAACACACCACGCCTCAAACTTGCGCCAGATCTGAGCATAAGCTGCGGAGGTGGACCGCTTGCAGGCCTGCACAAGAGTGGAAATGACCTTGTTAGAATAGCCCTTGTCTCTCAATTGTGCCCTCTCAAGAGCCAGGCCGCAAGACCAAATCGGCAGGGATCCTCCATAGACACCGAACCCTGAACCAACAGATTCGGCACCATCCAACGGAGATCTACATACCACGGACGCCTTGGCCAGTCCGGAGCGATAAGAATCACCAATCCCCGGTGTAGTCGAATCCGAAGTAGGACTCGCCCTATCAAGGGCCAAGGAGGGAACACATACAGGAGGTCCAAGGGCCAGGGTTCAGCCAGAGCATCCAACCCTGCCGAGTGAGAATATCTCCTTCTGCTGAAAATTAGATCCATTCTGGGAGTCCCCCATTTGGCAGAAATCTGAAGAAAAACTTCTTCTGCCAGTTCCCATTATGCCGGGTCGATTTGATGCCTGCTGAGAAAATCGGCTTGCACGTTGCTCTGACCTGCTATGTCAGCTGCTGACAGAAGCTGCAGGTGGAGCTTGGCCCAGTGGCAAATCTGAGCGACCAGGGCCCCTGCACTGAGTGCTGCCCTGAAGATTTATGTAGGCCACCACTGTCGTGTTGTCTGACAGGACCCGGACAAAAATACTTCAGAGTCTTTTGAAAGGCCATAAGAGCCTGGAATATCGCTCTCAGTTCCAAGCGATTGATGGACCACCCCACTTCCACGGTTGTCCACTGACTCTGAGCATAGCTTCCCTGGCAGTGCGCTCCATCTGTTCTCACCAGGCACCAAGAAGGAAGCGCAAGAGGCATTCCTTGGCGCAGCATCCTGTCGGAAAGCTACTACTCCATACTGAGCCGGGCCGCAGGGAGCCACGTTAGTCTGCGTGGATAGTCCTGGGAAATCGGAGACAATTGTTGAAGCAGGGCAATCTGCAGAGGCCTCATATGCGCTCTCGCCCAAGGAACCACCTCCAAGGTGGCCGTCATTGACCCCAGCAGCAGGCGAGGCATCTGCAGGAGCAGACGGACCTGATTCTGAAGCTTGCACCGCCTTTGGTCGGGGAGAAAGACAAACCCCGAGGCTGTGTCGAGAGACTGAGGGAGGGGGGGGTCAGGTGACTTTTGGGTATATTGACCACCCAGCCTAGCGCCTGCAGGACTGTAACCACACTTGACTGTGGCAAGACGACTTTCGGTTGCTGAATCCGCTCTGATGAGCCAGTCGTTGAGATAAGGGTGAGCTCTGCTACCCTCTCGGGAGACAGGCAGCTACGACCACCATTACCTTGGAAAAGGTACGGGGAGCTGTGGCTAGGCCAAAAGTCAAGGCCTGAAACTGAAAATGCTGGCCCCAACACCGCAAACTGGAGGAACCGCTGATGCGGGGGGGGGGCCAGATAGGAATGTGCAAATACTCTTCTTTTAGGTCCAAAGATGTGAGAAACTCTCCTGGCGGTACGCTGCAATGATGGAGCGCAGGGTTTCCATGCAAAAGTGTCGTACTCTGAGGGCCTCGTTGACTCTTCGTAAGTCGAGGATGGGTCTGAAAGACCCACCTTTTTGAGGCACGACAAAATTAATGGAATAGCGGCGGGAGGCACAGGGATCACTGCTCCGAGGTGCAACAAGACTTGTAAGGTCTCTACCGCCGCCCGTTTTACGGCAGTGCTGCATCGGGACTCCACAAACACGTCTCTCACTGGGGCACCGAATTCCAGTCGGTAACCTTCACTGATCAGGTCCAGGAACCACTGATCCGAGGTAATCTTGGTCCACTCCACTAGAAAGAGGGAAAGACGTCCTCCTACTGCAGGCATCGAGGAGTGGACCGGCGCCCCTGATTGTGGAAGACGCCCCTGAACTCCTGGCCTTGAACCGGCCCCTGCGGAACGTTTGTCCGAGCAAAAGGAGTTCCTCTGCTGAAAACGGGCACTTTGAGAAAACCCAGCAGAGCGCCCTGGGCGATACCTGCGAGTTTCACGGAAGCGAGGTCTGGAAGAGGAGGTAAACACAGAACCCTTGGAAGAAGGTGTCAGCCTACCCTCAGGTAACCACTGGGGCTTAGAGTCCCCCAGGTCTTTCACAATCTTCTCCAATTCATCTCCAAATAACAGGAGGCCCCCGAAAGAGTAACCTCACCAGCCTTTGCTTAGAGGCCCGCCCAATGCTATAGCCAAAGAAGACGGCGGGCAGAAACTGGCGCCACTTTCAGACGGGGAATTTACCCATCTATGTTTAGTGTGTTTCCAACGCTCAGGGGAGGAAATAACAGCTGAAGCCATCTCATCAGCACCCGGAGGGAACCCAGGATGCAACGCATTCAGCATGAAGGCGTTATGCATTAAAAGCACAAAAGGGGAGAAAAACTCACCCTGACCCTCCAAATTAGGAGAAACGGAAGTTGGAGCTCCTCTGGTTCCCCCTACACTCCTACTCCTCTGCAACCGTGAGGGTCGAACGGGAGCAACGCTTAACTGCTTCAGCAGCCATCATCCAACTGGACGGAAATATAGCAATAAAATGGTGGCTTCGCACCAAAACTTACCCCATTTGGAACCTCCCCGGAGGAGCTCTCACCTCAGAAGACCAAGTCAACGAGTTCCGGTCAAGCTGCACTGAACCAGAATCTCTGGAGGAAAGCCTCAGAACAGCCACACAGTAAAAGCGCGTGTTTTTTTTTTTTTAACACTGTGAGGAAAGTTGAAGGTAGGCAGCAACAGAGGGACTCTGGGAGGAGGGGGGGAATGGGTAAGGCAGGGAAAGGGGCGAACCTATATGCCTTTAAAGTGGGCACCACCAGCCACAACACCCCTGCTCAACTGGCAAAGTACAGGAGCCACCCCAGGAGCTGATCAAGCTACAAGCTACATCCACACCTGGAAGATAGAGAAATACTGAAGGCAGTTGGGGGCCGGTAGGGGGCCGATAGGCAGATACAACCCATCAGTTAATGGATTCATCTGCTGCTGACGACAAGGAAAAGGAATTTTTAGCTTGATGGCTAAAAGATAAGTCAACCATTTTTAGACCCTATAGCAATTAACATATCATACAATTTGGAGGAATATTTATCTAAAACCTTTTCAGAAAGTATTTCAGATAAATGAAAAATATCAAATCACACACCAAATCCTATAGCTGATTTACAAGACCAACAATTTTCATTTTATGAGGTGTCCATAATGGTGATGAAGAAAGGAGATTGCAAATGCTATAGGATTTTGGTCCAGAACAAACTCCACTGCTGATCAGTCAAGTGGCATTTTAGCTCATTCCCATATAGATCGTAGACTAGATTTAACTGTAGAGTGAAGTAATCATGAACTTGTATAGCTTGGAGACATGACCTTTTGATGTGATTGAAGAGACAAAATCAAAAAGAGAAGGAGCCGCCAGTCTTAAGGATGATAAATAAGTCTGGATGGAGTCAAAACTTAGGGTTATACCATAAGGATGAGTTCAGTAAAGGTAGACATGAGTTAAGGTCTAGGGATACCATTTACTTTTTCAGTTTGTAACCATGAAGGGGAATAGGCCAGATCATTACTAACCATTGGAGGCTTGCTGTAATATGAAGGCTCTATGGTAAGTGTGAGAATTTCTCCTTAGGTAGACTTAAGAGTAGCAAGAGCAATTTTGGGAGTTTTCCCAGACCACAAGAACTTACTCAAAATTTTGTCAATAGTTTTTTGATCTCCCCAAAAATTACATTCATTTTATCATTTTTATTGACTCCAGACAACCCCCACTAGGACAAGTAAAGGGGAGACCAGGGGAACCAAGTCCAGTATTTAAGACAACCCCCACCAGGACAAGTAAAGGGGAGACCAGGTTTTAAGAACCTGAACCAAGTCCAGTATTTAATTTTGTATCCAGAAGATGCATACAAATCAACTAATTTAAAAAATGGGTAGAGAGAATTCAGGTTAGACTGAGATTTTTTTGATTCCTAATATATCCTGGGAAGAATGAACCACTAATAAAAAATAAAAAAAAAAGATCTAAGGCTGTATTAAACAATAAAGGGATCACCCTTGCCTATGTGTGTATGGGCCCCAAACCACTGTAACGTGTGAAAAAGGAACCACCATTCTACTTTTCAGTGTCTATTGACACAGCAATAACTGGAGCCTGTTTTAACTTGGCTTGAGTTGATATTTCGGATAATGCCTCTCTCTTTCATCATATGTTAAGATGTTTTTCTTTTCTGCAGATATATAGCAAAAAGTTTTGGTTTTTTTTTACTTTAGGGGGGGGGGGAAACATTTGTGGTCCCCCCCCCCCCCCTATTTTAAATTGTCCCAGTTCTTGTTCAGTGCCATATGCAGCTATAAGTCAGCACATGTTATATATATATATATATATATATATATATATATATATATATATATATATATATATATATTCTGTTTGAATGCAGGTACAAATATAATCAATCCAGTACAGTGTGCTCCACCCTCATGACATGTATTCTATTTTAAACAGTGACGAGCAGTGGCCATCTCCTTTAGTACCTGGTAATTGGGGTGCAGTTTCCCAACCAACCATAGATGCATGTACAATTCTGCTGTCCTCATACCTTGAATTGAGGGGGGGGGGGGGGGGAAAGAAGTGTTAGGGTGATTGTAGAACATAGCACAAAACTTAAAAACTTGCACATAGTTCATCTTCTGTAGCTACCAGATTTTTTTTTGTACAGCAAGAATATTCAGCACCAGTCCTTAGTTCAGTCAAGCATAAAAGAGAGAGAGGAGACAACTTCAGCCTGCTGGCCTTTGGAGAATACCTGCAGATTCTGCAACACCACTGACAGTATTCCTGCTCAAGGCAGTAGTGAGAAATGCAATCTGCTAGCCACCTGGATCAAGCGTGCTGAAGAAGGCTGCAGAAAGCACAGGCAATCTATTATACTGAGCCAAATGTGTCGTCGTCCCCCCCCCCCACCATCAAAAATTAAGGCTCCCCTTATATGTTAATATAATACATAAGCATATCCAGTGAACAATGTTCCAATATGAGCCGGTTTCAGACTGAAGGAAAAGATTAGAAAAGGAACATAACCAGTAAAATTCATCCCATGGTTAACGTTCTCTGTTATGGTGGATTGTGCTGAAATATCTGACTGGTAGATCACATAGAAGTAAGCCCCTCCCTCCCCCCCCCCCCCCCCCCCAAAAAAAAAAAAAAAAAAAACCTTACCCAGAGTCACAAGAAGCTGCAGTGAACTCAGTTCCCCATCAAAGTCCACTGCACTAACCACTAGGCTACTCCTACAGAGTACACATTCCTTACAACTACTTCACTGCATTCCATCAAGAGACATTCTCTGATAATTCCCCCTTCGTCCTTACCCTATTATATTATACATATGCATGCACCTCCAGTTCCAAAGGAACTCATTGGATAAACCAAACTGCACTATAAACTTGACCAGCATTGAGGATAAGAATAAACACAGCACTAAGGTGTTTTTCCCAAGCAACAACAGTCTCCAGAGGAGGAGACAGCGCAATAGCATATGCCAACCAGCAGAGGAAAAGCTCTATCTATTGGCATGAGGTAAATGATTGCCTCAAAGCTGCCTGCAACCTCAGCATTGTTGCCCCCCCCCCCCAAAAAAATGTAAGTACCTTATTTTTTTTAGGGGGGGGGGCACCATTAAGATTCCCATCCAGGGCACCATCTGTACCAGAGCGGGCCTGGTGGTGGGGTGGTTGGGGGAAGAGAGTAAGACCCATTCACTGCACATTCAACGCCCCCTGGAATTCTAGTCAGATTTAACAAATCCAGTCTGCCCTTTTCATGCCCCCTATCCAGATCTGCCTGGAAAAACAAACTCCTCTTCTACTAGCTGTAAATTCAAGAGAGAATGGGAAGATAAAAGCACAGATAATAAGGAAGCAAAGTAGGAAAATAGTGAGCAGATACAGGTCTGGTTCTGCAGCAGCATCTTAGATGAACCTTGTGGTCCTTCTGTACCTCAGGTCCTGACTTTATATGATGGGCCTGACCTCTGAAAAGGCTTGCTATGGATTTACACTTTAAAACCCAAGGCACTGCTCAGCTGATAAGGTCCTAGTTGTAATTCTGCAATGAATAAAGGCTGTCTGCAATTGTTTGTCTAGTCTGCTCACCTTCTTCTTAATTAGTCTGACAGATTAGAGGAGCCTGAACCCATGCATCAGTCAGCAATTGGAGTGGAACCAGGTGCTTTTGTGAATGATGTTGGATGAAACAGATTTTCTATGCCGGTGAAAAGGGGGGGGCAGGGTGCTTTGACTGGGTCTGTGTAGCCCTTTTAAAGCCCCTCCCTTCATATGACAAAAGAGCACAGAGTCCATCCTACAAAAGATTTTTTTTAAAACGGTGAAAATGTATAGTTAACACATTTTGAGATTTTGCATGGTTTTCCATTGGAGCAGTTTATTAATGTTGAATTTGAATAAACCTCCACATCTACTGGACTTTATACTGTACTTTGTCCAGTTTTACTCTCTGCTCCAGAGAATTGTATTGATGCAGGATAGTTACTATAATAGGAAAGATCAATGAGATGTTTGGTGCTGAGATTGGCAAACATAAAGGTTCTTTTAGGTGGAATAATATCGGAAGCAATTTTCAAACTGTCAACTTTTTACCCATGGCTTTTGCACCAATTTACAAAAGGAAAGTATGTGAGGATTTTCACTTTGGAAGGTGCCATGGGGATGAGGTACATGTGATAATTTGCCCCTCCTATTGTATGGGTACAATTTAGCTTGAAAAGCACAGATTTGAAAATGGAAGCTACACTCGTTCTCTTCCTGTCTCTGATCTAGACAAGCGAAGGGAATGCTCTCATATGGCTGGAATGCCAAGCACTATACACCACCACATGAACTTATAACTGCACTGCAGGTGGACAGTTTCCACATATCATAAATCACTTTGATTTAAAACTGCTGTCCTTATGTATTTTTCATCACATTGGATATCAGTGCACAGTCCAATGATTGGTGCCTTCCTTAAGGTTGGATTGCAGCAGTGGCGTCTCTAGCCAAAGATTTGGGGTGGCAACAGGGGGGCAAGCAAATCAGAATGACATTTCCATACATAACCCCCTTTCCCCCCCCCCCCCCACTTTTAAATTAGCACTCTTCTGTATATAAAAGAAACCCTCCCCTCTCTAGCCTGTTTAAACTACCTGATGAAATCATCATTTTGATATTCAACAAATTCTGTGTGGTCGTGAAGTTTGGATGCTGTACAAGATTGGTCAGAATCTCAATATAAACCTTGAAGTTCCAGTTCTGTATCACAAACTCCATATTCCCCAACAATGAAGCTACCCCCTTACAACTATCCACACAAAAGAATATTCAAATTAGGACAACAGCACACGCTCCTTCCACTGCCAGATACTTTGTTTAAAGTGCATAGAGTTTTGTTTGTGTGGTGACTCTACCACGGTGCTTCACAGCCCATTCCTCGGGGTACAACCACCCAGTTGGGTTTTCAGGGTATCTACACTGAAGATGCATGAGATAGGTCTGTATACCAAGGAGGCATTGTATGAAAATTGTTCTCATGCATCATTGTGGATATCCTGAAAACCCGACTGACTGGGTGTGCCCAGCACTGCTCTACCAGAAATGGAGACCCCACTAATTCTAATTTTTTTTTATTTTTCAAACAGGCTAGATACTTTGAAAAAATAACACAGAACCCTGCCAACAGGCACTCAAAACCTACACAGGAAACTTAACCTATAATAGCCCTCACCCACCTATGAAGATAGTCCCTGCTACTGGCAAACTAGTCTGGAACAGGATGGACTGTTACAGATTCCTATACAGACACCACATGCTAGCAGAATCCACCTCAGTTGCAGAGGAAAAACATGATTCTCACCTGATACAAAATAGGGAACCACAAAAAACATACAGACAAAAACTGAAAGCAGAGACACCAGACTGCATGTTGTGCAACATCAGAGAAGTGCAACCTTTTCCCCTCTCCCTGCCCTTCTATCCAAGTGTAGTCTTTCCCCATCTCCCTTCCATTCATTAAACCCATTCCCAGTCCAGCACTTCTCTCCCTTTCCTCCAGCAGTCCCTCTCTGCAAGGTCAAGGTCCAGGACATCACTCCCTTCCCTCCAGCAGCCCCCTGAGTCCAGCACCTCTCTCCTTTCCCTTCCTCTACCCCTTCTCTCAGGAGCCCCTCCTTTCCCTCCAGCAGACCCCCTCCCCACACACACACACACAGTTCAACACCTCTCTCTCCTCCAGCCCCTCCCCTCCTGCTCCCTCCCACAGTCTGGCACAGTATCTTACCTATGCAGCCACCAACAGGATCCCCACCATAAGCCTGCAGGGCCTCCCCCCCCCCCCCCCCCCCCCCCCACTGTAGCAATGCCTATGGATTGCAGCCTATGAAGAAGGCAGCTTACTAGGAGAGGGGAGGAGGAGGAGCGAGAGGACTAAGGCGCCAAGTCTGGATTAATGGGCAGGAGCATACACTCATTAGCATTGTTCAAGTCACCCTTATAAGCTTTTCCCATTTCCACATCTGTTGGATTCTAATATGCAATACAATGATGCTCCTCCCAGTGTGATAGAAGAAAAATAACTTAAAATGTAGGAGAAAACTGTAGATTTCTCATACATTTTGAGCAACTGCATTCTGCTCATTAGAACAGATTTTACAGAACTGAAGTGGTCACAGCTGGATGTTGGAAAAAAAATTTCCATCCCAAATACATCTGTCCCATGGTAAACCATTTGTGACTGCTGCCTTTAAACCTGGCATACATGGGGAGATCTGGAATGTAAACTTCTGAAAGGTTTTCAGCTGTGCAGGAAGCTGTGATTAGAGATCTATCACTTTTACAACTTTAATTTATCACATGCCCCTTACTCATAATCCTGTTCCAGTTGGGTAGTAAGACCATCATTTCGGAGGGGTGGGGGGGCAGACTTTGAACTTAAAGTAAGTGGACACAAAATTTTACCCTCCCCCACTCCACTCTGCCCTCTCCCACTGCAATCCCCAAATACCTGAGCTGGCAGGGATCCCCAGTCCCTGCCAGCTGAAGAGTTCTTCCATCAGTGACCTGGCAATCGGCAGCAGTTTCAATGGGCTACCACTGTGCCAGCACCCTTTCCCCATGCAGTTTTCACACATTTGCAGGAGAACCGGCATAATGGTAGCCCATGGAAAGTGTTGCTGCTATGCATGAGTAAAAACTGAGCATGCATGGAGGGGCTGGTGCAGCAGTGGCCCAGTGCCACCAGCTGCCAGTTCACAGTGGAGGGCCTCTTCTGTTGGTGGGGCTTGGGGATCCCTGCCAGCCATAACAGCAGACAGTACTGCAATTCTGGATCAGTCTGATCCCGCAGTGGGAGGCCCAGCCAGCCTCCCCTCCTCTCCCCATGGCTACGACACTGCCCTGTTCACCTTCTCTTGCTCCTGGGGCTCTGCTGTAGTTTCCCATACTTTTGCCAGCTTCTACTGAATAATTCTTAAGTCTCCTGTATCGAGCACAAGATACCCTTGCATCATATTCATACCTAGAGGAATTAGCTTCAGTTCCTTGGCAACCTCCATGTTTTTACTTAAGATCGATGTTGGTGAGATTTAAGTTGGAAAAACATCCTTCAACTTTTAAACACACATTTCTCTTGAAAACTAAAATAAATGAAATAGCAAAGGGATACTTTCTGGATTCTGGATTCAGAGCTTGGAAAGAATGGAGGACTTCTGGCAAGCAATTCAGGAGAGATCTAATGATGGAGTAAATAGATAACATCAGCACAGGTACAGTAACATAGTAGATGACGGCAGAAAAAGACCTGCACGGTCCATCCAGTCTGCCCAACAAGATAACTCATATGTGCTACTTTTTGTGTATACCCTACTTTGATTTGTACCTGTGCTCTTCAGGACACAGACTGTATAAGTCTGCCCAGCACTATCCCCGCCTCCCAACCACCAGCCCCGCCTCCCAACCACCGGCTCTGGCACAGACCGTATAAGTTATCCTCAGTTATAAACACACAGGATAAGTTATCCAAGTTCACTCAACTAGAGGAGTAGCTCAGACAGTTTCAAACATGTTATCCATATATAAAAGACTATAAACGGAGATAAAGATACACCTCTATTGTGATCAACTCAAGTCTTGACAAATTCTCAGTCTAGGAGCTAGCCCTAAAACTCGGGAGTCAAAGTTCAAGAACAGGGGAGAGGACATCTTTTCATAGATTTCCTGTATCAACTCTGGGACCTAATTTATTAAGACTGTTTTTCCATTCTGTTTCCATAGGTAAAGAAAGCTTAGTAAAATGAGGCTCCTAATACACCACTACACAGTGTTAGAAGATGCTAGCAGCCCCCCTTCCCTGAGCATGCAGTCAAACTACAGCCAAATCATTCTGTGTAAAGGAAGATCTGTTCTTGTGGTGGTGATGGAGGCACAGGTGCCAACATTTCAAAATTATGTTATGTAATGTTATGATTGGGGATGCCAATAGGGCTGGATGCCCTAAGCACAGCCCGGCAATGGTGCCCCTCAGTCCTTCCATTGCTTAACTGACAAAACAAGTCTCAATAAGAGCTGTGAAATATCTTATAATGATTAGAAAAACACATTCATGTTGAATAATGGGTGTGGCAGATGGCAATGAAAAAGGGCATGATAGCTAGGGGGAAAACACTCTGTGGTACCTCCCTTCCCTTGGTGCCCTAAGCACCTGCTTATTTTGCTTAATGGTTAATCCAGAGCTAGATGCCAAACACAAGTCAAATTACCCCTCCCTGGACACAGTGAAGAAGCTTGCTTACTATTAGGGATGCTCAGAGCTAGCTCCTAACCTACAAAAAAAAATTAAAAAATCTGCACAAGGGCACAAAATCCCAGATGCCAAGGTACAATTTCTTAGTGCCATGATGCTCTAGCACCTGGGACATGTGGGCCCCTGGATTAACTAATGGATCTTCCAGTTTTGCTTAAATGGGTAAGTGGATACAACACAGATCCTGAAAACAGTGGTTCCCAAACCAGCCAGTCAGGTTTTCAGGATATCCACAATGAATATTAATGAGAGAGATTTGTATGTAGTGGAGGTAGTGAATGCAAATCTCTCCCATGAATATTCATTGTGGATATCCTGAAAACTTGACTGGCTGGGGTGCCTCCGGGACCAGGTTTGGGAACCACTGGATTATTGACTTGTATTAACAATAGACAGGGATGTGGACAGGCAAAATAAAACTAGGTTCACTTTACCAATTTATAGATTTGTTTTCCGTTTATTTCATGCATATGTTTAATAGACTTCATTTTTAACCTGCATTAAGAGTGTTTTAATGCACATTGGGGGGGAGAGAAATTCTTTAAATGATGCTAAAAATTAGGCACCAAGCCAATATTCTATAATGACAGAACGGCGCACCAAATCTGTTCTAGAATACGCGTATGTCCGCAGTTATAGGCCAAACTTTAAGCACAATCACTTACACCATGTCTATGGCTAGGATGCCAATAAGGGAAAAGGAAATGGGACTTGATATACTGCCTTTCTGAGGTTTTTGCACTACATTCAAAGCAGTTTACATATATTCAGGAGCAATGGAGGGTCACAAGGAGCTGCAGTGGAAATCAAACTCAGTTCCTCAGGATCAAAGTCCACTGCACTAACCACTAGGCTACTCCTCCACAATAAGGAGGAGCTGGGTGCATAAATGCAACTAATCTATAAAGCATGCATTGAAATAGAACACCCCTGATACACATGCCCCTCCCACATTTAACACCCCCTTTGCAGTTGCGCATGCTCAGTTTCACTAAAACAAGCATGCACGGCATGACTTGAGAAGAGCAGAGCAGGCAATGTGGCGAGACCAGCGCGGGACAAATGTTTCAGCAAACCAGGGGCCTCAGAGCCAATTTGGGGGGGGGGGGCTAGACCCCCATGGCCCCCTATAACTACCTCACTGGTCAAAAGCGACAATAGAAAATGTTAAATGCAAAAAATCTAGGGGTAATCAGTAACCAAGGCAAGATTCAGAGTCTAAATACATACATACTTCTGTTTTGAAAATGAGTGCAAGATCTAGAGGTGAAAGTACCCACAGACTTTATCCTGTAGTAACCAGTCTGAAAATTGACCCTACTCCCACCCCTACTCCCACCTAAAAGACCACTTTGCAGAGTAATCTCTTTGCCCCCTCCCTTCCTTCCTTCAGTGCTGTAAGTACTTGAGATAAGCTACTGAGCAAAAACCAGGTTCCAAAGTCCAAATGTGAGTTGGGTCTTGGTTTTGCTCACCTAAATGTGATTGATATTTAAAAATAAAAAAACATACACTATTGCAGAAAACCATTTTTTTGACAAGCGGACCCTTAGGCGATCAGTAGATGCTGTCTTTTAGCTCAAGTCTTTCTAAATTGGCTCTAATTGGTCAAGAAATTGGTGAAGCTATATATTTTTTTTCAGTAAACACATCTAGGAAGATCTCACTAATTGGTGCTTTCATTTATTTCTGGATAAACATTTTTTGAGTGCTAAATGCAGAACAGACGTAAAACACCACACTGTAAACTCTCAAGGAAAATAGATTATGTCTGGTTTTTAAACTGATTTTCTTGATCATAATTAGCCTGACTTCACATTTCATATTCTAAATAGCTGTGGTTTTAAATCAATGCACCTTTTCCTCCCACTCTTCTGAACTCTCTAATTATTTTTAAGAGCTCTCTCTCTCTCTGCTTAAAACAAGGCTGTTCCCAAGGGAAACAGGCTTCTGGAATGGGCCCTGCTGCAGATAACGCAAGCTAACCTTTAGTAAAAGATCCCCTTAGCAAGCTCATCTGTAAGCAATGAATCATTTTAGGCTATCAAAAGACAGAACTCACCAACACACACTTTCTGTAATAAATCAATTTTTAATGTCAATAATTCTCAATTGAACTCTATACAAACAGGAGAATTGGGTTATTTATATCAGACCCCTCGTGGTGTTGTAGAGAACAAATAATACATAAGTATTACCATACTGGGACAGACCAAAGGTGGTCCATGAAGCCTAGCATCCTGTTTTCAACAGTTGCCAATCCAGGTCACACGTACCTGGCAAGATCCCAAAACAGTACAATACATTTTCCCCAAGTCCATTTTAATAATGGACAATGGACTTTTCCTTTAGGAAACCATCCAAACCTTTTTTAAATCCCACTAACTGCTTCTACTACATTCTGTGGCAACAAATTACATAGTTTAATTACACGTTGAGTGAAGAAAATATTTTTCTGATTTGTTTTAAAATTCACTACTTTGTAGCTTCATTGTGTGACCCCTAGACCTAGTATTTTTGGAAAGAGTAAACAATCCATTCACGTCTACCCATTCCACTCCACTCATTATTTTATAGACCTCTATAATATCACCCCTCAGTCATCTTTTCTCAAAGCTGAAGCCCTAGCCACTTTAGCCTTTCCTCATAGAGAAGTCGTCCCATCCCCTTTATCATTTTTGTCACCCTTCTCTTTATCTTTTCTAATTCCACTATATCTTTTTTAAGATGCCTTAACCAGAACTGAACACAATATTCGAGGTGTGGTCGCACCATGGAGCGATACAAAGGCATTATAACATCCTGATTTTTGTTTTCCATTCCTTTCTTAATAATACCTAACATTCTATTTGCTTTCTTAGCCACAGCTGCCACACACTGAGCAGAGGGTTTCAATGTATCATCAACAACAACGCCTAGATCCCTTTCCCAGTTGGTGACTCCTAATGTGGAACCTTGCATTACGTAGCTTTAATTTGGGTTCCTCTTTCCCACATGTATCACTTTGTGCTTGCTCACATTAAACGTCATCTGCCATTTAGATGCCCAGTCTCCCAATCTCATAAGGTCCTCTTGTAATTTTTCACAATCCTCTTGCGATTTAACAACTTTGAATAACTTTGTGTCATCAGCAAATTTAATTACCTCACTAGTTACACCCATCTCTAGATTATTTATAAATATGTTAAAAAACAGCGGTCCCAGCACAGACCCCTGGGGAACCCCACTAACTACCCTTCTCCATTGAGAATATTGACCATTAAACCCTACTCTTTGTTTTCTGTCTTTTAACCAGTTTTTAATCCACAATAGGACACTACCTCCTATCCCATGACTCTCCAATTTCCTCTGGAGTCTTTCATACACAATATCAACCGACTCACCTTTATCCACATGTTTGCCACATGTTTGTTCACCCCACATACAGTTTTCAGCTGATTTAGAGGACCAGCCCCCAAGTAACATTCAACAGTAATGGCTGATGGATAACATAAACACTTTTGTGGAAAACGATATATGAAATGATAATGGCATTGATTTCTTCTACTGCCTCCACTAATTAAGACCATGCAACAAAATGTTTAAAAAGCATTTCTCCACTCCCTTGGTTCCCATCCCTTAGACTTTCCCTATCCCCAGGTTCCAAATGGGGCAGGAAGGGTGGGGGTTGCTCTTACCCATTTGGACCCTCTGGATCAGATCTCCTTAAGGAAAAAAGTCCTGAGGGATAAAGGGGAAACCTAGGAGAACATTTTAAACATTTTGTTTCCTTGGCTTAATCAATGAGGGCTAGCTTTTAGAGCATGTTATTCTAAAACAGTACATGTCATGAACAAACAACCAAAAAGAAACAACCCTCCCAAAAATCACTACCCCTCCCTGCCCATTTCTTCCTACAGCAGTAAGACCTGCTTCACCTAAGTCACAGAACAGGCCATGCGTAATGTTTATGTTTATTTGGTTCTTGATATAATGTCTTTGGCACAACACATCAAAATGGTGTACAAAACATGAAGTGGAAAAAGAAAAGAACAAGAATATCAAGAGGAAAGAGGAAAATTAGCAAGTGGTAACAGAAAAGCACACTAGAAGATAGGGACGAGGAAGGACATAAGGAGGAGGAAGGAGAAAGGGATGGGAAAAGGAAGGGAAGAGAGGGGGAAACCTGAAGTACATCTCACACCCTCTGACATGGTGTGGTCTCCCTTTCAGAATCTGTGGAGGTGGTAAGGGGGAATCTCTCTCAAATTCTTGGATTTGAGAGAAGGGGGAGGGTTCTTCCAAAAATGTAACATGATCATTAAGCACCTCATCCTTCCTCCAGGAACCCTCTCTCTTTCCTCATATCTTCCTCCCCACCCCCAACCACAAACACATACAATACCATCTGGACAGGAAGTTCCTACTCAACCTAATGGTGTATCTCTCACTGTTTGTGTTCAGTCAATGCTGGGCATCCCTTTTGTCTGTAATGCAGAAAAGTTATACATTGAGGCCCAGATGCACAAAACCTAATGAGTCAGCAACATTGTTTTTACACTGGTTCTAGCCGGTTTAGCGAGCACGGAGTTCAGCGAGACTTGCACAAAAGGATTCTGCAAGCTCTTTTCCTGACATGGTAGCAGCTAACAAAAGTCGTATACAAAGGTATTATAATGAGTTAATTACTATCAGTGCTTTTTTTGTAGAAAAAAAGGTGCCGGTACTCATTATGGGCGGGGTCACCACATATGGCTCCACCCCTATGATAGCCACACCCACATTAACCACACCCTCTATACCAGCCATGGCGCATATAAACAGACGTCATTGAAAATATTACAGTACTATAGGAGAAAAAAATAACGTGATTTGCTAAGTAGTAGTAGTAGTATACCCAGTGCAAAATAAGACAGCCAATGTAAATTCTCAAATTGGACATATTACAAACACTAAAATGAAAATAAAATGATTTTTTTCTACCTTTGTTGTCTGGTGACTGTTTTTCTTTCCATATTGGTCCCAGTCTGTGATTCTCCTTTCCTTTGTTTTCGCTTAACTCTTCTGTGCCATTTGTCATTTTTTTTGTCTCCATTTTCTTTGCTTTCTTCAATATTTTTCAGGCTCTCTCTCAGTCCAGATTTAATTCATTCTTACTATCCATTCTTTAATTTCCTTCATCTACCCATGGCTTTTCATCTTTTCCTCACCCTTGTTCTCCCCATGCCTCTTCCTCTTATTCGCCAGTCTTTCTCTATTCCCCTTTTCCATCCAGCAGCTCTGCTTTCTCTCCCAGTGTCTCCCCTATTTCTTTCTGCATTCTTCCATCCAGCGTCTTCCCTCTTTCTTTCTCTCCCTATCCTTCCGTTTTCCCTCTCTCTCTCCCCATCCTTCCATCTGTTTTTCCCTCTCTCTCCCCATCCTTCCATCTGTTTTCCCCCTCTCTCTCCCCATCCTTCCATCTGTTTTCCCTCTCTCTTTCCCCATCTTTCCATCTGTTTTTCCCTCTCTCCCCAATCCTTCCATCTGTGTTTTTCCCTCTCTCCCCATCCTTCCATCTGTTTTTCCCCTCTCCCCAATCCTTCCATCTGTTTTTCCCTCTCTCTCCCCATCCTTCCATCTGTTTTCCCCTCTCTCTCCCCAATCCTTCCCTCTGTTGTTTTCCCTCTTTCTCTCTCTCCCCAATCCTTCCCTCTGTTGTTTCCCTCTTTCTCTCTCTCCCCATCCTTCCATCTGTTTTCCCCTCTCTCCCCAATTCTTCCATCTGTTTTTCCCCTCTCTCCCCAATCCTTCCATCTGTTTTTCCCTCTCTCTCCCCATCCTTCCATCTGTTTTTCCCTCTCTCTCCCCAATCCTTCCCTCTGTTGTTTTCCCTCTTTCTTTCTCTCCCCAATCCTTCCCTCTGTTGTTTTCCCTCTTTCTCTCTCTCCCCAATCCTTCCCTCTGTTGTTTTCCCTCTTTCTCTCTCCCCAATCCTTCCATCTGTGTTTTTCCCTCTCTCTCCCCATCCTTCCATCTGTTTTTCCCCTCTCCCCAATCCTTCCATCTGTTTTTCCCTCTCTCTCCCCATCCTTCCATCTGTTTTCCCCTCTCTCTCCCCAATCCTTCCCTCTGTTGTTTTCCCTCTTTCTCTCTCTCCCCAATCCTTCCCTCTGTTGTTTTCCCTCTTTCTCTCTCTCCCCATCCTTCCATCTGTTTTCCCCTCTCTCCCCAATCCTTCCATCTGTTTTTCCCTCTCTCTCTCCATCCTTCCATCTGTTTTTCCCTCTCTCCCCATCCTTCCGTTTTCCCTCTCTCTCCCCAATCCTTCCCTCTGTTGTTTTCCCTCTTTCTCTCTCTCCCCAATCCTTCCCTCTGTTCTTTTCCCTCTTTCTCTCTCTCCCCAATCCTTCCCTCTGTTCTTTTCCCTCTTTCTCTCTCTCCCCAATCCTTCCCTCTGTTGGTTTCCCTCTTTCTCTCTCTCCCCAATCCTTCCCTCTGTTGTTTTCCCTCTTTCTCTCTCTCCCCAATCCTTCCCTCTGTTGTTTCCCCTCTTTCTCTCTCTCCCCAATCCTTCCCTCTGTTGTTTTCCCTCTTTCTCTCTCTCCCCAATCCTTCCCTCTGTTGGTTTCCCTCTCCCTGCCAAGTTTCCCGCAAACGGCGCGAAGTCGCGATGCACGCGGCACCAGCCCCTATTTCCGGCCGCTGCTGCTTCTCCTGTTGAGCAGCAGCGGCCGCTACACAAAGAAAAAGAAGATTTAAAAAAAAAAATTGAAACCTGGCTGAAACGCGGCACCCCGGCACTGTAGACAGCCATTAGGCATTGACTGTTGCCCCACAGCCGCTCCTCCTCTTGCCTCTACGTCACTGCCCCTGGAGGAAGACCCCGGAGGAGCGCAGTGACGTAGATGCAAGAGGAGGAGCGGCTGCGGGGCAACAGCCAATGCCTAATGGCTGTCTACAGTACCGGGGTGCCGCGTTTCAGCCAGGTTTGAAGTTTTTTAAAAATCTTTTTCTTTGTGTAGCGGCTGCTGCTGCTCAACAGGAGAAGCAGCAGTGGCCGGAAATGGGGGCTGGCACTGCGTCCGTCACGGGGCGGGGGGAGCAAAAAAAAAAAAGGTGCCGGTACGCCGTACCATTGCGTACCGGCACAAAAAAAGCACTGATTACTATACAAATGTGCATGCCAAGTGATGCATAGCCGTTTTACGAGCGATGCACAGAAGCACCCCTACCTTTAGCATGGAAAATTTAATGGGTGGTCAGGAGCTGCCAGTACTGCAAGAATGACAGCTGAAACACAAGAATTCATCCGGGGTGGAGGGAAGAAGCCCGTCGCAGCAGAGATCCGGACATGCACCTTGGGAGAACTTTCATCCTGTTGTTATAAGAAGCCATCAAGTGGAGGGAAGAATTAATCCGTGGTGGAGGAAAGAAGCCCGTCAGAGCAGAGATCAGGACGTGCGCCTTGGGAGAAGTTTATTTTTTAAAGAAGTCATCCTCTGGTGCTGATCCAAAATGACCCTCTTAACTTTACTCCTGACTTCTGCTCTGGATGTCCTACAGCAGGGATCGCAGGCTGAGCAGAATGGATCCATTTTCTGGAAGCATAGCCCCTGTCCCTGAGCACAAGAGAAAAAAAAAAGCTACATCGACTTTCATACACGCAGCTTCTTTGCGTGTATGAAAGCCTTATACAAGTGCCGCTTTGAGCATGCACAGAGCAGCTACGCTTAATGATTGGCTGGCTGTTCTACACATGCTCAGCTGGCTGACTGGCTTCCCCCCTATCGCATGCAAATGAGCTGATCACAAAAGCAGCTACCTGCTCATTTGCATGTGATTCACTTTAGAAATTGCTCTGTATTTCCAAATCGGTAATTTTTGCTGAGATGGAAATACGGAGTGATTCTTTACTGGGACCTTTATGCATCTAGGCCTTAGTGAGGTTTGCCTTCCTGGGGAGTGGGGGAGAGGAGAATAGAGAAGGTACCAACTGGTTTTTATTCAGTTTTTCCCAGAATCACCATGATGACATGGTCTGAATGTGTTTGTACAAGTACACCAGCCAGCTACAAACCTACACAAATCCATGCTCCAGTAGTTAGGATAAGATGTGTCCAATGCAGTTTTCCTCTCTCAAAAGGCAACTAGTGATGAGGAAGAAACTCCAGACATGGAGAGATTCATCTGTGCAATCAGCAATGACCAACAAAATAATTTTCTTCTTTATCAAAGTGCTGAAAAAGAAGGCTAAAAGAGAATATGAAGAGAAACTTGCCGCAGAGGCAAAAACTCAACGGTAGCATCTTTTTCAGGTACATCAGAAGCAGAAAGCCTGCTAGGGAATCCATAGGACCATTAAGGAGCAAAAAGGGGCACTCAGGGTGGACAAGGCCATAGTGGAGAAAATGAATGAATTCTTTGCTTTGGTCTTTACGGAAGAAGATGTAAGAGATCTACTTGTACCAGAAATGATTTTTAAGGGTGATAATGCAGAGGAACTGAAAGAAATCTCAGTGAACCAGGAAGACATACTGAGCCAAATCGACACTCTACCAGAACCCTTATCCACACTCTTATCACCTCTCGTCTTGATTATTGTAACCTACTTTTCACCAGCCTCCCTCTTAGCCATCTCTCTCCTCTTCAATCAATCCAAAACTCTGCTGCGTAACTCATCTTCCGCCAAAGTCCTCTTCTTAAGTCACTTCACTGGCTCCCTATCCGTTTCCGTATTCAATTCAAACTTCTCCTATTAACCTATAAGTGCATTCACTCTGCCGCTCCCCAGTACCTCTCCACTCTTGTCTCTCCCTACTGTTGGATTATTTGTAGTAAATAATTAGCAGATTTTTATACACACAGCTTCAGCTTTAGAAATGTTAATTTCTTTTCTTCATCTCTCTCTCATTCACCCCAGAATAATTCACTGCTGAGTCACTTTAAAGTTGAAGTAACAAAACATCTGTTTACTCACAGTTTGTAGTTAGATTATATTCAGACAGGCTTATATATACATATTACTATACATTTGGATTATCAGCTCTTTCCATGTGCTTAGATGGTAATGGATGCTCACACCATAGATCCTCTCAGGTTAGGAGAGATCATGAGCTCCATGTGCTGTGCCTGACCCCCACAGGAAGTTGCATGGGTGTGACCTCTCTAGGAAATTCACATCAGAGGTCACAGAGTAATCACAGAGAAAAACATTTTGACAGGCAATGCATGTAAAATACAATACATTCCAACAAACCCCTTCTCATGCATAACTGTCATGCAATTATTTATTCATACAAAGTCCAAGCTTTATACGCAGATTCTCAAAACGTTCTCTGGGTAACGGTTTGGTCATGATGTCAGCTGTCATCTTACTGGTGTGACAATAGTGTAGACTGATGACCCCTTCTTTCGCCAACTCTCGCACGTTGTGGTATTTCGTTGCGATGTGCTTGGTGCGTGACTGAACCTTGTCATTCTGTGACAGTCGGATGCAGCTCTGATTATCTTCCATTATCTGGATTGGTCTCTGTTCAGCTATTCCAAAATCCAGCAAAAGTTTTTCAATCCACATCAGTTCTCTGCATGCTTCTGATACGGCCACATATTCAGCTTCTGTAGAAGACAGACTCACAATACTTTGTTTATGACTGGCCCAAGAAATTTGTACATTTCCATACATAAACACATATCCACTTGTGGATTTATAATCAGAATGATCCCCTGCCCAATCTGAATCACAGTAACATATTAGTTTTGGATTACTATTGGCTGAAATCTTTAATTTACAATCAATGGTACCTTTTAAATACCTTACCATCCTTTTAACTGCAGTCCAATCTGATTTGGTAGGTGAGCTGACCCTTCTGCTCAAAATTCCTACTGCATTTGCTATATCAGCCCTGTATGTGGTAGTTAGATATAAAAGCTTACCTATGGCTGATCTATATTGTGTGTTATCTGGTAAAGGTTCTCTTACTGTTTCATCCTTCAGAAAATCAGTGATCATGGGAGTGCTTACAACTTGGGCATCTTGCATACCTAAACTTTCAATAAGCTCATTTATTTTCTGCTTCTGGCTTAGAAGATAAGAACCATCATTTTGTTTCTCAATTTCTATACCAAGATAGTATGACACATTACCAAGTTCTTTTATCTCAACATTCAGGTTTAAATATTTTACAATGTCCTTGTACTCTTGCTCACTTTCGCTTGCAATGAGCAGATCATCAACAAAAGCTAAAATGTATGCATATTGTCCATTTCTGCACCTAGTGTACAAGCATTTATCTGCTTCACCTTGCTTAAATCCTAAATTTGTCAATATTTTATGCAATTTGTCATTCCAACATTTTGCACTTTGCTTTAATCCATAAAGACCTTTGTTTAATTTACACACTAGCTGTCTTTGTTTTATATTTATGAAACCTGTTGGCTGTTCCATGTACAAGTCTTCAGTTATATCTCCATGAAGAAATGCTGTTTTCACATCAATGTGGTTGACTTGCATGCCTTTTGAGACTGCAATGCTCAGAAGTGTTCTAATTGTCGTGTGTTTCACTACAGATGCAAACACTTCATCAAAATCTTCTCCATATTTTTGAAGATATCCCTTTGCGACTAATCTGGCTTTATACCTTTCCACTTTTCCTTGTGCATTCCTTTTTAACTTGAATACCCATTTGCATCCTATAGCTTTCTTGCCAGGAGGTAATTTTGTAAGAATCCAAGTATTATTTTTATCCAATGCATCAATTTCTTCTTGTGCAGCTTTACGCCATTCAGCAGCTTCTTCTGCTGGCATTTTCTCAATCTCATCCCATGTTAAGGGCTCTTGAGCTTCTGCTGACTTTGTTAGGTAAGACAGTCTTGGGGGTGGAACACCTTTGTTTTCCCTGGATGAGCGTCTGACAACAGATTTGTCTGACCTTTCCGCATCCTCTAAATCTGAGAGTCCTTCTCCAATTGATTCCCCTTCTCCAACTGTACTGTCTCCTGCGATGATCCTTTCTGTGTCTGCTTCCTCTGCCTGTTCCTCGTTAGATACAGATGAGTTGCTTTCAGACATCTGCCTTGGTATGGCATTTATATACACTGGCATGTCTATTATGGTTCTAGTTTCATATTCTGGATGATAAGGCTCATCTGGGATAATCCAGCCTTTATCAACCCTTTTGTTTTCATCAAAATATGTAACATGTCTTATGCCAACAATGCCAGTTTTCAGATTCAAAATTCTATATCCTTTGTGTCCTGGAGCATAGCCAACTAAAATGCCTCTTTCTGTTGTGGAATCCAGCTTATGCCTTCTTTGCTTTGGTACATGAGCATATGCTGTACTTCCAAATGTTCTTATGTGTGACAGGTTTGGCTTCCTACCATGCCATGTCTCATGTGGTGTGCGCTCAGCGCCTTTAGTTGGCATTCTGTTTTGTAGGTACACTGCTGTGAGAATGGCTTCCCCCCATAGTCTTTTAGGGAGATTGCTATCTGACAGCATACATCTGGTCATTTCCACAAGTGACCTAAATTTTCTCTCTGCAACAGAATTTTGCTCTGGTGTATAAGCTACTGTTGTGATATGCTGAATGCCTTCTTGTTCTAGAAATGTGCGCATGCTTTGTGAAGTGAACTCACCACCATTGTCGGTCTGAAGAACCTTTGGTTTTCTTTCAAATTTATTGCTCACCATGGCTACGTATTTCTTCAGCATGTCTGTGACTTGACTTTTTTCTTTCAGCAAATAGGCCACACAATATCTAGAGAAATCATCCAAGAATATTAGCACAAATCTGTTATTTCCCAATGATGGGATATTAAACGGTCCACATAAGTCACTGTGTATTAAGTCCAGTACTTTATTACTCCTATTTCCTGTGTATGCAGGAAATGAGGGTCTCACACCTTTTTGAGTAACACAGTCTATGCATTTCTCCATTTTACCAGTATTTGCACTTATCTGAATGCCTGTGGCTAGTTGCCTACTGTAAAGATCCTGGATCACCTTAAAATCACGATGTCCCAGGCAGCGATGCCAGATTTCCAGACTACATTTACCATCATTCTTCCTTACTTGCGCCAGATGTGAGGCTTCACCTGAAATGCTCAGTTTATAAACATCATTATGCATAAAAGCTTCAGCATACACTTCATCATTTTTAGAGATTGTGCACTTACTGTTTTCAAAATGAATCACAAATCCCTTCTTATCTAATGTAGATACACTAAGCATATTGCAAACTGCTTGGGGAATATACAAGACATCACTTACAGGAATTTCTTTAACTTCATTAGACACTTTGCATTTTAAGAATCCAATACCTTTTGCTTGGATCTTAGCAGTCCCTGCGTTTGCAGTATTAAGAATACCTTCTTCTGGACACATTTCCTGAAAGAAATCCTTAGAATTGGTTAAATGGCATGTGCTCCCCGAATCCAAAATCCAAGTACTTTCATTTGAATTATTATTTACCATAGTCAAAGATTTTTCTGCCATTAGAAAGCCCTTATGTTTATCATTGTCTTTCATACATTTCCTGGTTGGAGAATTCTTTTGTTCCATTGGCTTAGGTGAGCTAGAGGGAGTGTTTTGTGTTTCCTTACACCATTTAGATACATGTCCCTCCTTTCCACATGAGTAGCAAATCAGCTTGCCCTTGGGTGGAGTTTTCCCATAGCTCCGCCTTCCTCTGTTCTTTGCCAAGAAATTTGTTTCATTTCTCTCTGACTGACTTTGAGAACACTTCTCCTCAGAATCATTAATTATGCATTCCTGCCTCAGTTTTGATGCTGCCTGTTCAAAAGATTGCCCTTCAATGGCTTCATTTACAGACCTAAAAACATCAAACTTCTTTGATAGTGAGGTAAAAAGAAATGCTCTTTTCAATGCATCACACATGGGAATTCCAGAAAGTTCTAACTTTTGAAATGAAGACATAAGATGCATAATGTGATCATTACACTTACTTTTATCCCTTAATTTGGTTTCATTCAACTCTGCCAACCAAATTGGTTGCTGTTTTGCATATGTAGTTGCATACATAGTTCTCAGTTTATATAAGATGTCCTTTGGTGTATCTTTTCCCTCCACTAATATGGCTTGTTTCTCTGAGAGAGCTTCCAAAAACATGCACTTCACATAATAGTTTGCATTGTCCCATTCAGCCATATTTTCAGCTGTTCTGTTTTGGTCTAAGCATATATTTAATTTCTTTGCTTGAAGGAGACATATGAATCTTAGTTCCCACTGCTGATAATTAAATTCAGTTAATTTAGGCACCTTGAGAGAGTGGAAAAATGGTGAATTTCCTCCCTCAGCCATTTTCTTAGCCTTCTGTTTGGTGTGTGGGGGGAGAGAGAGACAGACTGAATCTTTCTTTTAAAACTTAAGAGAAAAAATGTGGCTTTTTTACTGCCTGGTAATATTTCTCTTCTTTTTCAATTCCTGGCCCTGGGCCCATAACCCTTTTGTTGGATTATTTGTAGTAAATAATTAGCAGATTTTTATACACACAGCTTCAGCTTTAGAAATGTTAATTTCTTTTCTTCATCTCTCTCTCATTCACCCCAGAATAATTCACTGCTGAGTCACTTTAAAGTTGAAGTAACAAAACATCTGTTTACTCACAGTTTGTAGTTAGATTATATTCAGACAGGCTTATATATACATATTACTATACATTTGGATTATCAGCTCTTTCCATGTGCTTAGATGGTAATGGATGCTCACACCATAGATCCTCTCAGGTTAGGAGAGATCATGAGCTCCATGTGCTGTGCCTGACCCCCACAGGAAGTTGCATGGGTGTGACCTCTCTAGGAAATTCACATCAGAGGTCACAGAGTAATCACAGAGAAAAACATTTTGACAGGCAATGCATGTAAAATACAATACATTCCAACACCTACGTCCCCCCTCGAGTACTCCGTTCTGTAGTTAAATCTCTCCTATCTGTCCCTTTCTCCTCTACTGCTAATTCAAGACTCCATTCCTTTTATCTCGCTGCACCTCACGCCTGGAATAGACTTCCTGAGCCTGTACATCTAGCCCCGTCTTTAGCCGTTTTCAAGTCCAAACTCAAAACCCACCTCTTTACCACTGCTTTTGACTCCTAACTCACTTGCCCTGTCCTTTATCCTCACCTCCTTATTCCCTTACCCTTAATTGTTCTGTCTGTTTACCTGTCTTATCTAGATTGTAAGCTGTTTGAGTAAGGACTGTCTTTTGTGTATGGTGTACAGCGTTGCATATGCCTTGTAGCACTATAGATATGATAAGTAGTAGTAGTATATCACCTGGACCAGATGGCATGTATCCAAGAGTACTGAAAAAACTCAAACATTAAATTGATTGATCTGATGTTAGTAATCTGTAACCTGTCATTAAAATTGTCTGTAATACTTGAAGATTGGCCAATGTAATGCCGAGTTTTAGAAAGGGTTCCAGGGTTGATCCTGGAAATTACAGACCGGTAAGCCTGACATCAGTGTTCAGTAAAATAGTGGAAACTATAATAAAGAATAACATTATGGAACATATAGATAAACATGTTTTAATGGGACAGTGTCAGCATGGATTCAGCCAAGGGAAGTCTTGCCTCACCAAGTTGCTTCATTTTTTCAACTGCATGAATAAATTTATTGGACAAAGGTGAGCCAATAAACATGTTGATAAAGGTGAGCCATAAGATGTAGTGTGTCTAGATTTTCAGAAAGCTTTTGACAAAGTTCCTCATGAGAGACTCCTGAGAAAATTAAAGAGTCATGGGATAGGAGGCAATATTCTGTTGTGGATTAGGAATTGGTTATTGGACAAAAAACAGAGGGTACAATTAAATGGCCATTTCTTTCAGTGGAGGAGGATGAATAGTGGAGTGCCACAGGGATCTGTACTGGGACTGGTGCTATTCATTGCAGGAAGATCTTAGGAAATTGAAAGACTGGGCATCCAAATGGCAAATTAAAATCTAATATGGACAAATACAAAAAGTGATGCACATTGCGAAGAATAACTCAAATCATAGTTACCTGATTCTGGGGTCCACCTTGGTGGTCAGCACACAAGAAAAAGATCTTGGCGTCATTGTATACAATACGCTGAAATCTTATTCACAGTGTGCTGCGGCAGTGGCCAAAAAAGCAAATAGGATGCTAGGAATTATTAGGAAAGGGATGGTAAATAAGACTGACAATATTATAATACCTCTGTATTGCTTTATGGTGCGACCTCACCTTGAGTACTGCATTCAGTTCTGGTTGCCATATCTCAAAAGATATGGTGGAATTAGAAGATATTCAAAGAAGAGCGACCAAAATGATAAAGGAGATGGAACTCCTCTTGTATGAGGAAAAGCTGAAGAGGTTAGGGACATTAGCTTGGAAAAAAGATGGCTGAGGGGAGATATTATTGAGGCCTACAAAATCCGGAGTGGTGTAGAACGATTAGAAGTAAATCAATTTTTCACTCTTTCAAAACATACAAAAAGACTAGGGGATGCTCAATGAAGATACATGGAAATACTTTTAAAACAAATAGGAGGAAACATTTGCCAGAAGATGTGGTAACAGCGGTTAGCATATCTGGGTAAAAAAAAAAGGGTTGGACAAGTTCCTGGGAAAAAAAGTCCATAGTCTGCTATTGAGACAGGCATGGGGAAGCCACTGCTTGCCCTGGGATTAGTAGCATGGAATCTTGCTACTGTCTGGGTTTCTGCCAGGTACTTCTGACCTAGATTGGCCATTGTTAGAAACAGGAAACTGGGCTAGATGGGCCATTGGTTTGACCCAATATGGCTATTCTTATGTTCTTATATTGTCTGTTATCGTTTATTTATTTACTAGACCGTCACTTATTACAAAAAGTAAATCAGAACAGTTTACAATATAATATAACAATAAAATCAATGTTAAAATACTATAAAAATACACTTTGAAATCCACTTCTGATAGAAAAGCACAGCAAAACCAGATAGCCAATTAGTAATATTCATACAAATTACTCAGATTATAATGACCATCATAAAAAACATAATAAAAGCAAAGAAATATTAAAAATTCCATTCCCCCCTTCTTCTCCTCTTCTCTCTCTTTCCCTTCCATCTCTCTTCACTTCTCCTATCCCTTTCCCTTATTATATATTTAATTTAGTATTAAACATCTTCAAATATGTCTCAAAACAAATTAGTTTTTAAGATTTTGTGGAAGTGGGCGTAGGAGTTTTCAAGCCTAATTTCTTTAGGAAGGCAGTTCCAGAGGGTAGGGGCTAAGAAGAAGAATGCAGATGCTCGCGTTGATTCCCATCTGGCTTTAGATGGGGATGGAATTACCAGTCTGTTGTCTGTCAATGACCGCAGTGTCCACGCTGGTGTATAGGGAATAATAAGATTGGATAAATACGATGGACTCAGTGAATAAAATGCCTTATGTGCCAGTGTAAGAATTTTAAATGTTATCCTAGCTTCTATTGGAAGCCAGTGTAGTTGATATAACAGTGGGGTAATTCTGTCGTATTTTGAAACTCTACAGATAATACGCGCAGCAGTATTTTGAATCGTCTGTAGTCGCTTTACATTAAGTTTTGAAATACCTGCGTAGACGATATTACAGTAGTCTAATCATGATAAAATATAAGCATAGGTTAGTGTACATAGTGAGGATTTGTTTATGGAATTCCGAATTGAACGTAAATGATAGAAACATTTCTTTGTCAAATCAGATATTTGCTCACTAAAAGATAGAGACGAATCAGTAATAATACCTAGGTATCTAAATGACTGCACCGTAGGTATTTGTTTCCCAAACAGAGATGGTATTAAGGATGGAGTAGGCCCAAGGCCCGTTACAGAAGTCTGTGCCTACAAATGGTGATCAATGATCTAAACTAGTATAATGGATACAAAATTAGGAAGATTGGTAAGTAAATTTTTAGAACAGTTTGTACTTTTTTATTCATAAGATCAATAAAACATAACATAACATAGTAACATAGTAGATGACGGCAAAACATGTGCCTCCAAAGACTTATTGAATGTATCTAGTTCTAGAAGGGTGAAAAATGAATTCATTTTAAGTGTTTACCCAAACTAAGTGCTATGCCAGTTATGATGGCTGGTTTCTTCCTGTGAAGTGTGAATCATCTTGAGCTACTACTGAAAAAGATGTGAGCAAAATCCAAATTAATAACAAAAAATTCCTCTAGGAAGGGAAGCGATTTGGAATTAGCTCTTGCATTTTCTCTGAAGTTCTGCAAATTAAAGATACTGAGACCTCTGTCAAATTACTGAACAGCTTTCAGATAGTGACAACATGAGGTGAGCTGTGAGCTGGATGTGAACCAGCGATGGAAAGGTTCTGTGTCATATTTATCAAGCCACTCAAAGTCCTGCTCATTCTTGCAACCAGGCCATTCCTGCCTCACACTGAAGGACTGCTCAGTCATTGACAGGCTAAAGAAACCACTGACACTCTCTTCCTTACCAACTGCTGAGAAGAAAACAGCGGAAGGTTCTTAACCTCCCTGTGCCCCCACCCAGATATTGACTGCAGTACATCTGACCTGTCATTTCTGCACTGAGAGAGTCAAATTCCTATAGCAACCAAACAGCAGGTAAAATTAATCATCAAAAGGATAATATAAACGTTCAGGAAATCCTTTAAAAACATTTACATATGAATGGATTGACGAACATTTGCAAGGCTAATTAAAGTGATCAAAATTCAGGAAAAGCCACAAGGAAGTAGAAGGGAAAAAACATAGAATAAGGTCACCAGAAATCCCTGATTTCAGACCCCTGTCCCCGACCCCTCCTCCTTTGGCAACCATCTGTCCCCGATTTTAGTAATGGGGTCAGAGGTGTCATATTGGTAGTTTGCCACTGCCCTGCCTACCTCCTCTCATGTGGCTCAGCATTGCCCCCCCCCCCCCCCCCACTTGCCACACACCTGTCATCAGCTCCTCCCCTCGACCCTCCCTTTGTGGCTCCTCATTCCTTCCCTCTAGCATCAGAATTGCAAAGTACAACAGTATGATTCAGATGATGCGTACCCTCTTCTCAAGAATGCTGTGCATCTCTGTATGGTGCCCCCCCCCCCCCCCCCATGACAACAGGAAGTGTACATCAGATGGGGCAGGAACCAGTAGAGACACACTTTGTAAAGCTGACACTGGAGAGAAGAAGCAAGGAACCACAAAGGGATGGGGGTGGGGGGGTAGTGAATTAGATGCTGGGCAGGAAGGAAGGAGAGAGAGAAGCAAGTGCTGGACTGGGTCAGGAAATGAAAAGAGAGATGGAGATGGCTGCAGTGGTGTACCTAGGGCAGTGATGGCGAACCTTTTAGAGTCCGAGTGCCCAAACAGCAACCCAAAATCGAATTATTTATCACAAAGTACCGGTACTCATTATGGGCGGGGTCACCACATATGACTCCACCCCTATGATAGCCACAACCCTTACACCAGCCATGGCGCATATAAACAGACATCATTGAAAATATTATACTAGTATAGGAGAAAAAAATAACATGATTTTCTTCCATTATAAATCATTTCTGTAAGCTGTTACAGCTCCAGTATACCCAGTGCAAAATAAGACAGCAGATGTAAATTCTCCAATTCGACATATTCCAAACACTAAAATGAAAATAAAATTATTTTTCCTACCTTTGTTGTCTGGTGATTTTGTTTTTCTATCCATATTGGTTCTAGTCGCTGATTCTGCTGCTCTCTATCTGTTCTCTTAACTCCATTTCCAGGGCTTCCTTTCCATTGATTTCTTTACTTTTCTCCTTTCTTCTTCATTTCTTGCCCTCCATCCATGTCCAGCAACCATCCTCTCCCCTCCAGTCACAAATGTCCAGCAACCCTCCTCTCCCCCCTGCCCTCCCTCCCAGCACCTGGCAGCACCCAGCACCAGGCCTCCCTCCCACCCAGAACCCACCATCAGGCTTCCCTCCCACCCAGCACCCACCATCAGGCCTCCCTCCCACCCAGCACCCAACACCAGGCCTCCCTCCCACCCAGCACCCAACACCAGGCCTCCCTCCCACCCAGCACCCACCATCAGGTCTCCCTCCCACCCAACACCAGGCCTCCCTCCCACCCAGCACCCACCATCAGGTCTCCCACCCAGCACCCACCATCAGGCTTCCCTCCCACCCAGCACCCACCATCAAGCCTCCCTCCCACACAGCACCCAACACCAGGCCTCCCTCCCACCCTCCCTCCCAGCACCAGGAACCTCCCTCCTCCTAAAATTTAAAAAGCGTACCTCCTCGGCTCGGAGTCAGGGTTAAGGTGGCGTGCGTCCATAGCGGCAGCGAAGCGCGTGTGCTTCGCTCGACGCGCCTTCGGCCTTCCCTGTCTCTCAAGCTCTGTTCCCGCCTATTTATTATTTATTTATTAGGATTTATTTACCGCCTTTTTGAAGGAATTCACTCAAGGCGGTGTACAGTAAGAATAGATCAAACATGAGCAATAGGCAATTACAGCAGTAAAAATATTCAAGTAACAACTTGCAATGACAACACAATACGTAATAGAACATTATAATTGATAGTGAAGGGTAAGGCAAAGTTGTAACATATAGATGAGTAAGAAAGTAGGAAGAATTTGAAAGTAAGGTGACTGATTTGGAGAAGTTGCACATGAGGTCAGAGAGATGGTTCAATATTATCTCACTTAGGCTAGGCGTGGATAAACATGTCCCGCTGCAGTATCTGCAGCCCGAGTCAATCCTCGTGTGTGTGTGAGACTAACAAGTTAGTTACTTCTTCCATTAAAAGCTTGGTTGAAGAGCCAAGCTTTCACCTGCTTCCTAAGTAGAGGTAGTCTTGTGTTAAGCGGAGCCTTTCAGGCAATGCATTCCAGAGTGTGGGGGCTACTCCAAAGAAGGCTCGCTTGCGGGTATCACATCGTGTAATGTCTTTTGGAGAGGGTGTAGTTAGTGAAAGTCCTTGGGAGGACCTTAGTGTCCTTGGCAGTGTGTGGAGGATCATCCTATTCTTCAGATACTCGGGACCATTTCCTTTCAGGGCCTTGAAGATCAGACACAGAGTTTTAAATTTAGCCCTGTATTGTACTTGTAGCCAATGAAGTTTTTGCAAAAATGGTGTGATCTGGTCACGTCACTTGCAACCTTCTATGAGTCTTGCTGCTGCATTCTGAATCAACTGGAGCTGGTGCAGGCCCTTTGTAGTCAGACCATTGTATAGTGTATTGCAGTAATCCAGTCTTGATGTTACCATGGCATGCACAACTGGGATAAGATTTACCTTCTCGATGTAAGGAGAGAGGCAGCGTAGCTGTCACAAATAGTGGAAGCAGCTCTTGAAGGTTGCTTGGATTTGGGGAATCAGAGTAAGTGTTGAACCTAACTATTCTCTCTCTTGCAGCAGAGTAAAAGTAATTTTGATTTCAAGCACTGGAATTCTCTATAGAAAGCTGACTAGCAACAAGACAAAGATCCTAACAGTCATTGATTGTGCTTCTTTGAACATACACAGGCTACCAAAAGTGTTTAATCACTTATGGAATATATTATTTTCTTTCTAATTTTCATATTTCATACCTATAAACCAAAAATAATGGTAAAGAGCCAACTTTATTTCAATACGGTTCTACATTTGCAGTACCTGATAGGGAAGGTAATTTCAAGGCTGCTGAGAGACAGCAAGATTGAAACTTGATAGACAATAACATACATTGGGGGGGTGGGGGGGGGAGCAAGACAAAAATAGCAGCAGAGGCTACAGTGGAAAGAACACAGCCAAATAAACAAAAGCCTCTCTCAGGCCCAAAATGAAAAAGCTGTATGTTTAATAAAGAATGCAAAAAGCCACCCTTGGAGGCTCAATAATGCAGACCTGCTGTGTCAGCATAGAACTCTTTCCAAAGGAGGAAAAAAAAAAAAAACTGACCTAGGCAAGCAGCAGCTTTGTTTTAACTGTTTGCTGAGCAAACAACTCTTAAAGCACTCGACTCTAATTTATCAGCAGAACCTTGCAGGATTGGAAATTTAGGACATGATGACAACTGAAGAGTAAAAAGCTGTCTCAGATGAACCTTTATCCTATCTGCTGCAATACCACAGACCCAACTTCAAGCTCCGATTTCACCTGTCTCCTGTAATTAAATCAAAAGTTATTATATTCCATATGCAGGTAATCTAAACTCATGAAAAACAATAAAATAAAGAATTTTTCTGTGTCATTTTTCCTCCTGTATTATTCTCATGAAATTTGTCCTCGGAACCCCATAGCCAGTGAGATTTTCAGGATTTCCCCAATGAAAATGCATGAGAAAACTCTAGATATGCTGTGTCTCCAATGCATGCAGTTTTCTCTCATGCATATTCTTTATAAAGATGCTGAAGAGCTGGCTGACTGCGGGGTCTCTAGGACAAATTTGGTGACCCTGGTACATAAGTATTGGCATACTGGGACAGACCGAAGGTCCATCATGCTCAGCATCCTGTTTCCAACAGTGGTCAATTCAGGTTACAAGTACCTGGCAAGATCCTAAACAGTACAATACATTTTATGATGCTTATCCTAGAAATAAGCAGTGGATGTTCTCCAAGTCCATTTTAATAATGGCTTATGGACTTTTCTTTTAGGAAGCTAGCCAAACCTTTTTTTAAACCTCGCTAAGCTGTTTTTACTACATTCTCTGGCAATAAATTCCAGAGTTTAATTATACGTTGAATGAAGAAAGTTTTCTCTGATTCATTTTAAATTTACTACTTTGTAGTTTAATTGAATGCCTCCTAGTCCTAGTAATTTTGGAAAGAGTAAACAAGCAATTCATGTCTACCCATTCCACTTCACTCCTTATTTTATAGACCTCTAACATATCTCCCCTCAGCCATCTTTTCTCCAAGCTGAAGGTAGCTGCTTTAGCCTTTCCTCATAGGGAAGTTATCCCATCCCCTTTATCAATTTTGTTGCCCTTCTCTGTACCTTTTCTAATTCCATAATATCTTTTTTGAGATGAAGTGACCAGAATTGCACACAATATTTTATTATTATTATTATTTATTGCATTTGTATCCCACATTTCCCACCTATTTGCAGGCTCAATGTGGCTTACAAAGGACTGTTATGGCATCGCCATTCCAGGGTAACAAATACAATTGGTGTTACAACAAGATCATGGATGAGAAAAAAGATCTAAGTGGTCAATTATAAAAAGATGCCTTTCCGAATAAGGTGAAGTGATAAAGTGTTATAATTAAGCTATGGATTCTCGTTGTAGGCCTTGTTAAAGAGATAGATTTTCAGAGATTTGCGAAAGTTAGTTATTTCGGTAATCGTTTTCAAGTCAGTTGGTAGTGCATTACACAGCTGCGTGCTCATGTAAGAGAAGCTAGTCAAATGTTAGCTTGTATTTTAATCCTTTACAGTTGGGGAAATGTACAGAAAGGAATTTGCGGGCTGATCTTTTAGCATTTCTGGGAGGCAGGTCCACGAGGTCTAGCATGTAGGTCGGGGCATCTCCGTGGATGATTTTGAGAACCATCGTGCAGATCTTGAACGTGATACGTTCTTTAAGTGGGAGCCAATGAAGTTTCTCTCTTAGGGGTTTTGCGCTTTCATATTTTGTTTTTCCAAATATGAGTCTGGCTGTGGTATTTTGGGCTGTTTGAAGTTTCTTGATAGTCTGTTCTTTGCAGCCTGTGTACAGTGCGTTGCAGTAGTCCAGGTGACTTAGCACCATTGACTGTACCAGGTTATGGAAAATGAATCTCGGGAAGAAAGGTTTTACTCTTTTGAGTTTCCACATGGAATGGAACATTTTTATTTTTTATTTTTGTTGCATTTGTATCCCACATTTTCCCACCTATTTGCAGGCTCAGTGTGGCTTACAATACATTGTAAATGATGGAAATACGATTTGTTACAACTCAGTTATGGATTACATTATGAGAAGTTATGCGGAGACAAAGTCAAACATCTTTTTCATTGTATTCTTCACGTGGGTTTCGAGTGTGAGATTTCTATCAATGGTAACTCCAAGAATTTTCAGATTGTTTGAGACGGGAAGAGAAAAGTTTGGTGTGGTTATGGTGGTGAAGTTACTTGTGTTATGTTGTGAGATGAGTATAAGGCATTGTGTTTTTTCTGCGTTGAGTTTTAGCTGGAATGCATCAGCCCAGGAGTGCATGATTTGGAGGCTTTGATTGATCTCATTGGTGATTTCCTTTAGATCGTATTTGAACAGGATATAAATCGTGACATCGTCTGCATATATGTAGGGGTTGAGGTTTGAGGTGAGGTCCCATCCTGGAGCGCTACAAACGCATTAGAACATCCTCATTTTTGTTTTGTCTGAGCAAAGAGAGCAAAAGCCATATTTTACCTGCTCTTTTCCTGGAAGGTTGAAGAGCCACTTGTTATATACCCTGTCTGTAGATACAACATGCAAATAATGACCAAACGACAAACTTCTGAGTCCAGAAGTTTTCACATTGGCAAAGTGATCCTGTTCTTCCCGTTTTCTTGAGAGGCCAATACACTACAAGCTCTGCTTTGCTCAACCGTCTAAGTGATGATATATCAAATACTGTAAATAAATAAATTCCTCTTACTCTAAGAGCTACTTCTCTCATTTCATACTACACAGATCCAATTACTGCATCATAAAAACTGTGCCGTATTTAAAAAGGTCATTCTTCTGTGTTAACTTAAAAAACCCTGTTTAAAAGAGATCTATCTTACTTTAGTGAAGACAAAAGGCACCTGTATCGGAAGACAGTGTAACATACAGGGCCACATTCTTCATCCCAACAGCCTTTGCTGACAATTCTAAGGGACCCAGTTCTTGCTGCTACTTCTGGATTGAAAAGTCAAGCAGCTTCACCACTTCTGAAAGGGGGCTGAAGAAACCAGCGTGTACCATGACTGACTGAACAACTTCTCAATGGGGAGCTGTAAGCATGTACCATGACTGACTGAACAACTTCTAAATGGGGAGCTGAAGAAAGCAGTGTGTACCATTACCGACTGAGCAACTTCTAAATGGGAGCTGCAAAAAACAGTGCGTAATTGTTTTCCAGGTAATTCTTAGAAATTACTGACTGAACCACTTTTGAATAGGAGCTGAAGAAAAAAAGAAAACCATACAAATAACCTTAGATTGTGAGCCCATTAGGGCCAGAAAGTACCTGCAAAAATAGTATATGTAAACCACTTTGACTGTATCTACAGAAAGGTGGTATATCAAGTGTGGAATAAACATGAACATAAATATACTTAACTCCGGTAAGGAACTGCTGCCAACATGGGCCATGTTTTGCCTTGTGCTTCTTCTTAGAAACATGAATGGTGGTGGAGTTGAATAGGAGGACTGCACTCTGAAGCAATGCATGCTGGAACATGGCCCACGTTGGCGGCAGTTTCTTAACAGGGATAAGTACATTTATATGGTTTTGTGAGGGACATTAAGTTTTGAACTGAGAGATAAATACAATAGATTATTGGAAAGTAACAATTAGAGGACATTATATATTAAAAGGACTGGTGAGGAGGCAGGCCAGCCAAAGGTTGACGAGGACCCACATGAAACAAGTTGCCACTGAGGTCCTTTTATATGAGCTGTTGGCTGGATAATACAACATGTGGATGCTGGGTATTTTTTATGAAAATCCTAATTTTAGGTATGCTATTTTCAGTTTACGCTAGTATTCTATAATATCTTTATGTGCAGATGCTGTTATAAAATTGTTATTCTGTGTGCAGCATTGGCATGACTCAAGCCCCAAAGTGCTTGCCACTAATAACAAAAAAACCCCAATGGCAGACCTTGCACCCACCAGTTTTTAGCCAATGTAGCACTATATTCTAAGCACTAGAGTGCGCATTTTCACTGCTGTTCATAAATGGAGCAAGGCAGTTGCTGAACACTTGCTCAAAAGAAATTTAATCTGGTCAGAATGGATGTCTCTCGTAGGCTCCAAACAGCAGAACAACATTTCTGAAATGGATCGTAAAATATTCAACATCCAGCGAGTTCAAAGGAGCATGAGAAGGACATGGGGCAGTGAGCAACAGCTCTCTACATTCTCCCGAGAGCCCAGTGTGAAACTCTGGACTTAAATTACATGGAAAATACACCACTCTATGTAAATTTTAAAGTCAACAGCTCTGATTCCTGACCTTGGGAACTGATGATTCAGGATTCAAATATCTGGCAAAGCTCCCTCAGTTAACTTCAAATGTGATTTGCAAGTCAGCAACATATTCTTTTTTCAGACCCCAGGTATGTGGCTCTCGAATCTTACCTGTAATATATAAAATATAAAGAGAGAGGGGGGGGTAAGGGGGAGAAAGAAAGAGGAAGAGAGAGAGAGAGAGAGAGAGAGAGGGAGGGAGGGAGGGAGGGAGGGGGAGAGAGATAGAGAGGGGGGAGGGAGAGAGAGAGAAGGAAAGTTCCTAACTGGTTAAATCCTAGTGTTCTTGTCCTGCTTCTCTTAGGGCCCAGATCCCCAAGACTAGTCCCTTAGGGCTACAATCTAGTCCACAAAGAATATTCATGAGGGTTATTTGCCTACAATGGTGGTGATACATACAAACAAACCAATCTCAAATTCACTTCACTGTGACTGTTCTGAAAATCAGAATGTTGTGTCCATTGATAACTGGATTTGGGAACCCTTGCTTTAAGAAATGTAGGACCATGTCACCACACATATGGAGTAAGAAATTCAGGACTAGATCAGGCCACTCCTGAAATTTAGAACAAAAAAGGCAATTCTAGGAATAGCCCACAAGGGGGCACCGCTGTTGGAAGTTATGTTATGCACTCCATGTTATTCTGTAAGGTAGCGCATATGTGCCTTAGTGCCCATCTGCAAAGGGAGCATACACGTGGGTGGGGCACGGATATGCCCATCACCACCACACACATTTTATAGAATACTATCAAATGCATGCATTGAGTAGCACTTTGAGGCGTGCTCTCTTGCACCTGCCATTGACTTGGTGTAAACAGATATGCCTTCCTTTTGGGTGCACCGATGTGGGTTTGCACTAATATTCTATAACGGAATCAGGGCGCCTTGAATTGGCGCTCCCCACACTGCAGTGGGGCAAACAAAAGGAGGTGCCACCTTAAAGAACTGCCCCCATAGCCTTTTGGCAACCCCAAGCTGAAGCTGACATGGTTAAAACTTCTCCAAGTAAACAGAAAAGCCATTTCAGCCTGGAGATGGAGAGAAAGTAATCAATGTGCACCAAGAGGATACACTCAGGATTTATGTATCTGCTTCTAGTGATCTGCACCTTTCAATCTACTCAATTGAAAATTGGGGAGATTTTTCACACTGTTAGCAGTATTGAAAAATAACCTGTCTTTATAGAAAGGATGTTTTTACTTGCTAATAGCAGAGTTGGAACAATAACTCTTTAATGCAAAGAAGCACAGAATGATGCACTTGGGGTGCAGGAATTCCAAAGGAGATATATGAGACAGGAGGTGAGAGATTGATAACAGCAGTTCAGGAGAGGGACCTTGGGGTGAAGGTGTCTGAGGATCTCAAGCTGCACAGAGAGGGTATAACCAGCAGAAGAAAGGAGGTGTTGATGCCCCTGTACAAATTGGTGGTGAGACCCCACTTTGAGTATTATGTTCAGTTTTGGAGGCCACATCTTGCTAAGGACGCAAAAAGACTTGAAGTGGTTCAGAGAAAAGTGATGAAAATGGTATGGGGTTTGCGCCACAAGAAGGAAAGAATTGATGACCTGAATATGTACACCCTGGAGGAAAGAACGTTATCAGTGGTGTGGCTGTGCCGCAAGGTTCAGTTCTTTTTGGGCTGGTTCCTTTTAACATTTTTGTAAGCAATATTGTTAAAGAGCTGTCTGGTAAGGTTTTTCTCTTTGGAGATGATACCAAGACCTGCAATAGGGTAGACACCCCTGATGTTATGGATAACATGAGGAAGAACTTAGCAAAGCTAGAGGAATGGTCTGGAATTTGGCAGCTAAGATTTAATGCTAAAAAAATGCAGAGTCATGCATAAGGGCCGCAAAAACCCAAGGGAAAAGTACAGTTTAGGGCAGCATTTCCCAAACTGTGTGCCGCAGTGACCTCTCTGGGATGCCAGAGCAAATCCTGACCTCCCGTCCGAACTGTGGCTGCATACAGTAGCGCAGCAGTGGTAGAAAAACAACAACAACAAAAAAACAAGCGCAGGACTGCAGCAGCCTTCAAGCATGTGTTGTCAGTTCTGCCGTTCCTCTACCCCTGGAACTGGAAGTTGACGTCAGCAGGGGCAGGGGACCAGCTGAACTGACAGCACACGCCTGAAAGTTGCTGCGGCCCCGCACTTGTTTTTTTTTTTTTGTCACGGCCAATGGGGACAGGGAGTAGATGGCATTCGGGACTCAGAGTCGACTGCTAAGGAGGTTGGATGAAAACAGGAGACGGGATGAAGTAAAAAAATTGAAGCCAATAGGTCAGTAGTCTCTGTTTCCATTCCCATTCAAATAAAAGCAAGCAAACCTATGAGCTGCTGCATCCGAGTTGTCATTCTTTATTGTTGGTAGCATTTTTTATTTAATGTCACATATTTTTAAACATGCTGGCTTGTGCAGCATACAGATGTACAAAGAGGAAGTATAATAATGGAATAACTTTTCATAAGTAGAATAGTAATTTGTTATAAGTCATAATCAATGTGTCACTTGGAGGGGCTGGTTATAGGTACACCCTAGCACTAATATATTTGTGCAGATAAAAAGATGGAGCCCTGTGTGGTAGGGGGGGGGGGGGCTGGAGGTTGGGGGTGCCACGAAAAGTTGCTTGGACACGAAGAGTGCCGTGAACTGAAAAAGTTTGGGAACCACTGGTTTAGGAGGTAAAGAACTTTTGTGCACAAAATAGGAACGAGACTTGGGCGTAATCATATGTGATGGTCTTAAGGTGGCCAAACAGGTGGAACTGGAGATGGCGAAAGCCAGAATAATGCGTAGGTACATAGGGAGAGGAACGGGCAGTAGGAAAAAGGAGGGTGCCTCTGTATAAGACTCTGGTAAGACCTCATTTAGCGGTCCTTTTACAAAGGTATGCTACCATTTTTAGCGCACACTAAAAATAAGCGTGCACTAAATGCTAGAGATGCCCATATATTTCTATGGGTGTCTCTAGCATTTAGCATACTCTAATCATTAGCACATGCTAAAAATGATACCGTGCCTTTGTAAAAGACCCCCTTAGAATATTGTGTACAATTCTGGAAACCACATCTTCAAAAAGATATAAACACGATGAAGTCAGTCCAGAGGGCGGCTATTAAAATGGTCAGTGGTCTTCATCATAAAGCATAGGGGGACAAACTTAAAGATCTCAATATACTTTGGAAGAAAGGCAGAAGAGGGGAGATGTAATAGAGACATGCACAGGAAGCGAATCTCTTTCAGTTAAAAGCAAGCTCTGGAACGAGGGAGCATAGGATGAAGGTGAAAGGGGATAGACTCGGAAGTAACCTGATAAGTAATTCTTCACGGAAAGGTTGGTGAATTCGTGGAACAGCCTCCTGGTGGAAGTAGTGGAGATGAAAACAGTATCTGAATTCAAGAGAGCTTGGGAGAAGTACATAGGATCTCTAAGGAAGTGATAGGGAGAGTAGTTGGCATGGATGGGCAGACTGGATAGGCCATATGGTCTTTATCTGCCTACATTTTTCTCTGTTTCTGTTTTCTCTGTGCTCCCAGGTATAATTTAAGCACCATGCTGACCAGCAGGGAGTTTATTTCCCAAGCCTGGGATAGTAAGAGAGGTGAAAGAAAGAGCTCAAGAAAAAGCAAATGAGTAAAATTTCTCTCTCATTTGCCTGGAACATCAAATACTTGCAACCTCTGGACAATCTGATGGAACACACCAGGCACTGAGCTTCCTTGATGATTGCAGGAGGAGGCAATAATGTGATGGTCAAAAGCAGTCGAACGGGGTGGGCAACTGGGGCCATGGTCCTATCAATATTTTGCTCAACATAGCATCAGCGATTAGATAGCTTAGAGGTGGGGTAAGACCAGAGATTGATTTGTGTGGCTGTTTCAACCAAAAAGTTGTTCAACTGCCCTTGGCACTAGTGCGAACGTCTCCTCTGCTTTGATGATAGATGTAATATTGGTTTCTAAGCTCACTCAAGGCACTCAAAAGCAAAAATCTTCATCATAATGTTAGATATAATGATCAACACTGATTTACAAAGAAGCATTTAATTTTCCACTGAGCATCACCTGCTGAAGTACCTTAAGGAGAGCCCCGAAAAAAAAAAAACAATTTTCAGGGAAACCCATGTATATAACAATTCACACCTCAATAAAAGTAGCTTGAAGTGAATTGCAATGTTTGTAAGAAGGGTCTTAAACCTTTTGGCTCATACCACCTCCAGCCAATAATTTATTTATTGCATTTGTATCCCACATTTTCCCACCTATTTGCAGGCTCAATGTGGCTTACAGAGTTCTGTTATGACATTGTCATTCCAGGGTATCAGATACAACTAGTGATGTGAAAATTATTAAGTAAGGAAGAGAAGAAAAGGCTTAGGTGAGTAGGTATAAAAAACATTAGGTAAGGGAAAGAAGTGTAGGTTTAGGCGGACAGGTATAGAAAGTAGACTTTCATATCTGGCGAGGAGATTTAGTGAGGTTATGGGTTCTTTTTGTAGGCCTTATTGAAGAGATGTGTCTTCAGAGATTTACGAAAGTAAACCCCTTCCCTGCTGAAAATGACTGCTTGCATCACACACCTCAGCTATCTGCATCGCTGTACAATGCATGGAACTGGGAAGGTGAATTTGAAAATTCTTCAAACACTTCTCACCAGTTTCATTTTAAAGTTTTCCTGACTGACGGCATTTCTAATTATTTTATTGGTAGTGTTCCATGATAAAGTATTTACTCTATAGGGCACTAATTGCAGTGTGTCGTTAATTAGTCATATATTTGGCAGGGCATCGCTATAAGCCAGCTCGTTCACAGAACAAGAACATTCATATAGTTATTTTATCAGGGTAATTACTCTTCACTGACTAATTTAAGCTTATTTGACAATTTAGCACAAGTTACAATGTAACAGTTTAAATTCTAATTATACAGTACAGGAGAATAATGCTGGCTTTCCACAATGCTTTGGAATATTAGATAAGCTGTATCAAATTCCAGGATGTGCAGTGCTCACTGCAGGCCTGTGTTTGCAAAATATGTAAAGTCAATGATGCAATATAGAGAAGTTATTGAATTCTAATTACGTTTTAATTACCTTATGTCTAATTTTAGGGTGGGGGAAGGTTTCCAGAGCACACACACTGGCAGCCTGCAGCAAAATCTCAGTCAATAACTAGAATTCAAAATGCAGTCAGAATTAACTTGCAATCCTTTCAAGTCAGAATGTAGAGACCTGTTCAGGAGTTTAATCTTTCACTTCCCCAGAGCTGCCGAGTTAGACAGCCAAATCAACAGGGATGAAAATTGCTCTATGCAGATTAGCTAAATATAGCCACTCAAAAAGTGGCCTCTTCAGTTGGGTTGGGGGTGGGGTACACTAAGCACATATGCAGGATTTTATATATATATATATATACACACACACACACATACACACAAACCTAGCCTGATAGCAAATGCAAAATACTTGGGCACTTTTACACTTGCTTAAACTTTAGCAAATTTTTAGAGAAAAAGTACCCAAATAATCCCTCTTTGAAAATCTGTGTGGGGTGCCAGAAAACCTAGGGGTCCTTTTACAAAGGTGCAGAAAAAGATGGCCTTAGCTTGCCCTTGTCCTGCATGCTAAGGCCACTTTCTACCACAGCAGTAAAATGGCCAAGTTCCCATTTTTTTAAATTAATGGCCATGTGCTAATGTTGCCAACACCTATTTTGTCAATGGTAGAGGCTCACACACTAATCATGGCAGGGCCTGCACCAGCTTCAGCTGATTCAGAATGCAGCAGCAAGACTCATAGAAGGTTGCAAGTGACGTGACCACATCACACCATTTTTGCAAAAACTTCATTGGCTACAAGTACAATACAGGGCTAAATTTAAACTCTATGTCTGATCTTCAAGGCCCTGAAAGGGAGTGGTCCCGAGTACCTGAAGAATAGGATGATCCTCCACACACTGCCAAGGACACTAAGGTCCTCCCAAGGACTATTACTAACTACACCCTCTCTGCAAAAGACATTACACAGTTTGATACCTGCAAGCAAGCCTTCTCCGGAGTAGCCCCCACACTCTGGAATGCATTGCCTGAAAGGCTCTGCTTAACACAAGACTATTTCTACTTCAGGCAGCAGGTGAAAGCTTGGCTCTTCAACCAGGCCTTTAATGGAAGAAGTAACTCAACTTCTTAGTCTCACACACACACACACACACACACAAGGAGTGACTCAGGCTGCACATACTGCAGCAGGACATGTTTATCTTATCCACTCCTACCGTAGCAGGGATAATACTTAACAATCTCTTTGATCTCATGTGCAACTTTGTTTAGTCACCTTAATTTCTAACTCTTTTTACTCTCTATATGTTCCATCTTTGCTTATACCCTTCACTGTCAATTAAAATGCTCTTATTTTGTATTGTGTTGACATTGTAAGTAGTATACCATTTCATACTTTGTATTGTAATTTGAATATTTTTATTGCTGTAATTGTCTATTGCTCATGTTTGATCTATTCTTACTGTACACTGCCTTGAGTGAATTCCTTCAAAAAGGCACTACATACTACCTGATTACCACCAGGTTAGCACAGGAGCCCTTAATGCCACCTCAATGGGTGGCATTAAGGGCTCCCCCCGCATGGCCACGTGGTAGGTAAACTCTTACCACATGGCCATGCCATTTTACCCACTGTGGTAAAAAGGGCCACAACGTACGGCAAAAACATCCCCTGCCGCTAGCGTAGGGCTCTTTTTACCACAGCTAGGTAAAAAAAAGACCCCCTTAGTGTGCAGTGCGCTAACTGATCAGTGCCAGCATGTCCACTCTCTGTCCCCAACATGCCCCATCTACCATTAAAAAAATATTTTTTAGCATAAGGTGGGCGTGCACATCTCAGACTTACTGCAGGAGATCTTTTAAGCATAATGCAATCATGTGCTAGCATTTACAGCAGCTTTGTAAAAGGACTCTTTAGTGATTTTATTTTGCTGTGATGACTCGACAATTTTATTTTTTTCATTTCACAGTTTTTATTAGGCAGTTGTGCAAAGTAAATATTGTCCTTCCTCTAAAAGCCACTCAGCCCTCACGAGTGAGGGACGAAATGTTCTTGTATGTCCAGACTTGGTTTAAATGGTCTTTTTTGCGTTTTGTCTCACAATAGGTACTTTTCCCAGCTCTAAATATTCTGAAGAACCTGTAAGCCAGGATTTTCTCAGGTTGCTCTTAAATCTTCCCCACTCAGTCATAGCACAAGTTCTTCTTCCAGAACCTGCATCCAGTTGTCAGCTTTCTTCTTGGCTTCCTGTACTTTCCATCATGGTCTGCCATGTTGCTTATAATTTTATTTCAAGATTCCTCTCATGGTTTCCTCACTAAGCTGTGGTAAACAAAAGGCCCTACGCTAGCAGCAGCAGCCATTTTTGCCACGTGCCAGGGCCTCATTTACCACAGCAGGTGAAAAGGCCAAAAAAAGAAATGACCGTGCAGTGTTTGCATTTCTTGGGGGGGGGGGGGGGGGACGCACTTACCATCATCCACTGCCCTCTCACCGTCGACAGAACCCCTGCAATAGAAAATCAGACCTGATTTCCTGTAGCACCATAAATGATGTGTACTGGGGGCAGAACTACTGCCGGGGCCTGCGTTAGGCCGGCGGTAGTTCCGGTTTGCCACACACCAACCTTTATTACATTTTTTGTAACATTCTTTTTCATTTTATAGTTCTCTGAACCTCATGTTATTGGTTCAGTATATAACTATATGCACAGCTTCAGATTTTAGATGTTAACAGATAAATTCTGATTTAAAGAACACCCCAATTAAAATTAAAATAGGTTTTTATTCCATTTCATTTTCAGAGTTTATTGGCTAAACACCCTTCTACTCATGTGTCTTGTATCCTCTACACATCTGATTCTGCTTGAAAAGTTACCAAGCAATAGAATCTGTGGCATGAGAACATTAGATGGAAAATAAACAAATTATAAACACTTAAGAACAGAAGCTCTAATTATATGCTACCTGCTTTTCTTTTATTACTTTTGGTAATTAATTCATCTGCAGTATTTTAAACATTTCTTCTTCATTATCAAATTTATTTTTGTCCTTAACATTTTATAAGTTCCCTTCTTCCCCCCTCCCCCCATTTAATAAGTTGTGCTAGTGGCTGCCATGCACTAATGCTGACACAGCCCATTCACTCTGTTGGCATTGTAGCACAGCTTAGTAAACTGGGGGGGGGGGGGGGGGTTCTTATTATTTCCTTTATATTTTCCAGTTCTTCATTTATTTTATCACTAAGATTGTTGTTCTAGCCTCTCTTTTAAATGCTATTTTAATACTCTTTTCAAAATATAAATTTACAAATACAGCAGGACACCGATTATCTGAACACTGATCATCTGGATGTCTAATTATCCAGACTGGCATCACCCCTCAGTCTCCATTTCCCACAGATAGTTGAAAAATTAAAATTGCTCACCAGAAGGATGCGGAACCCTCCAGAGGTGGATAGAAAGAAGCCCCCACGAAGCTCCACTGTATCGCGAGTGCCTGCGTGCCATGCGTGGTCATACATGTGCATCAATATGAGGCTCATGCTACTCAGTGGACCTTGGTGGGGCCTTCCTTCTATCCAGCTCCAGGCGGTGCCGTATCCTTCTAGTGAGCAATTTTAATATTCTAAAGTTATTTCCAATTATCTGGATTTATGATTATATAGACCACCCCCTGCAAAGAATAGTCTGGACAATCGGCATTGCTCTTGCTCTATTTCATTTTGGGTTTAGTTTTCTCAGTCTTTCTAACTTTCCAGTATCCCTACTTCTAAAATTGCAATAGAATGACCTGTGTAGATATCACCTTGTCACTAGAATCCCATCTCTCTAGCTCAGGAGGATCATTTCCTATAGAGGACAATCTCTCACACATCAAGCAAAATGTATGCATCTCTTTGTTTTCTTGAATAAAGTATTTATTGTTAGATCATTAATGGGCCCTTTTAATAAAGCTTAGCACATGCTAATTCCATTAGTGCATGCTCAATGCTAAGAAGCCCATTTTATACCTCTACGCAAGGGACTATCATTCCTGTCCTCTGGACACACCAAGCCAGTCAGGTTTTCTGGATACCCACAATGAATATGCATGAGATACATTTGCATACATGCAAATGTATCTCATAGGTACTCATTGTGGATATCTTGAAAACCAGACTGGCTTGGTGTGTCCCAAGGACTGGGTTAAGAACCTCTGCTCTAAGCTTTAGTAAAAGGGTCCCTTAATGTTGCAATTATAGGGGCTGATGCTCAAAGCCTGGGCACTAAATCCCACAACACAAACCCCCATAATGCAACAACAGCACAGAAAAATTAGTAACCAATGCTCAAAGCAAATGGAATTCAAACTTTTTTTCTGCACATAATTTGCACTATTAAACCAAAAGCAAGAGGAGGAATGTGCCTGGCACATGCACACAAAATGTTTTGCGGTAAGCTCTTCTGTGCGTGTCCAGACAAAACCGAAGTACAAGCACATCGGCGCTGTTCTTTTGCGCCTTTAAATATGATCTTTTCAAAAATTGTTTGCAAGTAAACTTTTGAAAGGCTCATATTTTGGTTTTGCTCAGACTTGCATACAGGTTTCTCATTAAAAGCACTTAGGAGTTGCACAGGCTTCCTTGCACTTCCATAAGAAAACAAACCGGCAGGTTAATGTGAGAAATTGACAAGAAATCCTCTCTCCAAACTCCTCCTCTATGCTGCCCCCAAGCTGACGGTAGGTTTTCAACATTATGGATCACCATTTGCTTCTGGGTACTGCAGTGTTGCCATCTGAGCATTAGGAAAGAATGGTTATTGACCTCAGTAGCATCCATTTAAATACATGAGAATGCAATTTGCAGACAATGATGGAAGACTGAGATCCAAGATGGCTGCCTAGGGAGAGCAATATTCTGCTTTTCCCTGTTGAAGAATGGGAGAAAAGCGTTAGGGGAAACCAAAAAAAATTCCCTCATTGTCTCAGGTGGTACTCCCTTTTCAGAAAGTTACTATCACTGAAGCTTTCTCCTGGAACACGCCGATTACTCCTGTGGTTTGAAGCAGCGGTTATGGGACACGCCAGTGTCAACTTGAGCCCAGATCAGTGACAAGCTCATTTTCCCCTACAATTGCATTTTGCCCCAGCAGTGAGCTGCATCATTCTATGTTGTAGGACAGTGTGGATACTGGGAAGGAGAGCTTTCAGGTAGCGGAGGTGCCCAGGATAGTGAAGCAGGGAGGAGATGTTATTAACCAGCAGTTGACGAATTCTCTAACTGCTATACCTTCTTCTGACAGTTTGCCCCAATGTTGAAATCATTGAAGACGCTGGTAAGATCAGAGAGGGTTTTACTTGACTCTGTTTGGCAGGCCTTGACCTCTTTGCATGTTGCATTGTAACTTCTCTCTGTAAGGCAGTGGTAACTTTTAGAATGTCTGCAATGAAAACGGACAAACTCTTTGGAAACTTTGCATGTTCAGGTACAAAAGGTGGCAGAGGAGTTTTCTGAGTCACAGAAAGTACAATCTGCCCTGATTAAAGACAAAATTATTACTAATAGGTGGCTAGAGAACCTGGAAAACTCCATGAGGTTTTTTAATTTATGTTTCCTGAATTTTCCAAAGCATCCTATTATTTCGTCTTGTCAGCTTTTGAAGAATTATTTTGAGGAGGTACTATTAATTCCAAAAGCAGCTATACCACCTACCACTAACTAAACTACAATTACATCTAAAGTTAAGGCATGCTACTCAGGAGCAGTGCAAGTTCTAGATTTGAGAGAAATACCTCAGGACAGATTAGATTTGACTGCATTTCTGGAAAAGTCTGATACAGAAAATTTGACTCATGCAACTCATCTTGTAACTTTTGCTTTTCTAGAAGATAGAGATCATGATATGAAACTTTACTTTCACCATAGACAAAAGCTCTTTACGGGTCAGAAGATCTGGCTATTTCCTGATTGAACAAAGGTTATTCAAGAATACAGAATGAAGTTTCTACAAATGTGCAACAAGTCCTTTTGTTGCTTGGTGCCAAGATTTTATTGTGTTTTCTGGGTAAATGTTGTGTAGCGTATTCACTTTGACCCAGAGCAACTGAAATTGTTTAATGATGCCACTGATGCAAAGACGTTGGAACCCCCCTGAACTCAGGGTGTAGAAGCTTAGTAGCTTGTTTTGTGTTATTTTGGCTCTTCTCGGTGTTAATTGAATGATGTTACTTTTTGTTAACTATTTCATGCTTCAGGGATTTATTTTCCTTTCTTGGATCTCTCTTCTTTTTTTTTTGTGGACTAACATGCACTTTATTATTTCCTAGTTCAGATGAGTAATTTTTGTATTGTTAGTTCTAAAACAGCCTTTTTTCAAGTTGAAATGCATATAAATAATTTTTAAAAGAATGCAATTTGTGGCCATCTTTGGTGCATACATTAGCACTGGTGCTCGAGCCCTCTGAGAATGTGGTACTGTATAATGTGTGTGCAAATCTGGTGCTAACTCCTTTTACCGCTAGCATTATTTTTAAGCATTGACCCCCCTCCGTTAGTTGATAAACATTCCTATTCATATCACCTTTACCAAGTCATCCTGTTACACAGGATCTAGTTAAATTCCCAAACTTAGCAGTAAAATTTCTGGCTGTAATTAAATAATAGTTTTTTTGTACTTATTCATTCGGTTCTGTAATGCCCCACAAAAATGTTTCAGTTGCCTCATCTTTCCCTTCTCAAGTGGTTCCCAACAGTTTCCATCCACATACTACTTATTTCCACACAGCACTGTACCCATTGGAGTGGAGGAGTAACCTAATGGTTAGTGCAGTGGACTTTGATTCCCACTGCAGCTCCTTGTGACTCTGGACAAGTCACTTAACCCTCCATTGCCCCTGGTACAAAATAAGTACCTGAATATATGTAAACCGCTTTGAATGTAGTTGCAAAAACCTCAGAAAGGCAGTATATCAAGTCCCATTTCCCTTTCCCTTTATATGCAGGTACGTTCCCTGTCTGGCTCACAATTAAAAAAAAAATTTTTTGTACCTGGGGCAATGGAGGGTTAAGTAACTTGCCCAGGGTCACAAGGAGCTGCAGTGGGATTCCCAGTTCCCCAGGTTCATCAGACCACTGCACTAATCATTAGGCTACTCCTCCTAACCTGTTCATCCATTTGACAATCCTATGCTTTTAAAATGTAATGCTTTATCCTATTTTTCTATTTCCAGTCTCTTCAGACAGCTTTCAATGGCATGCTCCGATATTTTGATTCCTTTGCTGCATTCCTTTATCTGTCTTCTCAGTGCCTATAATGATTGCTAAGTTAAATTTTCTCCCAACATGTTTATACACTCAGATTATTTCACAACAAGACATCTGATGTGCTGCTTTGCAGTTTTCAGTACATCCATAATCCTATATCCTATGGCTCCTTTTTAGCTTCTCCCTTGTCAGATTTGAACTCCATTAGGCCCTTCTGGTTTATTTCTACTTTGATGTTTATAAGTAAGGTTACCAGGCAGTAGCATAACCCCCAACACTGACTCTTGGAACCTGCTCAGCAAAGGTCCCTATCAAGACCCCGCGTTCCATCACTACAGCTCATAGCATGCAAGCTTCGTCACCAATGCTAAGCTGCTGAGCCTAAAAGGAGTCCCCCACCCACCCCCATAAATACAAAATGGGAAAAACTCTTCATCACGGCTGGATCTGTGCTCAAAACTACCCTACTCTTTGCTTGTCCAGTTAAAAGTGGAATATTTTCCTTCGCTCATTCTGTTCCAAGCCCCTGCCCTTCCCCCAACCCACCAAATAAAAAAACCCTTCTACTTGAAGGTCACTTCTATAAACTGATGTGCTGCCCTCCCAGTAATAATGGATTGTAATCATTTAACTAAAGACTCGGTGATGAGAAAGAATTCCCTAACTTGCCAACTTGCACATTCACTATCAGGGGTATTCACAATTATAGACACACTTGTGTTTAAGGACTAAAAGCCTCAAAAAGCTCCTAGATTATTAAAATAGTCTTAGAGGAGCTGGACTTCTACTACTACTACTACTACTATTTAGCATTTCTATAGCGCTACAAGGCATACGCAGCGCTGTACAAACATAGAAGAAAGACAGTCCCTGCTCAAAGAGCTTACAATCTAATAGACAAAAAATAAATAAAGTAAGCAAATCAAATCAATTAATGTGAACGGGAAGGAAGAGAGGAGGGTAGGTGGAGGCGAGTGGTTACAAGTGGTTACGAGTCAAAAGCAATGTTAAAGAGGTGGGTTTTCAGTCTAGATTTAAAGGTGGCCAAGGATGGGGCAAGACGTAGGGGCTCAGGAAGTTTATTCCAGGCGTAGGGTGCAGCGAGACAGAAGGCGCGAAGTCTGGAGTTGGCAGTACTGGAGAAGGGAACAGATAAGAAGGATTTATCCATGGAGCGGAGTGCACGGGAAGGGGTGTAGGGAAGGATGAGTGTGGAGAGATACTGGGGAGCAGCAGAGTGAGTACATTTATAGGTTAGTAGAAGAAGTTTGAACAGGATGCGAAAACGGATAGGGAGCCAGTGAAGGGTCTTGAGGAGAGGGGTAGTATGAGTAAAGCGACCCTGGCGGAAGATGAGACGGGCAGCAGAGTTTTGAACCGACTGGAGAGGGGAGAGGTGACTAAGTGGGAGGCCAGCAAGAAGCAGATTGCAGTAGTCTAAACGAGAGGTGACAAGGGTGTGGATGAGGGTTTTGGTAGAGTGCTCGGAAAGAAAGGGGCGGATTTTACGGATGTTGTAAAGAAAGAAACGACAGGTCTTGGCGGTCTGCTGGATATGAGCAGAGAAGGAGAGAGAAGAGTCAAAGATGACCCCAAGGTTTCGAGCTGAGGAGACAGGGAGAATGAGAGAGCCATCAACAGAAATAGAAAACGGGGGGAGCGGGGAGGTGGGTTTGGGGGGGAAAATGAGAAGCTCGGTTTTGGCCATATTTAATTTCAGGTGGCGTTGAGACATCCAGGCAGCAATGTCAGACAAGCACGCTGAAACTTTGGTTTGGATGCAAGGTGAGATATCAGGGGTAGAAAGGTAGATTTGGGAGTCATCAGCATAGAGGTGGTAGGAAAAGCCATGGGATGAGATTAATGAACCAAGGGAAGAAGTGTAGATAGAAAAGAGGAGGGGACCAAGAACAGAACCCTGGGGTACGCCGACAGGCAGAGGGATAGAAGTAGAAGAGGATCCACCAGAGTGAACACTAAAGGTGCGGAGGGAGAGGTAGGAAGAGAACCAGGAAAGGACAGAGCCCTGGAATCCAAGTGAGGACAGGGTATCGAGAAGTATGCTGTGATCGACAGTGTCAAAAGCAGCGGAAAGATCAAGAAGAATGAGGATGGAATATTGACCTCTGGATTTAGCCAGTAATAGGTCATTGGAGACTTTAGTAAGCGCAGTTTCGGTTGAGTGGAGAGGGCGAAAACCAGATTGTAATGGGCAAAAACCTCTGTGAAATGGTAGTATGATATATTGACTCGTGACTTAATAAACAGTTCTAATGGAAGAACTTAACTTAGTCAGTCGGTCTCTGTGTTGCTCTGTATCTCGACCATGATCAGCCATAGACGTCAGCTTAGTTGAACGGAATTATAGATCTATGTGGCCCGTGATCCTGAAGCAGAAGCTGAGATTCCAAACGCTCACCATCGTTGATCACGGTCGAGATACAGAGCACCACAGAGACCGAATGACTAAGTTAAGTTCTTCTTACTATTAGAACTGTTTATTAAGTCACGAGTCAATATATCATACTACCATTTTATGGAGGTTTTTGCAGATGATGAAGAAGTCCATCTCCTCTAAGACTATTTTAATAATCTAGGAGCTTCTTGAGGCTTTTCCTCCTTAAACACAAGTGTGTCTATAATTGTGAATACCTTTGATAGTGATTGTAATCATTTAACTACATTCTGAAGCGTTCATGCTGGGAGAATTGATGCATGTGAAAAGTCGACCTTTCACTTGAGACTTGAGAGTCTTCTATCTTGTTGAGCAGCTGAGCCAGACACTCAGTTTATGTACTTCCCCCCACCTCCCACTACTGCACACTGCTCATCCATATCTCAATGTGTGTGTATATATATGTATGAAGGGGTAAATTTTTAAATTGGAGATGCACGCAAACATGAACACCTGAGGGAATTTAAAATACAATTGTATATTAAAATAAAGTTCTTATTGCCTGCTTATAAAGAGTGTAAAGCCTATGGGTAGCATGATAGCCACGATTAGAAGCTGAAGTAAAAAGGATATTCTAGTGTCTGGAATATCTCCCTAACCTTTTCACAAACTCTCCCTCACTAGCCATAAACTGTTTTCCCACTCGAAATCAGTCACCTGCCCTCAGTCCCCAGCGGAACCCGACAATACGGGGGAACAGAACAATGTAAACGCTTTTTTTTTTTTTGTAACAAGGTAAAGTGCTGCCACCTATTGGGGAAAGTTTTACAGAAGTCTTTACAGCTTGCTCTTAATCCACATTCAGTTACAGAACACCCAGTCCTTTACTTCTAGACTAAACATAGTAACAAACATAGTAGATGATGGCAGAAAAAGACCTGCACGGTCCATCCAGTCTGCCTAACAAGATAAACTCATATGTACTACTTTTTGTGTATACCTTACCTTGATTTGTACCTAACAGAGCAGAACAGAAATGATCATATTAAATTATGCAGTATTTGCCCTCATCAAGTCCACTGAGAAGCTGTTTCATTGTATCTGCTCCATCTCATTCTCAAATCATGGCTGTTTGCTCCAGAAGAAAAGGAATCTTATTCACCTTTGAGGAAACTCAATCCAAATCAGCCAGTGACTAGAAGGGAAACACTGCTAGTCTCTTAGCGAAGAGGTGATAAGCTAAAGCGTCACATTCAGACTTTAAAAGCCCTGACTTTCTCCTTCCCAGACTGCACCACTGTCAGCAAAAAAGGAAGAAAGGGACTCTAGAAGAAGCTATCCTTACACCACCAGGAGGCTACCCCAGCTGCACACTGCAGTTAGTTGAAGCTTACTGTTCACCATTATCCCAAGAGGGCAAAATATGAGTTACAAAACAGACATTCCTAAGATACTGCGCACAAGAAGAGTCAAATCTGTTCTCTGGCTAACTTGTCCCTAAGAGGCAGTGGCTCCAGAAAAAGAAGGACAGATTGAGCCAATCCAGGTTTTACTTCCATTGCTTTCAATGGAAGTAAAATCCAGACTGGCTTAATCTGTCCTCTTGGAGCCATATGGTAGCCACCATCAAGAAAGATGGTACAAATGCAGCTTGTTTTTCATGCAACTTTGTTACTCATTGTGCCCCTTAATAACATTTTCTCACAAACTGGGTGGTTTTCAGGCCGCCAGATAAAAACTCTGGGGCACTCAGCTCAGGGAAGACAAGAAGAGCAGCTCTCAAGCAGTTGCCTTCACCACAGATGTTCAAGTAGCAGAAGCTTAATGCATGTAGGCCAAGTTTTACTTTGGAACTTTGTGAAATCATGATCCTGGAAGCCAGGCCTGGTTTTGGGTAACCTGGAAGACAAAGGTTAGCGCATATGGAGTCTGTCAAGGACAGGACTGCTGCAGGAAGACTAACTGTATTCCAAGAGACTTTCAAATTTATCTCACCTGAAAAGGGAAAAAGCTTTAATATTCTTCTGAATATAAAGTGGCTATGTCTGATAAGGCTCCACACCCACACCCTTGCTCATGCTGCTGCACTCATGCAAAAGAGTTGGTTAGAAAGCTTTGTGCCTCATGTTGGGTTAGGGCCAGCTTTATTTGTATTGTGGCCCCAAAGCTGTAACATTTAAAGAGTCTCTGTCAATTAAATAGGAAGTACATTATAGCTTTACTAGATGATGAAAAAAACCCAACAATAATCAATAATGAAAAATAATTACTTTAGATTGTACATTTTTATTTCTTAGAAATACATTTATTTTATTTTTGTGACACTTGAGACCTCTTGTAATGCAATGCACTAAGTTTTGGCTTGCTTAGCTTGTACATAAATCCAGTCTTGACCTGGATCACTGTTTTAGGTATTTAGCATCAGAAAGGAAAGCTAAGAAACAATGGATTCAGAGATGCCACGTTACCCAGTTCTAGGTTAGAGATTTTTGGACAGTCCTGGATTTCTGACCACCCCATCATGGTTCATTATGGGACTTGCAGCACTGATTTTGGAGGGCAGGATCAGGTACTACAAATTGTGCACTGTTTTGAGATGTAAGTTCAAAACTAGGACAGTCCCAAAATCTCCAGCTTGGAACTGGGTAACATTGGCATCTCTGTGGATTGTTGTCTAACTCTACTAGTTAGGAAGTAAGGCCAGTGCCGGCCAAATTTCTACAGTCTTTGTCCCAAAAATGGCAAAAGACAGATCAGGATCAAGTATGTGTATTTTATATCACATTCACATCATACGTTATGAGTGTGGGTGCTCAAAGCATGTAATACAGAGCTTCCAAGTTACACCGTTCCAGGAGGGAAATTTTAGGTCAGTCCTGGATTTCTGACCACTCCATCCTGTGCATTATGGGGCATGCAGAACTGATTTCAAAGGACAGAACCAGAAACTACAAATACCACACTGCTTTAGGATATAAGTATAAAACCAGGAGTGGCCAAAAAGTCTGTGTCCGGAAACTGGGTAATTCGGAAGCGCTGGAAATATGGGGGGAGAAGAAAGAAGATATCTGAAGATTTTATTAATGAATAAAGCCACAAAAAAGTACACTAAATGACCAGATGACCACTGGAGGGAATCAGGGATGACCTCCCCTTACTCCTCCAGTGGTCACTAACCCCCTCCCATGCCCCACCCCAAAGAAATGTGATTAGAATGTGCCAGCCTCAGATGTTATATTCGGGTCCATTAGAGCAGTATGCAGATCCCTGGAGTAGTGTAGTGGTGGGTGCAATGCATTGCAGACAGGTGGACCCAGGCTCATACCTCTCCCTACCTGTTACACTTGTAGTGAAAACTGTGAGCTCTCTAAAACTCACCAGAAACCCCCTGTACCCACATATAGGTGCTCCCTAGTGGGTTTTGGGTAGCTGAGCAGCATAGGCGGTCGGTGGCCCAACTGTTTGGGGAGGCTAAAGGGGGCGGGGTTAGGGGTGGAGCTTAAATCCATAATTGTCTGATCACACACAGAAAAAAAAAAAAATAAATGTCACAATTAATACCTTTTATTAAATTTAGATATTAGCTATGTATCATATGTCAAAGAATAAAGTGGTTGCTCAAAGCATATACTAACCACAATCGCTCAACTGCAAAACACTATGCACAACTTTGTGCAAAAACACACTCTGAACCTTACTGTACCATAAATATTACACTGGGCAGAACCTAATACACCAATATACCACCCATACGGAAAATGCAGACCGTCAACAATATTGAAATAAGGGATCATAATATCACAATTCTCATGTAGAGCCACAAAACATCCTAATTCATGTTTAATGTGGGATAAAATGTCATAAATAAGTAAATAAACTTTTAATGTTGAACACCTAATTCTCAAAGTGGACATATTCCAAACACTATAATGAAAATAAAATGATCTTTTCTACCTTTGTTGTCTGGTGACTTTGTTTTTCTGATTGTGCTGGCCCAGTATCCGATTCTGCTGCTATCTGTCCTCTTAACTCCGTTTCCAGGGCTTCCTTTCCATTTATTTGTTTACTTTCCGCCTTTCTTCTTCATTTCTTGTCCTACATCCGTAAGTAAAAGCTGGGTCCTCCGCAAACTTGACTGTCCAGTGGATCCAGCTTTTGCCTATTTTCTTCATCCATGTGCAGTTTTTCTACTCTCTTCCTTTTCTGTTATCTCATCTCCTTCCTCACTCCTCCCTCCCCCTCCATGTCCAGCAACCCTCCTCTCCCCTCCATCCACCCATGTCCAGCAACTCTCCTCTCCCCTGCCCTCTCCCCTTCTTCCACCATGTCCAGCAAACCTCCTCTCCCCTTCCCTCCATCCAGCAACCCTCCTCTCCCCTGCCCTCTCCTCTCCCCTTCTTCCACCATATCCAGCAACCCTCCTCTCCCCTTCTTCCACCATGTCCAGCAACCCTCCTCTCCCCTTCCCTCCATCCAGCAACCCTCCTCTCCCCTTCTTCCACCATGTCCAGCAACCCTCCTCTCCCCTTCCCTCCATCCAGCAACCCTCTTCTCCCCTGCCCTCTCCTCTCCCCTTCTTCCACCATGTCCAGCAACCCTCCTCTCCCCTGCCCTCTCCTCTCCCCTTCTTCCACCATGTCCAGCAACCCTCCTCTCCCCTTCTTCCACCATATCCAGCAACCCTCCTCTCCCCTTCTTCCACCATGTCCAGCAACCCTCCTCTCCCCTTCCCTCCATCCAGCAACCCTCCTCTCCCCTTCTTCCACCATGTCCAGCAACCCTCCTCTCCCCTTTCCTCCATCCAGCAACCCTCTTCTCCCCTGCCCTCTCCTCTCCCCTTCTTCCACCATGTCCAGCAACCCTCCTCTCCCCTTCTTCCACCATGGGCAGCAACCCTCCTCTCCCGTCTGCCCTGTTTCCTTCCTGCCCACCCCCCCCCCCCCCCCGCCGTACCTTTAAATATTATAGTTTTGCTGGAGTTGCGGGCAGCCGGCATTGAAGACATCAGCAGGCTTACGCCGGTTCCAGCAGCCTTCCCTCTTCCCTCGTTGCAAGTCGGATGATGGCTCCGCCCTCTTCTGACGTATTTCCTGTATCTACGAGGGCGGAGCCATCATCCGACTTGCAACGAGGGAAGAGGGAAGGCTGCTGGAACCGGCGTAAGCCTGCCGATGTCTTCAATGCCGGCTGCCCGCGACTCCAGCAAAACTGTAATATTTAAAGGTACGGTGGGGGGCGGGGCAGTGGCGGGCTGGGGAGGCTTAGCCTCCCCAAGCCTCTTATACGGGGCGCCTATGCTGAGCAGACAAGATAAGGAAGCAACAGTGGGAGCATTTATTTGAAGTCTACTGCAGTGCCCCCTAGGGTGCCCCGTTGTTTTCCTGGGATGTCTGTGTGGCCAGTCTACTAAGAATGCTGGCTCCTCCTATAACCCAATGGCTTGATTTTGTGCGGTTTTCACCTGGATTTTTTTTTTCTTTTTTTGAAAATGGATCCAAAAGATAAATGCACAGAGCACAAAAACATCTAGCAAACAGCCATTTAAAAAAAAAAAAAAAGACATTTTTCTTTTTTGAAAATGGCTATATTCCCCACTTGAATTTTGGACATTTTTAGCAAAACATCCAAAGATGGTCTTAGAAATCATATAAAAAATGCCCCTAAAAGTATCTCTAATATGCTTAATAATAAGCTGCAGCTATTTAAGGTGTTTTACATATATATATATATAATACTGTACTTGTACTTTTGGGTTTAACCCGCATCTTTCCATTAGTAATTCAAGGTGAGTTACATTCAGATATTTATTTATTTATTTGTTACATTTGTATCCCACATTTTCCCACCTATTTGGTAGATATGGTAGGTATTTCCTGGTTCCAAGGTAGCTTATAATCTAAGAGTGCACCTATAGTGTCCCATAGGTCTGTTGGTCAGGACGTAGTAGATGACATTCTTTGCATTTCATAACAATGAATGTTCTCAATTTTCAGTACCCTTTAATTTACCTTTGAAGCTACCCTGATGTTTATAATATTACAGAGGCACAGAAAAGAAATGAAGGTAGCCTATTTCCTAAAAGACTAGAATATTAAGATCTTCAAATCCAGACATTTCCTTACCAGATCATCACCACAAATTAGTTAACTTTATGTTGGCTGTTGCCCTGCACTTCATACTCTGTAATTGGAAAGGAAAGATAATTCTAAGTTACATTTCTCTGACTGGTGGAGCTATCTGTGTAATCAAAAAAATACAAAACATCTATAGCCCTTAAGGATCACAATATGATGATATCTCATTTAAGTAATTGGGCTCCTTTAGACTCCTTCTGTTCAAGTCTCACGAACAATTACTTACGTCTAAGAATATTTTTTTTCTTCATAATTCACTTTCTTTTATTCTGAATAACACATCCTTTTTCTTTATCTTAAGCTATATGCTTATCGGCCTGCTGTAATGTCATTTCACAATGTATGGAAGATCTATGGTTATTTCTACGTTTGTAAAAAAACAAAAAAGACATTTCAATAAATGTTTTGAAGAAAAAAAAAAAGGAAGAAGAAGTCCCACCGCTAAGATACAGGGCACCTTAAACAGGAAAAGCCCATAGGTGCACATGTCATGCTTATTCTATAAATACTATATAGGTACCTCCGACCTTAGTAGCCTAGTGGTTAGTGCAGCAGACTTTGATCCTGGGGAACTGAGTTCAATCCCCACTGCAGCTCCTTGTGACTCTGGTTAAGTCATTTTTAACTCTCCACTGTCCCAGGTACAAATAAGTACCTGTATACTTATCCGAGGGAACGGTACAGTATAGGGGGTGAAGTGCTTCAGTGTACAAAGGAAGAGCGGGACTTGGGGGTGATTGTGTCTGATGACCTTAAAGCTTCCAAGCAGGTAGAAAAAGCAACGGTCAAAGCCAGAAGGATGCTTGGGTGCATAAAGAGAGGCATGACCAGCAGGAAAAAGGAGGTGATAGTGCCATTGTATAAGTCTCTAGTGAGGCCCCATTTGGAGTACTGTGTGCAGTTCTGGAGACCGCACCTACGGAAAGATATAAACAGGATGGAATTGGTCCAGAGGGTGGCTACGAAATTAGTAAGTGGTCTTGAATGCAAAAATTATAGGGACATTGCTTATGAACCTCAACATGTATACACTGGGAGACAGGAGACATGATAGAAACGTTTAAATATCTCAAGGGCATTTATGTAAAGGAAGAGAGCCTTTTTCAAATGAAGGAGAGTTCTGGAATGAGGGGTCATATGGCAAAGTAAAGAGGGAATAAATAGGCTTAGGAGTAACCTAAGGAAGTACTATTTCACAGAAAGGGTGGTGGAGGCGTGGAATGGCCTCCCGGTGGAGGTGGTGGAGTCTAGGACTGTTCCAGAATTTTAAAAGGCATGGAATAAGCATGTAGGATCACTTAGGAACAGGAAGAATTAGGGGTTACAGAGGATGGGCAGACTGGATGGGTCATATGGCCTTTATCTGCCGTCATGTTTCTATATTTCTATATATATACTATGTAAACCGATTTGAATGTAGTTGCAAAAACCACAAAAATGTGGTATATCAAGTCCCATTCCCTTAAGGAACAGCCACTGGAAAGCTGATGCACAAAGTTACATTTATTCCAAGGAAGAGTCACTTGCACATGTACATGCTAGTAGGAAATATGTTTGTATAAAATACATCTCCACTTAGGATATCACAATAATGGGAGCAGCTCCAGCACTAGTGTTACAGAATAACGACAGCACAAATAAAGACAATGCAACATAGGACCTTTGAGCATATACTCATGTTCAGGCCTGCTGTATCCCACCCTGCTAAAACAGAAACTTGCACTGATTTGGTGTAGCCCAGACAGAGGCAGTATAAGAGGTAGCAGTGACACCAACAGTGATGAAGAAAGGAGACAAAATTGACAAGATGGCAAAAAGGGGGTATGCTGGCCAGGGGTAAGAGGGGTAGGGAAGGGGATATGCCAGATTGAGGTGTAGGGAAGGGAAGACAAAGGGAGATGCTGGACATAGGGGATAAGGAAGGGGAGATGCTGAATGTACAGCAGGGGGTAAGGTATGGAAGTGAAAGGGAGATGCTGGATATGCTGGATAGGGAAGACAAAGGGAAAAGCTGGACATGGGGGTAGGGAAGGAGGGACTAAGGTACAGAAGGGAAGAGGAAATGCTGGATATGGGAGTAAGGGTAGGGAAAGAGATATGCTGGATAGGGAAGACAAATGAAAATGCTGGAAACGGGGGTGGGGGGAGGTAGGGAAGGGGAAATGCTTGCCACAGGGGAGAAGGGAGTAAGGTTCAGAAGCAAAGGGGAGTTGCTGAACATGGGAGGGTAAGGGGATGGTTTGAGCTGCCTCTGTGAGTGGGGAGGGGCGCATTGTTCAAGGTTCACCGAGTGTATCAGATACCCTTGAGCCAGCCCTCGGCAAGGTGTTGTTAACCCTCTTCCATATTGTACAGGATCTCAGTGTTGGGCAAAAAGCCAAAAAGGGACCATCCTCTGCTCCACTTTACACTTAACCTAGCCAAATGATGGAGAAGCACCAGCATTTAGTGCCCTGTCTGGAGCAGCTGATGGTAGAAGACAGGGCACCGAAGACTGTCTCTATTCAGTGTTCCTTCGTTGTACATTTGCCTCCATCCCACCCCATTTTATTTTAACAGAACATTTTTATACTACTGTTATCTATGAAACCTTTTTTTCTAGACTATCAGGTTGCCTTGCATGAAGCCAAACGCTGTGGATCTTTTATGATCTATAGTAATTAATACACAGGAAGAGGCTGTCTGCAGTACCTAGAGACTTGGGTCCCTACTAAAGGGCCTTCTATGACTGGCAGAGGTAGTGCCATTGGTCTTGGAATACAGAAACAAATTCTTTGCTTTTTCTCATTACTCATTTGTCTAGGGGCATTTGGGAAATTGATTTACTGAACCAGCAGAATGATTATTGACAGCACAGTCGACATGGATAGTGGAAAGAAAGAACATACATGACATTTTCTCATTACAGAGCTGGCAAAGATGGATAGGGAATAAGTGGATGTAAAGTATCACCTCCCAATCATGACATGCAGAGTCCACCTGTAAATAACACACAGCATGAAGCCTTTGGCAGAGAACTCGCCTGCCAGTCATCCTATTTATGTACTTACAGTGTCCCCTGGCTGCCTCCAAAACCTATCCATGTGAGGTCTAAGTTTCCTTTATTTTCCTTTAAGAAAGTTAAAGCTAAGCCTTTAAATATCTTACAGAACACAGGGAAGGGAGAAGATGTCTAATTCACTCATACATTCCACACAAAGGCAAACAAAGCATGAAATGAACACAACAAAGTTCTAGTCCTGATGAAGCCAAAAAAGCTGAATATTGGAAATAATGTTAGAGCTGGTCAATGCCGAAGGCCATAGATGGCAATTAAGTTTAATACTCAACAATTTATTAACTGCATGTTTTCACCAAAGGATACCTTTCTTTATAGGCATAGTTTATGGCATTTCTCATTTCATTTAGGGTTTTACTTTTTTTCCCCATTTCAAGGGGGGGGGGGGGCAAAGTCAGCAACAGCATGCACTATTAATAGGGGAAAACCCTGAAATTTTGGATTTTTTTTCTGTCATTTTTGCTTATAAATGTCATTTCCAATGTCATTTCAAATGAATACACATTTCTAGCTTGAGGTGAGCATGGAGAGTGCTCCCACAAATGCTGTGGGTGCTAATGCAGAATTGGTCCCTAGGTCCCACTGGAATATTGGCTCTCTTTACCCTTTGCAAACCCCCCCCCCCCCCACCCCCACCCACACCTCTCACACACACACATAGGCAGGCAAACTACACCGATGCTTCAAAAACTGATTTTGAGTATTCTGAGACTGAGCTCATGCCTTCCTGAGCTGCTCTGGCTCTGCCTTTGTCACACTGGGTTTCTATGTTGAGCTGTGAGCAATTCAGTCCCTTTATGCGGTCAGGCTCTTAGATTCTCTTCCATTTAACAGTATGCATCTTTAACTTATTTATAAATCTGTAGTAAACAAGAGCTGTCATCACATAGTGAGACACACACTCTACTGTATGAATGCAGAACCTGCTGCCCACCATTGAATTTTATGCAGCCAGCAAGACCTTGGCAAGTACACACAAAAAAACATCATTAACCAGAGTTATGGCCACATTAAATACTGGATTTCATAAATATTTTCAGAATAGCCACTCGTGCAGTTTGTTTCCATTGTTTTTAGTTCCATTTTTTATTTATTCATCACAGGTCCATGAAGCTCTGTGTATTTTCAGTTCTGACATTACATAATGTTGGAGTCTGCTAGGGATAGTATTGACATTAATGTGGTCTTCTGCGTATAAAATCTGCCCACCCCTGCTTCTACTGGCTGCAGATATGGCACAAATGTGCTACACAGACCTGTGTTAAACTTTTATAATGCTGACATTGAAGATGCAAACTCTGCTTAATGCCTATGACTGTTAACATTATAAGCAGTAAGTACATATAATTTAAGCTGGCAAGTCCTCTTCATCCTCTCCTTTTTCTACCCAGATGGTCTATGAAGCTGCTGATCACCCTGCATTGAGAAAAGGATGCTTTTTTGGGGGGGGGGGGGGGGGAGTGGAGACAGGAGATGCCGGAGTGTGGACATGGAGCGTATTTTTTTCTAGTTCTATTTCATTATTATGGCAGAAATCTTCCTAACCTCAGTGTTTGGTGAACACTACAGTTTATAATACCTATCTTAAGGAATCTAGTGCACTGCTTCTCCCAACCAATCAGGGTTTCAGGATATCCATAATGAATATGCATCATCTTAACCTGGGTTCACAATCTACAAGTGGTAGCAATTCTGTACACAATATACTAAAAAAAAAAAAAAAAACACCTAGCATGATTATAACATCTTTATTTAACAAATCATTATAAAATCACCCCCCAAATCTTATGCTCTTAGCCAGAACCAATTTTCCCAAATGGATCAGTAATGAGTAACCACTGCAGTGCTAGCAATATATCTTGCTGTAGATTGTTCTCAGTTCAAATAAAATTCAAAGTCCTGCTTAACAGTACATTGCCCACTATTGATTTCTCGAATGATTGACAAGTCACTTAAAGCTGGTATCGTCCAATTGAACAGTTACACTCAATGTAGTGAAGGTCCATTAACCAATGGGAAAATGGTAGAGACTATTATAAAAAACAAAATTACAGAGCACATCCAAGGACATGGATTACTGAGACCAAGTCAGCACGGCTTTTGTGTGGGGAAATCTTGCTGACCAATTTACTTCAATTCTTTGAAGGAGTAAACAAACATCCCATTATATTCTATTACAGGTATCTATATCCAGAATGAGCTGCAGCGGATTTGGATATGCGGTCACTCATCACTCGTATGTACATTGGGCACAGGGAAAGGCGGTGGGCGCATAGAAGGGCAGCAGGGAGACCGAACAGTGAGAGCCTGGGTTGTCAGGGCGATAGAGGAGCCAGGGTGATAGAGTAGCCATAACAGGGTACAGGTAAGGGAGGGATGCTTCAGGCATTCATGTGTACATTAAAAGCCATACGATCCCACATGACTTGTGAATAGATACAAGCCATAGCGTTAGGGCATGACCGCAGCCAGGAGGGGTGGGAGACCACGGCAAACGAGGTGTCATTGCCGTGGCCTGTGGCGTTAGACTACAATGTTTACGCACAGCCAGCAATGGGTACACAGCAGCTTGACACATAACAGTTACAAGTTTGGGGTAACTACTGCTGCAGAAAGAGTTGTGTGGAAAGTTATCAAGTTGATGCAAATGGTAGGCTTGCATGTGAGCAGCCTTGTTATAAGGAAACAACGTGTATACAGCTTGTCTCCTGGCTTGGGCGGCCGGGAAGCCTAGAACGTCATTTTGTAAATGTGGTAGGTGCCTCCTTCAATGGGAGACACCAAGTGACGTCGGGTGCTTGGAAAACAGCACAGGGGGCCACAGGGGCTTGGTACGGCTTGGCCTGTGGCCCAGAATATGCAACTCCGTGTAGAAGCTGTGTACCCGGGAAGAAATGCATGCTGGCATAATGATTATTAGAAGATGTAATGTAATTTGTTTAAGTTGTAACAATTTTGATGTTCCTGGCTACGGCCAAAATAAATCCAATTCTATCGAAGATACAGCTTGTAGTGTGGTATTAAAGGGGGCGGGGGTTGATACGTCCGAGTGTGTGCCGAATGCCCGAGTTGAGAACCAGGCACACCCATTAAAGGGGGGCCGACCACAACCGGGCTGAAGGCCAGTGAAGACAGAAGTGTGGGGGAGGGTACAGGGAGGGCCAGCTAGAGAGCAGAGGTAGTAGTGGGAGGGAAACAAGGGGTAGCAAGGGGAGGGGGCAGGAAAGAAGGGGAGGAGCAAGGGAGGAGGAGAGAGGAATTCGAACTGCACAGGAAGTCCTTTTGAATTTGTAGGCAGGAGAAGAGCAGGTTTTCAGGATATCCACAATGAATGTTCATGAGATAGATTTGTATGCAGTGGAGGCACTGCATGCAAAAGTCTCTCATGAATATTCATGGTGAATACCCTGAAAACCTAACTGGTAGTTGTGCCTCCAGGAGCAGATTTGGGAACCACTGCTCTACAGCATAGCAGGGGCGTAGCCACGGGTGGGCCTGGGCCCACCCACTTTGGGCTCAGGCCCACCCAGCAACGATGCAGAGCGAGCGACGACAAAAGAATTGATCCCCCGCCGGCACGCAGGCCTTCTTTCCCCTCCCTCCCTCCCCTTCGGGCAGTGCCGCAGTCTATCGCTACAGCTGAGCAAAACTGCACCGCACCAGGTTCGTCTCCGTCCTGCCGCTACTTCTACCCTCTGGCTCCGTGACCTTTGTTTGCTCTTCTGCAGCTTATCTGCAGCGGTTCCGGATCTGTGCGCTCCCAGGGCTGCCTGTGTATGCTGCCTGTGACTGCTTCCTCTGCGCTGGGCCCCGCCTCTTCAGAAGAGTAGGCGGGGCCAGCGCAGAGGAAGCAGTCGCAGGCAGCATACAGACAGGCCTGGGAGCGCACAGATCCGGAACCGCTGCAGATAAGCTGCAGAAGAGCAAATAAAGATCACAACGGAGCCGGAGGGCAGAAGTAGCGGCAGGATGGAGACGGACCTGGTGCCGTGCAGCTTTGCTCAGCTGTAGGGATAGACTGCGGCGCTGCCCGAAGGGGAGGGGAAAGAAGGCCTGCAGCCAGGTGCCAGACTGTCGCTGGGGAAAGGGAGGGGAAAACGTGTGTGTGTGTGTGGTGGTGTGTGGGTGGGGGGTCGGGGAGAGACAGGAGCACTGTTGGGATGAGGGAGTGAGACAGGGTAGAGCTGGGGAGGGACGGAGAGATGCTGCAAGGGGAAAGAGAATGAGAATTGTTGGATATGGGTGGGATGGGGAGAGGGAGAGAAAGGGCATGAGAGAAAAAAACATTTTGGACATGGAAGTGGAAGGGAGAGGTGAGAGGGGAAATGTTGAACATGGCAGTGAGGGAAAGGAAGGATGGAGAGATGATGATGGTGGTGATGGGGGGCAGAGAGAAATGTCAAACCAGGGGCTCAAGGCAGGGAGAGGGAGAAAAGTTGGACAAAGGTGGAGAAGAGGAGAGGAAAGGAGAGATGCACAAGTGAGGGAGGGGAGAAAGAGGGAAGATGGATCCAGGGAGAGAAGATAGACAGTGGATGGTAGGGAAGAGAAAGGGAAAATGCTGGACAATGGGGGAGGGGAGAGAGATGGGACAGGAAGATGCTGGTGGTGGGAGGTAAAAGGGATAGGGAAATATCAGGCTACAGGGTAGAAAGAGGGAACAGATGCTGGGCTGGAAGGGTGGAGGGAGGGAGACACTGGGAATGGTGGAAAGCATGGGGGAGAGGCCCAGGGAGTGGAGAGATGGCAAGGAAAAAATGAGAGAATAGTGATCACAGGGGGTAGAAATATGGTAATGGCGCGTAGATCGAAGATAGAAGGGAATGGAAGGCTGAGAAGGAGAGAGATGGGGGAATGGGAGAGCTAGTGGGTGAAAGGAGATGGAAATGTGATAGATATCTGAAAAGTAAAAAGGAGGAAAAGATTTAGGAAGCGGATGAAATTTGAGTGTACAGAGGCAGAAAAGAAAAAAAGGAAGGAAAGAGCTAAAATGGAAGGATCAAAATTTCAGAGGTAGGTGTAGTGAGGAAATGAAACGACAGGAGAAAAATGACAAATGGACAACCGCTTGAAGAATTAGCAGAATACAGACAGAAATTGGAACCAACATGATGGAAAAATAAAATGACCAGACAATAAAGTAGGAAAATCATTTTACTTTGAATATTTTAAATGAAATATGTTAACTTTGGGAAATGTGCATAGCGGATGTCTTTTTATTGTGTTAAGTAGAAAAGGAAATGCGCTTTTGTTTTGAGGTTTTTTTTTCCTCCAGTGTTGCAGTACATGCTGAGGTTCCCAGTTCAATTTTGTCTATATATTTTTATTTCTAATTTGTGAGGGTCTGTCAGTGTGACTTTAACTGCAGATGAGGAGATTGGAGAGGAGAGGGAATTGGGGGAGGGGCTTTATTTTCTGCCCTGGTCACCAGCATGGCTAATGGCAGCCCTGACCCTTGCTGTAGCTAGTGGGGATTCCCAAGCCCTACTAGCTGGGGTCTCTTCTGAAGCTGGCCAGAGATGCCTTCTACTGAGCTTGGCAGATGGGAGCAGCATCCTGGAGCCACTGACAACTAAGATTGTATGGGGTGCTGGCATCAGTGGCTCGAGGAGTTGCTGCTGCCTACTGGGCTTGGTGGAGAGGAGTTCTGGCCATCTTTACTGGAGGCCTTCAGCTGACAGAGATTGGGGATCCTCATCTGCTAAAGGATTTATATTTTGAATTGGGAAGTGCTGGAGAAGAGAGAAAAATTTGTGCCCACCCACTTTGTGCTCAGGCCCACCCAAAATTGACTGTCTGGCTACGCCACTGCAGCATAGTGCTGCCCGAATACTATGTTGGTGAATTAGACAAGTTACATGGCTAACATTATGTGAAAGTTCACTTATTTTTGATACACCACTGATCAGCTCACCTCTTCAGCATTTACACCTTCAGGCAATTTTGATTTTGTCGAGCGTCCATTTTGGGCAAAAATTTTAAAAAGGCCTTTTTACAGGAGCGCTGAAAAATGGATTGGCGCACGCCCAAAACCCGCACCTACACTACCACAAGCCATTTTTCAGCGCACCTTAGTAAAAGGATCCCCTTGTGACAGAGCTGTAATAGGTTTACTGCTGTTTGATTAATTGCTCTAAGTTTAAAAAAAAATTGTGCTTTCTTTTTCCTATGGATATTTTGTAGTTCCTTTCTCCCTTTTCTCCCACTCTGATTTGCTTGTGAAGGGCGCATTATATCTTGCTAAGGATGTAAAAAGAATCAAAGCGGTGCAAAGAAAAGCTACAAGAATGGTATGGGATTTGCGTAACAAGACGTATGAGGAGAGACTTGCTGACCTGAGCATGTATACCCTGGAGGAAAGGAGAAACAGGGGTGATATGATACAGACGTTCAAATAATTTGAAAGGTATTAATCCGCAAACGAACCTTTTCCGGAGATACGAAGGCGGTAGAACGAGAGGACATGAAATGAGATTGAAGGGGGGGGGGGCAGACTCGAGAAAAATGTCAGGAAGTATTTCTTCACGGAGAGAGTGGTGGATGCTTGGAATGCCCTCCCGCGGGAGGTAGTGGAGATGAAAACGGTAACGGAATTCAAACATGCGTGGGATAAACATAAAGGAATCCTGTTCAGAAGGAATGGATCCTCAGGAGCTTAACCGAGATTGGATAGCAGAGCCGGTAGTGGGAGTCAGGGCTGGAGGTTGGGAGGCGGGGATAGTGCGGGGAAGACTTATACGGTCTGTGCCAGAGCCGGTGGTGGGAGGCGGGGATAGTGCTGGGCAGACTTATACGGTCTGTGCCAGAGCTGGTGGTTGGGAGGCGGGGATAGTGCTGGGCAGACTTATACAGTCTGTGCCCTGAAGAGCATAGGTACAAATCAAAGTAGGGTATACACAAAAAGTAGCACACATGAGTTGTCTTGTTGGGCAGACTGGATGGACTGTGCAGGTCTTTTTCTGCCGTCATCTACTATGTTACTATGTGGACAAAGGGGAGCCGGTTGATATTGTGTATCTGGATTTTCAAAAGGCGTTTGACAAGGTACCTCATGAAAGGCTACAGAGGAAATTGGAGGGTCATGGGATAGGAGGAAATGTCCTATTGTGGATTAAAAACTGGTTGAAGGATAGGAAACAGAGAGAGTGGGGTTACATGGGCAGTATTCACAATTGAGAAGGGTAGTTAGTGGGGTTCCTCAGGGGTCTGTGCTGGGACCACTGCTTTTTAACATATTTATAAATGATTTAGAGATGGGAGTAACTAGCGAAGTAATTAAATTTGCTGATGACACAAAGTTATTCAAAGTGGTTAACTCGCGACAGGACTGTGAAAAATTACAGAGGGACCTTATGAGACTGAGAGACTGGGCGGCTAAATGGCAGATGACGTTTAATGTGAGCAAGTGCAAGGTGATGCTTGTGGGAAAAAAGAACCCGAATTATAGCTATGTCATGCAAGGTTCCACGTTAGGAGTTACGGACCAAGAAAGGGATCTGGGTGTCGTCGTCGATAATACACTGAAACCTTCTGCTCAGTGTGCTGCTGCAGCTAGGAAAGCAAATAGAATGTTGGATATCATTAGGAAAGGTATGGAAAACAGGTGTGAGGATGTTATAATGCCGTTGTATTGCTCCATGGTGCAACCGCACCTTGAGTACTGTGTTCAATTCTGGTCGCTGCATCTCAAGAAAGATATAGTAGAATTGGAAAAGGTGCAGCGAAGGGTGACTAAAATGATAGCGGGGATGGGACGACTTCCCTATGAAGAAAGACTAAGGAGGCTAGGGCTTTTCAGCTTGGAGAAGAGATGGCTGAGGGGAGACATGACAGAGGTATATAAAATATTGAGTGGAGTGGAACAGGTGGATGTGAAGCGTCTGTTCACGCTTTCCAAAAATACTAGGACTAGGGGGCATTCGATGAAACTACAGTGTAGTAAATTTAAAACAAATTGTAGAAAAAGTTTCTTCAACCAACACATAATTAAACTCTGGAATTCGTTGCTGGAGAACGTGGTGAAGGCAGTTAGCTTAGCAGAGTTTAAAAAGGGGCTAGACGGTTTCCTAAAGGACAAGTCCATAAACCGCTACTAAATGGACTTGGGAAAAATCCACAATTCCAGGAATAACATGTATAGAATGTTTGTAAGTTTGGGAAGCTTGCCAGGTGCCCTTGGCCTGGATTGGCCACTGTCGTGGACAGGATGCTGGGCTCGATGGACCTTTGGTCTTTTCCCAGTGTGGCATTACTTATGTACTTCCTTCCCACAGCCACCCAACTTAAAACAAAAGCTTATCAGAAGTAAATTGCCAACACAGACTGAAAGGGAACAGAAAGGCACACACCCTTGTAATACATCTAGCTGCAAACTATGCCAAAACATTTCACAGGACCCCACAGTCATGCACAAAGGAAAGATATTTAACATAAAGGAATCTTTCACATGCTCATCTTCCAATGTGGTATATATCATTCAGTGTAAAAAATGTAATGAAAGTTGTTATATTGGAGAAACAGGCCAGATGCTTAAGACAAGATTCAATTTACATAGACATCACATGAACAATACTGCCAGTAGGGCCCCAACCCCGGTGGGACAGCACTTTACAGAACCAGGACACCGTACCAGTGATTTCACAGTGAGAATACTGAAATGTAATTTTAAAACAATACAGGAACGTAAAACCTTTGAAATCAGAATGATTGAATATTTTGACACCCAATGGACAGGACTTAACAAAGATCTGGGTTTCCTAGCCCACTATAAACCATGAGTTGTATTTCACTGCTTATCACCTTCCTCTCCCCTCCCCACAAACATCCTGCTAGACTATGGAATGCTTTGAAGTCCCCATACACATCTCCTACCCACCCTAGACCATCTATGAGAGACTGTTAAATACACTGTCAGCTAACACATTTGCTTATTTCTGATCTGACGAAGAAGGGCAACCTTTGAAAGCTAATCAAGAAATGTATTAAGTTATGTCCAATAAAAAAGGTATCATCTTATTTTCTTTTCCATGTTTTAATTTTGTTTGATTTCTATTGAGTACTTATAGCTGAAATTATTCACACCGATTCCCCATTGATGTTACCACCCAATTGGTCCTGTTCAATTGTAGTCCATGTTCAACTTTCCAAGAGGAAAAGCACTTGAAATCCCAGGGTCAGCAAAAGAGTTCATTTAAACTCCACATTCGTCTGGACTCTACATAGTACCATGTTTCACCTTTTCGTCATCATCAGGAGTCAAGACTAAAAATCAAACCATTTAGAAAACCTACATTATTAACCTTCAATATCACAGACTTAATAACCACATAACAAACCATTAAGCATACCTGATACATGTTTTCTTAAATTTTTCAGATCCAGCTGGTAGCACTGAAGTGCTACCAGCCAGATCTCTGGATTGCCACCAGATGCGATGTTCTTTTAAATTTCCTCACTACAGCTCACATGTGTCCACTCTTTCTCTATTCAAGCCTATCGGTTCCACTGTGTTCCAGGAATATATCATTTTTTGTTCTTTGTGCAATAGGCTAAGAGATATAGCTCCCCCTCTCCAAGCATCTACCTGTAATAATACAATAAATTGTTAATCATTGGGTTTATGATTAATCTGATTCCAATGAGCTACAAGAGGAGCTTCCGAGCGTTTGAGCCACAAATTGCTTAGATGTTTGGCTAGTCTTTGTTTGACAGGAGGTTTTACTGTTTGACTGATGAACCATTTTTGACATGGACATATAATATGTTATGTTATGCAGTGCTTATATTTCACAAATACAATGCATGGTTCGATGTGGATCACAATAAAAACCAATATATCTTTGCTTACAAGTCAGCATACAAGATCTGAGATTACAATCAACTCATATTAAATTCCATAAATATGTCTTAAGAACTTTCCTAAAAGTATAATAATTGGTCACGGTTCAAAACTGTAGTGGTAACGAGTTCTTATACGGAAGCAACTTGAAGATGATGAGAGGAATTTATCCTATGTTTGGTAACATGTCTGACAGAAGAAAAAGCTAAGGGGTTCTTTTACTAAGGCACACTCACATTTTTAGCGTGTGCTAAAATTGGGCGCATGCTAAACATTAGAGACACTCATAGGAATGCAAAGATGTCTCTAACATTTAGCGCACGCTAAAAACGTGAACTCATCTTAGTAAAAGACCCCCCCCCCCCCCTTAAAGCATTAGGTTCCTAGTTCTGGATCCGGTTTTCATATGCAACAATGTAATCCAGTCCGTCAGATAAAGAGGAGAATCACCATATATGATCTTAAATGTCAACGCACAGAGTTTGAATCTACATCTTGCATATATGGGTAACCAATGAAGTCTTTGCAACAGTACTGAAACAGAATCAAATCTACTTAGGAGAGAAAATTAGCCATGCGGCTGTGTTCTGGACTAACTGTAATCTCTTTATCAAAGTTTTAGTGCAGCAAATATAAATAATATTGCAGTAGTCCAGCTTAGATAATAACAAAGCCTCAACCAGCAATCTAAAGGCACATGGTTCAAAATATTTGCGAACTGATCGTAATTTTCTTAAAGTCAAAAAAGAGCTCTGGACCAATGATGTCACATGATGGTGTTTACAATTACACCTGTGCAAGCCCTCAATATGAACTCCTTTTGAGCATTTGGAATCATAACACTAACTGCTTCGACACAGCGCCCACATTTAGAGTGACTCGCGCTTTCAGATTTCTGTATTTGTGTATATCTTCTCCGACTTAGTAATTGGTTTGTTTGGGGTTTTTTGCCAGCTACAGCGTTCACAGCAACGGCTTGATATGTGTGGTTACTACACACATTGGACTTTACAACCTAGCTGGAGCAGCTTCATATCATTGATACGCTCTAGTGTGTTTTAACCTTTTATGTAAACTTTTTTGTGGTGTTTCAAGAATCTTTGTGCCTTGCTTTTTAATTATCAAGAGCACTAATTCACATCGACCCCTGAAGCAGGCATAGTCCCGTCGAAACATGGCTTGTGTTAGGTCTCTAGATTAAAGAACTCTCATTTGTTCCAGTCTTGAAGATTCTTTTGTACTTTAATGCCTCTCAGTGGCGTAGGAAGGGGGGGGGGCGGTGGGGCGGTCCGCCCCGGGTGCACGTGCTGGGGGGAGGTGTCGGCTCGCTGGTTCTCTGCTCTTTCTGCCCCGGAACAGGTTACTTCCTGTTCCGGGGCAGAGAAAGCAGGGAAGCAGCAGAGCCGACGCAGCTCCCAGTGACGTGCACTGGGGGCGGATCGGCCCTCCCGCCCCCCGCTGCAAGGTAGGGTACATTTTGGGGGGGTGCGCTCCAGATGGGGGGTGCCATGCCCTGCACCCGAGGGGGGGTGCGCAGTGGCGACCCGCCCTGGGTGTCAGGCACCCTCGCTACGGCACTGTTGCCTCTGACTGTGTTTGTGTATTTTGAATCCTGTCTTTTACTACCCCTTGGAAAGTTGAACACGGACTACATTTGAACAGGACCGATTGGGTGGTAACATCAACATCAACAGGAAATCAGTGTGAATAATTTCAGCTATGCGGCAGTTAATGGCCTTCACTATGTGTAACTGTTCATTTGGACAATACCAGCTTTAAGGGGCCCTTTTACTAAGCCGCCTAGGCGCATACGCGTACCCAATGCACGCCAATTTGAAGTTACTGCCTGGCTACTGCGCAGCCTGTATGGTAGTTTCATTTTTTTAAGCGAGTCCGCTACGCGTGCCAGAAAATATATTTTATTTTCTGTCACGTGACGAAAATCGGGCAGTAGTCCGACTTGACATGCGTAGGCAATTACTGCACGGTTAACGTGAGAGACCTTACTGCTAAGTCAATGGCTGGTGGTAAGGTCTCAGACCCAAAATGCAAGCTTGCCAATTTTTATTTTGCTGCATGTCCATTTTCGGCAAAAATTTAAAAATGGCATTTTTTGCAGGCGCGCTAAAAAATGGATCTGCGCATACCCAAAACCCGTGCCTACAGTACCGCAAGCCATTTTTCAGCGCACCTTAGTAAAAGGACTCCTAAGTGACTTGTTGATCATTTCAGGAATCAATAGTGGGCAATACACTGTTAAGCAGGACTTTGAACCTTATTTGAACTGAGAACATCTACAACAAGATGTATTGCTAGCAGTGGTTACTCATTACTGATCCAGTTGGGAATACTCGGTCTGGCTAAGACCATAAGAATTGGGGGTTATTTTATAATGATTTGTTAAATAAAGATGTTATTAAGAATTCTAAGTTGATAGGTGTTTTTGTATATTCTGTAATGAATATGCATGAAATAAATTTGCATGCATTGCCTCCAGGGTTGGACTGACAGGCAAGAAGGATCATGTCCCCCCCCCTCCTCCCCCCCCCAAACAGCCTATCTGATAGAGATTGCTGGTTCAGCAGATGTAATATTTCTAACTCACTTTAGGCAAACCCCTAATATAGAAATATACAAAGTCATTAAATCATGCTAGCAGTAAAACCGGGTGCATGTTTTGCTTTCTAAATGCTCCTGAGACTCTGGGATAGCTGTTCTCAATCTTTTTTTCAGTTGGAACCAGTGGTGTGCTGGTAAATTTTTAACAACAGGCTCTCTCCCCAGTCCACCTCAGCGCCCCCCCCCCCCCCCCCCCCCATCCACCACTGCGCTCCCCCCGTCCACCACTGCGCCCCCCCCCCCACGTCCACCTCTGCACCCCCCAAAATTGCAGAGCTGGCTATAGCCAGTGGGGGGGGGGGGGGGGGGCAATGCATTACTCTCTCCAGGAAAAAAAAATTAAATGATCCCAGGTTCCAATCTAATTCATGTTTAATGTGGGACAAAATGCCATAAATAAGTAAATAAATAAATATAAACTTTTAATGTTGAGCACCTGATTCTCAAAGGGAACATATTCCAAACACTATAATGAAAATAAAATGATTTTTTTCTACCTTTGTTGTCTGGTGACTGTTTTTCTGATCATGCTGGCCCAGTATCCGATTCTGCTGCTATCTGTCCTCTTAACTCCGTTTCTAGGGCTTCCTTTCCATTTATTTCTTTCCTTTCCTCCTTTCTTCTTCATTTCTGGTCCTCAGCTTCTGCCTATTTTCTTCATCCATGTGCAGTTTTTCTCCTCTCTTCCTTTTCCCTTATCTAATCTCCTTCCTCACACTTCCCTCCCCTCCATCCATGTCCAGCATTTATTCTCTCTCCCCTCCTCTCCCCCTGCCCTCCATCCACCCATGGCCAGCAGTGACCCTCCTCTCCCCTGCCCTCCATCCACCCATACCCAGTGACCCTTCTCTCCCCTGCCCTCCATCCACCCATGTCCAGCAGTGACCCTCCTTTCCCCTGTCCTCCATCCACCCATGCACAGCACTGACCCTCCTCTCCACTGCCCTCCATCCACCCATGCCCAGCAGTGACCCTCCTCTCCCCTGTCCTCTATCCACCCATGCCCAGCACTGACCCTCCTTTCCCCTGCCCTCCATCCACCCATGTCCAGCAGCGACCCTCCTCTCCCCTGCCCTCCATCCACCCATGCCCAGCACTGACCCTCCTCTTCCCTGCCCTCCATCCACCCATGTCCAGCAGCTCCCTTCTCTCCCCTGCCACCCCCTCCCGACTTGTTTCACAAATTCTCCTGCTTCCTCCCTCCCTCCCTCCCGATCTGGTCCCTCACCGACCCTACCTTGGCCATCAAATTCTTCGGGGCAGGCAGTGTTGCCTGCCCGCTGCCATCGCTGACTTTCCTCCTCCGCCCGATCGCGCTTCAAAATGGCCGCCGAGACTTACAGAAGTCTCGCGAGGCCGCCTCTGGAAGTCTCGGTGGCCATTTTTAAAGCACAAACAGGCGGCGGAGGAAAGTCAGCGATAGCAGCAGGCAGGCAACACTGCCTGCCCCGAAGAATTCGATAGTCAAGGTAGGATCTGTGAGGGACCGGATCCGGAAGGCGGAGGGAGGGAGAGCCGGCTCGCCCTTTCCAACAACCGGCTCGCAAGTCCGGCCAAAATTTAACAAACGGATCTTGCGAGCCGGAGCAAGCCGGCTCCAGCACACCACTGGTTGGAACACACCTGACAGACTTGTGTTTTATGGTCTTAAATGTATTACTTTACAGAAGGACCATTTCAAGTTTGCTAAAATATAATCAGTCCAGATTAGAGCACCATAAAACAAAGTCCATGATGATAATTCCATATCTCAAGGAACTTGCCATCCAAGATTAAGAAACCCATTTATTTTTATACATCAAGTGATAGAAGTGGGGCTTAAACCTGGGCATCTCAGTCATGGTTCTGTGCTTGACGTGAGCAGCAATCAAAGTTTAGATACCAATGAAATGAGGCTGGTTAATACAGAAATAGCGGATGAAAGTGGATAATGATCAAATGGCCCATCTAGTGTACACAGTAATATGCTTAAGGGTTGTAACTGATATTCTGTTCAGGTTACTTCCCATGCCTCCATCTTGGGCTATAACTTCTATTCCATGCAGATTACCTTCAGGATCTATGTGACCTAAAAGTACATATGTGACCATCTCTGGGAAATGATCACTAATGCAGCGGATCCAAAAAGTTGAGAACTGTTGGTTTTTCATGTCATAGGTCCATAAACAGCCTGCAAAAATTACATGTTTGAACTTCTGTTACTTTTTTGTTTTTTCACATTAAAGGATGGGGTTTGGACTGTTGTATTACAATTTGTTTGCTCTAACAGAATTCATTAAATTTGCCGTTTCTGGTGATTTTAGTCACCTTTTCCTAGAGATTGTCACAAACATGTTTTGAAAAGAGGAAGCTAATACTTTACATCTTTTTTGTTATTAATAGATCTGTATTTATCCCATAACATTTTGCATTCCACCATCATTCTTTTTGCCAACATCTCCCATGGGAGGGCATTCCTGGCATCTACCACCCTCTTTGTGAAAACATTTCCTAATGTTCCTCCTCAGTCTACCTCCTTGGAGATTCACATCATGTTCCCTAGTTCTACAACTTGTTTACCTTTGTTTTTTCTTGTAGCATCATGGCCTCATTTTGCTAAGATTCAAGTACCGGGTCTGAATTAGGAGCCAATGATAGTACCTTGGTCCTTTGGCTTCAATTTGATCTTGAGCACCCTGTATAACCTCCAGTTTTTAAGGAAATCCTGCACAGAGTAAGAGGTTAAAACCCTGCCCCCTAAAACCTGTCATGGCCATGCCCCCGCATCTCAACTCACCTTTCCTTCCAATGGCTGGGCTCTGCGGTTTCTCCGGACTGCCTCCCTGGCACTGTGTCTCTCCTATACTGATGCTTCTGCTGCTGGTTTACCGTTTGACTATATTCCAAGCCTCATTCCAAAGATTATCCAAGCCTCACTCTGATGTTCCAGTATTCTAGCCTCATTCTGGTGCTCCTACCACCTCTTTCAGTGTGTTCCAAGGCTCATTTCAGGGCACCAGAGATCATGACATCAATAGTGAGGGCTCTTATAAGGAACCACAGGACCCTCATGCTTTGCCTTTGCAACACAGGTCACCTAGTGGTGTCTAGCGTGTGTGTTGTACTCCAGCCCTGCCTTGTTTCTGCCTTGTCTCCAACCTTACCTCAGCCTGTTCCTGCCTTGTCTCCACCCCTGCCTTTGTTCCTGTTGGCTCCAACCTTGCCTCAGCGTGTTCTTGTCTTGTGTCCAGTTCTGCTCCTGCCCTGCTTCCTGCCATCCAGTTCCAGCTCTGCGTTCAAGCTTCAGCCCTGCCTTCCAGATCCAGTCCTGCCTTCTGTTTCTGCTAGTCTAGACTCTGGTTGCCTACTGTGCCCTGTCCTGTGCATTGCCTGGGTGACTTGTCTGCTGCCAGTTGGGGCTTGGCTAACCTTCAGGTTGACTGGGTAGCACCAACTTGGCTGCTGCTCAAGGGGCTCGCCTTTCCTGAGCTGTGATAAAACCCCAGTGAAGATACAATGTCATGACATCATGCAAAACTGGTAGATTAAACCTCCTGTTTAAAACTAAACACAATAAGAAAATCTAGCCCCATCTGCAATGAGGTACTATTAATAGAGTTGCTAATTACTATGGCACTGACAAACTTGTTGTTAGTTCTTAATAATGAAGTGATAACCATGATGATGGGATGAGAAATTAAAAGTAGAATTGAATATTGCTGTTTGAGTAAAGAAAAAATATATATATATTGCTAGAGTAAGGTGAAAGCAAGCTAGCACATTCTTGAGCTGAAAATAAGAATATATGAAAGCCATACAGGGTGAAACCAAATGTAAGCACTTCAGAACTCAAGAGCACACCTTGTTTTAGTTTTCTTTTTTTTAACAGATTTTGAGTGGAAGAAAGTCACTGGTGACACAAGTGATACCTCAGACATAATGATCTTAAGTGAAAAGGCAACTTTATTAAACAAAAGAAACTACCCTATTCTTAACTTCTCAAAGAAATTGAGAGGAAAATATGTACTAATTATTAAATATAGAGGGGCATTTTCGATATGATGTCTAAGTCTGACTTTGGACTTTTTGCAAAAAAACATCCAAAATCCGAATAGGAAAGAAGGTAATTTTTGAAAAAGAAAAATGTCTATTTTTTTTTTTTTTTCAAAAATACTATTTAGAAAAAGATTTTGTTCTTTGGACATTTTGTTTTTTTGGTTCATTTTTGGAAAAAAAAACAAATAAGGGCAAAACAGAGAAAAATCAAGCCATTGGGATGTAGGAGGAGCCAGCATTTTTAGCAGACGGGTCCCCAGACATTTCAGGATAGTAATGGGGCACCTTAGAGAGCACTTCCGTGCACTTCAAAAAAATGCTCCCAGGTACACATCTCACTTTTGTTCCGTTATCTTGTCCCCTGAGCCCTCCAAAACCCACCCAAAACACACTGTCCCCCACTGTACAACAGCCCTTATGGTGAAGGGGACACCTATATGTGGGTACAGTAGGGTTTTGGTGACTTTGGGAGGGGGTCACAGTTTCCACCACAAGTGTGAGAGGTAGAGGGAAATAGGGACCCAAGTCCTCCACTCCATAGTGCATTGGAACAACCACTAGATTAGTCGAGGGACCTGCATGCTGCTCTAATTGACCTGGCTATAACATCTGAGGCTGTCATAGAGGCTGGTAAGTCATATTTTTATTCACATTTTTTTTTTTGGGGGGGGGGGGGTCAGTGACCACTGGGGGGTATTGGGAGGGTCATCTAGGGCACCTTTTTTATTCATTATAAAAACAAGTCTAGCTCAAAACATCTTAGTTTTAGTTTTATTTTGTTCCATTATGGCTGCAAAACATCTAAGTCTTACAAATGCCTGAATCCCGCCCTTCACATGCCCTTGACATGCTCCCTTGAGATTTGGATGCACTGCAGATGAAAAGCATAAAAAAGTGTCTGAAAAATAGGTTTTGAAAATACTGATTTGGATGTTTTTGTGAGAAAAACATCCAAATGCTGCTTTATGCCACTTTTTAGATGTTTTTCTCTTTTGAAAATGAGCCCCATAATCTCTCAAAGAGAAAAGATGTTGCATTTGATGTTTATGTGTTATTAAAAAAAAAAAATGATGTTAAGGATGACCAGCAGTATGAATAATTTAAATTGAGCCTGCAAAGAGGTGGGAAAATGTGGGATAATATATAAATAAATAAAATAAATAATTAAGAAATTTAAGTCATTAAGAAATTTATCATTAGTTAAAAATAATTAAAAACTTTAAAATGATCTGTTAAAAAAGTGCACATTTAGATATAACTACTTAAAAACGTTAAACAGCACTTTAAACCGTACTTACAATGAAAATTCAGCTGAACTTTTACAATAAGATTTCTAACTGCTTCACCATTTTTACAGAAAATTGTCAACTTGTTCTCAACAATGAACTTCTTGTTTTAAATCTTTGCTAGAATATAACAGCAATATCAGATAAGTATCTGTCAACAATATAAGGTTCCTAACTTTTCTCAAAATTGTATTCACTTGCAATGCTAATATTAAAGAATTGATTTTTTTTCTCAATCTTACTATTTTCCAGACAAAAGTTGTGCTCCTGTTGCTACAAATTCTTAAGTATTTTTTCTTTCTTTCCTATTCTTCTTTCTTATTACTCAGTCTCAGTGTAATCAGTGTATGCTTTAACAGATCAAACTCTATGGGCCCTGTTTACTAAGGTGTGCTAGCATTTTCAGCCCGTGCTAATGCTAGACACACTCATAGGTGCACTAATTTTTAGCACATGCTAAAAATGCTAACACAACTACAGCACAGCTTAGTAAATAGGGCCCTATATATGTAACATTTTGTTCAGAATCTAAGTATGTAATGTTGAGTTCTGACTCAATACTGTGTTGTAAGTTTGTTTATTCAGAACATGATATACTGCTTTAACCGACAGACAGGGCAAAGCAGTTAAAAAAATAAATAATAATTTAAAAAGTGTGGGAAAGGAACTACAAAATGTATAGCAAAGTGACTCATACACTGAAGAACACACACAATTAGGACAATTACTCTCATTCAGGCATTGATACCGCACTACGCCACACATTAGTCATTATTATAGACCTGTTAGAATAGCCATGATTTGAGTAGCGATTTGAATTTCTTACTTTAAGACCAATTCACTGTGCAAGGTTAGGGGCATTGAAGTCCATAAGTGAGAGGCAGCAAAGAGAAAGGCAGCATAATGGGTTGTCTCCAATTGTGCCAAGCACAACCCTGGCAGCACCATACGGTGATTGTTAATGGAATGCTGGACCCGCGCTAGGGAGTATGGAACAGTCAGTATGGACAGATAAGCTGGAGCATCTTCACGGAAAGCCTTAAAAGCCAGGAGCAATGTTTTAAATTGAACACAGAATGCAACTGGTAACCAATGATGATCCTTTAAGACAGGTGGTAAGGGGATCAAACTTCTGTAGGTGGCACAGAAGACAAGTAGCCATGTTTTGTAAGGTCTGGAACCCTTTAAGCAAGGATTTTGAAATCCCTAAGTAAATAATGTTATAATAATCCAACCTTGTCATAAACAGATAGGATTAAAGAGAGAAATGCATCATGATCAAAAAGTGGACATACTGAAATCAACTGGAGCACGAGAAAGAACTCAGATTTGCATAATGTAGATACTTGGTGTTCTATTATGTCTGTTCAATGCTGCATAACTTATCTGTCCAGGTTTTCCAGCTCTATTGAATTGTCAGTTCTTCTTCTTTCTTGTAATGTTGGGGCCCTTGTGATGCACCTGTGAACCTGTTCTTTAAATAAAAAGAAAAGAAAAACTGGCTTCCTGTCTGTGTGTGTGTGGTGGTAGTGGTGGTGGTGGGTGGTTCTTCTCTTTAATGAGTTCTTATCTTCTCTCTGGATTTTTTCAATACTATGTCAACTAACTTTAAAACAACAGATAAGTCTTTAAAAATTCCTTTCCAGGGATCTTACTATAACTAAACTTCAGTTTCCCTAAGCTTTCTGTTTCATTAATATCCCAGGGCTTCTTCATCTTCAGTGCTGCTTCTGACAGCAACCCACCCAGACAAATTACTCACACAGTCTTCAGATATTTCAGACAATCCTCTAAAAAAAATTCCTTTAAAAATGTTCCTTCTTTACCAGAAACTTTCCTCATTAACAAATAAAACGCTATTAAAGAGATTTGGAGATTGTTGTAAAGTAAATATTATAACCTCTTCTTTTCCTTAGACTGTTACCAACTTTTAAATTTTCATTAAATTTGGAGATTAAACAGGAAAATAAAGTATAACATTCTTTCCTGTCATGGTTTCAATATTTCAGGTGAATTATATTTCTTATTCTCAAATAAATCCTTATTTATTTATTGTGAACATTTATGTCCCACATAATCCCAGCAAGGCAGGCTCTATGTGGCACACAATTAGGCTATTAAAGCCCGAGTAGACTCAAATATTTCTCTTATAAAATCCAGAAAACACATTCATCAGTTCTCATTGAATTATAATTTTTAACCTTTAAATCTCACTTTCATAGATACTTGTTTAATTATAATCTTGTCAAGCATTTATTTGAAATATATCACTTCACATAAACTCCCCTTTTCAAATAATGATTTTCCAAATTACAGAAAAACCCCTAGAAATTTTCATAATTTTAAATATAATAGTTCCACTTTTAACTTCTCAGACTCTTTCATAAAACTCTTTGGGCTCCTTTTACAAAGTGGCACTACTGATTAGCGTGCACTGAATACGAAGAAGCCCATTGGAATCGCATGGGTTTCTTCACGTTCAGCATGCTGCTATAATCGGTAGCGCCACTTTGTAAAAGGAACCCTTTAAGTTTTAATTACACTGTGAAGAAAACAATTTAATCTCAAGAAATTAGCTATACTCTCTCAGAAATACCTTTACTAGTTTATATTCAATTACTTTTAACCCTTCTCTCAACTTTTATCAAATCTCTGTATGTTTTTCCTCTCAGACTCAATCCCTCTGACTTCAGTCACTCAGCACCCTTTTCCTCAGCCCAAATGTCTTTTCTCTCTCAACTGTCACCTCAGCACTGCACAGACAAACAGGTCTCTGAGGAGACTCCTTCAGCAATCAGTTTCATGAACTGGAATTCTGTAGCAGATCCATGCATGCAAAAATCCAACACAGTGTTCAGACATCCTAAAACTCATAAAAGTATTAACTGTAACCCCCTCAGTTTGCTGTTAAACACCATAAATCAGGTCACAGGCATATCCTTATCTGAATTATGTACAAATCCAAATTTTTAGAACCCCTACATTATCCAAAATGGGTGTGTAACTTTTTCAGCGTTTAACACATGAAAACAGCATCAAAAAGGTCACAGTTCATCTCTGCTACCTCTGCACATCTGTAAACTTTTATTTTTAACATTTATACAGCTCTAGTGACACTAAAAACTTTAAATTTGTGGACGGTGTCAGTGCCAGTGTCTGCAACACCAAACGCACATTCATGATTTTTCACACCGGTTTCCCTCACTTTATTGGGCTCTCTCTTGCCCTCTTATACTGAAAAAGTGGTGCGCAAAGTCCAAATTTAAAAAGAAATGCTGATCAGTTATAAAGAAAGATCCTATATGACTTCACAAAGTCATACATTGCAGCATTTATGAATTACTCTTATGGTGGTTCAATAAGTGACATCATAACCCATCCACAACCCATGCTGGAGATTGTAGTTCATTTAGACCTGAAGGTTGCAGCAGTCAAAGGAATATGTAGTTGATAGGCAATGGATCCCTTTGCCCCAGGATCAAGGTGATGGCCTGACCACCAACCCTTACTCAGCGTACTTTGTATGAGGTCACGGTAATATGTTGGATTGAAGAAGGATAGTTGGTGGAGAGCAGACTAGAGTGGAGTTAGCAGTGGGTTAAGGGGATGAAAGAGCATGAGCTCTTCCACTGCCCAACATTGACATATCCATCCAGCCCACCTGCTATACTAGGTAGATCTGGAGGGAGCAGCTTTTCTCACAGCTTGGGTAAAACTTGGAAATTAATCTGGTCTTATGTTTTGTTAAAAACATTTGTTATATTGTTTCTGTTTACAGTTTTTGATAAACTTTGTTTAAAATAAACTTATGACAATGTGGTGCTGGGATCAGTGTTCAAACGTACTTCTAAAATAGGGGTGGTTCCATTGTGTACTGCTGAAGAGAACCAAACAAATAGAACTAGAGGTAATAGCCCTGGTCATCCCTTGCTCAAAGGGCTTGGGTTGGGACTTCTTATGCTTATTAAGTGCATGAAAAAGTTCAATAATATTGGGGGGGGGGGGGGGGGTAATTGAGTCATACATGGCTCTAACTGTTGAAAGGAACTTCCTTTCCTGTGGATAACATTTATTTCAGCTCACTTGTCACCATATTTGAAAAATGGTCTCTGCAGTTTACAATACTTCCAATAAAACCACAATGTTACAATTCACAATAAAACAAAAAGGGGAAGGGGATGGGACTTGTCTCTTTTACCTTAAATATGTATTTCTCTTCTGGAATTGGTGATCACCATTATGGAAAATGTAAGCCATATTGAGCCTGCAAATAGGTGGGAAAATGTGGGATACAAATGCTACAAATAAATAAATATACCACTTTTCTGTGGTTACAATCAAAGCAGTATACATATTATATACAGGTACTTATTTTGTACCTGGGGCAATGGAGGGTTAGGTGACTTGCACAGAGTCACAAGAGCTACAGTGGGAATTGAACCCAGTTCCCCAGGTTGCTGCATTAACACTAGGCTACTCCTCCATGCCATTATTCTAGAGCAGAGGTTCTCAACCCAGTCCACAGGACACAGCCAGTCAGGTTTTCAGGATACCCACAATGAATATGCATGAGATAGATTTGCACAGAATGAGAGTAGTGCATGCAAATATATCTCATTCAAATTCATTGTGGGTATCCTGAAAACTTGACTGGCTGTGTCCTGAGGACTGTGTTGAGAACCCTGCTCTAGAACAATAGTTTTCAACCTAGTTCTCAGGGACCACCTGCCCAGTCAGGTTTTCAGTATGTCACAATGAATATGCATGAGAAAGTGGCACGCACTGCCTTCTTAGTATGTCAAAGAAGGCAGCCTATGACAATCTCTCTCATGCATATTCATTGTGGATGTTCTGATAGCCCAACTGGCCAGCAAAAACTGCACTATTAAGCTAGAAAGATTCAAACAAGTCTCATAAGATATCCTAACATCTGTTTTGTTTTTCTAATTAACATAACAAACGTGATTAAAAATAAACTTGGCAAGATGGAAAATCAGTTAATTATTCACATAATTAATGATTTGTTTGATCCCTTACCCTGTCTGTGGTAGGTCAGTGAATGTCATGTTGTTAGACTTTCAATCACAGCTTACAGCTGCTTAGAGCCCTGTGTCTGAAACACATTATGCTCACAGCTATACTAAATTCTTAGAATCATAATTTAACAATAGTGCAGATAACCTGTATGAAGCACTGTGGTATCCCTGGAACTCTGAAGCACACCCTCCATATGTCTTCTCTGATCAGTCATGGAGAAGGAGAAGGAGAAAGTGAAATAAACTGATACAAAAATTAATCTACCGCGGTTGCTGCCCTGTATGTTGGAGAACCAGAGAGATGTACAGACATCCACTGGAGTGCTTTTCAGTTTGCTACTTAAAGCCAGGGCATTTTTAAGGGGGTACTTGGGGGTACTGAGCACCAGCACCTTTTCTGTTGTCTGCTAAAATTGACCCATGGACCCCAAGTTTTAATGAAAGAGCTGAGGCTCTACTCACCAATTCTGCCTTGTCATACATTCTGTGACTGGTTGCAGGGGGCTTGGCTATTGTGGGATGGGTCCCTCAGTGATTACTCCACCCCTGAAGAGTGGCCTAGCATTTGAGTACCGGCACCTTTTTTTTACTAGGAAATACGCACTGCTTAAAGCCCAAGTGTTCATGGAATGTCTGTGGTCATAACAATCCCCCCCCCCCCCCCCCCAAAAAAAAAAACACACAACTCCCACACTTTCCACACTTCTGCCTTTTCTGCTAGCAGCAAATATTATGAGAGTTAAAAGAGAAGCTTCCTTGATAACTATTTTGTCGAAGAAGAAAATAAGGGGCCCTTTTATGAAAGGGGTTAGTACACGGCAACCCGGAATTACCGCTGGCCAATGCGGCCTCCAACGGTAGCTCCGCCTTGAGTGCGCACCATTTCCAGTGCAGTGAAAATTTTTTACCGTGGTGCTAACCAGGCAATACGCTGCCCTGTTACCACCAGGTTACAGCGGGAGCCCTTATCGGCACATCAATGAGCGGTGGTAAGTGATCGCTGCCACAAGGCCACACGGTAAGAGTAATCTTGCCACATGGCCATTTTGTTTTTAGGTGCTTTTTACCTGCTGTGGGAAAAAGGGCCCTGGTACGCGGGAAAACAGTCCCCACCGCTACTGCACGGCCCTTTCAACTGCAGCTTAGTAAAAGGACCCCTAACTTACCAGAGGGGATGTAGAAATCACTGAACCTAGCATCTCCCCACTTTGTAAAACCAGCAACATAATACACCACTACCACTTAGGATTTAGGTATGTGCATTCATTTGAAACATTTCTCATGTTTTTTCTTTGTTGGCAAACAAAAACAGGCAGGAAAAACACAAAATTGTGTTGTTTTTTTTTTCATTTGTCTTTAATAGTGTGTCCTCTTTCTGAAACAGCTCACTGTCTTGATGACATAACTCCCATAATGAAAAAATGCCCACAAAACCTCAACCAAAATGAACATTCCCATAAATGACATGGGAAACAACAGAAAGTGAACATTTTCCGGCTGCACACCCCTGTTGGAATTCCTGTCTGTTCATTCCCGAGACACAAGAAACATACAGTAAAGACTGGATAATAGTAAACAGAAAAATAGTTCAGTTGGTGCATGTTTGGAGAAAGGAAAGGGAAATGGGACTTGATATACCGCCTTTCTGAGGTTTTTGCAACTACATTCAAAGCGATTTACATATATTCAGGTACTTATTTTGTACCAGGGGCAATGGAGGGTTAAGTGACTTGCCCAGAGTCACAAGGAGCTGCAGTGGGAATTGAACTCAGTTCCCCAGGATCAAAGTCCACTGCACTAACCACTAGGCTACTCCTCCCTTTTAACCATGTTAATTTTTTACTAAAATATTCCTGTTGTAGAAACTGAATATTCAAGCTTCTGCAGAAGAAATGCATCTCTCATGTTCTTAGTTCACACCCTCTGAGTCCCAGCATTACTACCCTTATCCCCATAACTCTTCCATGTCTCCTTGAAAATTGTATCACCTCAAGCTCTGTAGCACTAGTAATTTTATGGCTTGCAAGCACGTTTAGGGGTTTTTGAGCTACACTATTTATTAGATATGCCATAAAGTGAAAAATCTATCTTTTTTTTCTTTCAAAAATGGCCACTTGCTAGATGTTTTTGTGCTCTGTGTGTTTATCTTTTTTGTCCATTCAAAAAAAAAAAACCCCAACACACATCCAAGTGAAAAATGGACAAAATCAATGTAGGGGGAGCCAGCATTCTTAGTAGACTGGCTCCACAGACATCCCAGCAGAGCAGTGGGAGACGCTAGGGGGCACTGCGGTGGACTTCACCTAAAAGCTCCCATGTATGCATCTCACCATTGTTCCCTTATATTGTATAGTGAGCCCTCCAAAACCCACCAACAGCATACTGTAGCCAACTGTACACCACTACAATAGCCCTTATGGCTGCAGGTGTCACCTATACGTGAGTACAGTAGACTTTTGGTGGGTTTTGGAGGGCTCACATTTTCCACCACATGTAACAGAGTGGATTATTGGCCTGGGTCCCCTTTTCCACAGTGCACTGTACTGACCTCTAGGCTACTCCAGGGATCTGCTTGCTGCTCTAATAGGACTGGCTATAACATCTGGAGCTGTCATAGAGGATGGTATGTACTGTTTCTTTCACATCTTTGGGGGGTGGGAGGGGGTCATTCCTTTATTCCTCCAGTGGTTATCTGGTCTTTGTGGCTTAGTCATTATTAAAACAGGGCTAGCTCAAAACATCTTAGTTTCAGACCTGGACATTTTTGTTTTGTTCCATTATGGCTGAAAAACATCCAAGTCTTAGGAACACCTAAACCCCACCCTTAATACTCCCCCTTGAGATTTGGATGCACTGCAGATGAACAGCATAGAAAAATGTCAGGAAAATGGGCTTTGAAAATACCGATTTAGAGGTTTTGGTGAGAAAAACATCCATCTACCGGTTTATGCCACTTTTTAAATGTTTTTCTCTTTCAAAACTGAGTCCCAAGGTAACCTACTTATTTTTGCTTTTCAGTAACATGTTATGCTAGTTGTCTCTGCGATAAATTGACTTTCAAAAGAGATGTCTAATGTTCCCTTTTTCATTAGGATTTTCCCCCACCTTGAGCTTCCATCTCTGCCACTTATCTCCACATACAAATCCCAACCTTAACTGTGTCCACAGAACTCAGACCCTTATCTCTTTTCTGTTTTCACTTCTTATCCTACTAAAAGTCTATTGTCTGAACTTTTCCCCCATTATCATCTCAACACAGACTAAAAATTTAAGCCCCATCCTTTCACACATCACCTGCTTGTTCCTTCTTGGTCACTTACACAGTCCCTTTCCACATTTAGGCCTGTAACTCTTTACCACTTATTGATGCTGACATTCAATCACAAATAAAAATATTTTTAAAACCTGTTCACTAGTTCTGTCATTGCAAGTGACTAAAGGGCTCGTTTTCAAAGCACTTAGACTTACAAAGTTCCAAAGGTTACTACGTGTCTTAAAAATACCTGTATTGTTTTTTTTAAACTATTTTTTAAATTAAGTTAGAGAAAATGGACTTAAGGTTGAGAAGCAACACACAGTATAGAAATAAAGATAAATAAATTAAAACAATCAAAAAATAAACCTCAATAGGGCGATACCTTCTTATGGAACTAATTTAATAAATGTTTTTGATTAGCTTTTGGGACCTAACCTCTTCTCTAGAGCAGAACATAGTAGATGATGGCAGAAAAAGACCTGCACGGTGCATCCAGTCTGCCCAACAAGATAAACTCACATGTGCCATTTTTTGTGTATACCTTACCTTGATTTGTACCTGTCTTTTTCAGGGCACAGACCGTATAAGTCTGCCCAGCACTATCCCCGCCCCCCCCCAACCACCACCGGCTCTAGCACAGACCATATAAGTCTGCCCAGCACTATCCCCGCCTCCCAACACCGGCTCTGGCACAGACCGTATAAGTCTGCCCAGCACTATCCCCACCTCCCAACCACCAGCCCTGCTGCCCACCACCGGCTAAGCTTCTGGGGATCCCTTCCTTCTGAGCAGGATTCCCTTATGTTTATCCCACGCATGTTTGAATTCTGTTACCATTTTCCTCTCCACCACCTCCCGCAGGAGGGCATTCCAAGCATCCACCACTCTCTCCGTGAAAAAATACTTCCTGACATTTTTCTTGAGTTTGCCCCCCTTCAATCTCATTTCATGTCCTCTAGTTCTACTGCCTTCCCATCTCCGGAAAAGGTTCATTTGCGGATTAATACCTTTCAAATATTTGAACGTCTGTATCATACCACCCCTGTTTCTCCTTTCCTCCAGGTATACATGTTCAGGTCAACAAGTCTCTCCTCATAAGTCTTGCAACGCAAATCCAATACCATTCTTGTAGCTTTTCTTTGCACCGCTTCCATTTTTTTTAACATCCTTCGCAAGATACGGCCTCCAAAATTGAACACAATACTCCAGGTGGGGCCTCACCAACGTCTTATACAAGGGCATTAAAACCTCTTTTCTTCTGCTGGTCACACCTCTCTCTATACAGCCTAGCAATCTTCTAGCTATGGCCACTGCCTTGTCACACTGTTTCGTCGCCTTCAGGTCCTCAGATACTATCACCCCAAGATCCCTCTCCCCGTCCGTACCTATCAGACTCTCACCGCCTAACACATACGTCTCCCGTGGATTTCTACTCCCTAAGTGCATCACTTTGCATTTCTTCACATTGAATTTTAATTGCCAAACGTTAGACCATTCTTCTAGCTTCTGCAGATCTTTTTTCATGCTTTACACTCCCTCCGGGGTGTCCACTCTGTTGCAAATCTTGGTGTCATCTGCAAAAAGGCAAACTTTACCTTGTAAGCCTTCGGCAATGTCACTCACAAATATATTGAATAAAATCGGCCCCAGCACCAATCCCTGAGGCACTCCACTACTCACCTTTCCCTCCTCCAAGCGAACTCCATTTACCACCACCCTCTGGCGTCTGCCCATCAACCAGTTCCTAATCCAGTTCACCACTTCGGGTCCTATCTTCAGCCCGTCTAGTTTATTCAAGAGCCAAGAACGCAGAAGAGAATATGAGCTCCCAAAAGCCAGTCAATGAATATAATAGATTAGCCCAATAAAATGGTATCTACTTATTGTTTTAGGGGACTTTTTGATGTTTTTATTTCTTAACCTTTACTTCTGTGCATTCAGATGAACATGGTGGCCATGTGACTTTATACCAAAAGTGTAAAAACCAAACATCTGTACAGCATCAATTCACATCCTGATGATGGTTTCAAACTTTTAAGTGGGGAAACTGCCCAATCTGTAGATCACATTTAATAAATGTGCGAACTTGATAGGAAAGAAAATATTGGTCCTAATTGGATTCCCACCCTCCCTGTCCTTCACCTACTCAACACACTACCTAGCTATGCTGGATTGTCAGAGGAACAGAGGCAATTTCTGGCAATGACTCAATTAGATGGATTTATTCAAGGGAAATCTTGCTTCATCAATCTACAATATTTCTTTGAAGGGGTGAATAAACATGGATAAAGAAGCGTCGGCCAATATTGTGTATCTGGATTTTCAAAAGGCATTTGACAAAGTACCTCATGAAAGACCCCTGAGGAAATTGGAGAGTCATGGGATAGGAGGTAGTGTTCTATTGTGGATTAAAAACTGGTTAGAGTAAGGTTAAATGGTCAGTATTCTCAATGGAGAAGGGTAGATACTGGGGTTTCTCAGGAGTCTGCTGTTTTTTTAACATATTTATAAATAATCTAGAGATGGGAATAACTAGTGAGGTAATTAAGATTGCTGATGACACAAAGTTATTCAAAGTTGTTAAATCACAAGAAGATTGTGAAAAATTGCAAGAGGACCTTAAGGGACAGGGAGCCTGGGCATCCAAATGGCAGGTGACATTTAATATGAGCAAGTGCAAAGTGATGTATGCAGGAAAGAACAACCCAAACTATAGATACAGAATGCAAGGTTCCACATTAGGAATCACTGCCCAGTAAAAAGATCTAGATGTCATTATTGCAGTGCAGTGGCATAGAAGAAAGCAAATAGAGTGTTAGGAATTATTATGAAAGGAATGGAAAACAAAACTGAGATTATTATACTGTATTGCTCCATGGTGTGACTGCATCTCAAATACTGTGTGCAATTCTGGTCACCATATCTTAAAAAAGATATCACAGAATTAGAAAAGGCGATCAATATAATAAAGGAGATGGGATGACTTCCCTATGAGGAAAGGCTAAAGCTCTTCAGCTTGGAGAAGAGACAGTTGAGGGGAGATATGATAGAGGGCTATACAAAACTGAGTGGAGTGGAACAGGTAGATGTGATTCGCTTGTTTGCTCTTTCCAAAAATACAAAGACTAGAGGGCACACAATGAAGCTACTATGTAGTAAACTTAAAATAAACTGGAGAAAATATTTCTTCACTCAACATGCAATTAAACTCTGGAATTTGTTGACAGAGAATGTGGTAAAAGCAGCTAGCTTATCAGTGTTTAAAAAGGTTTAGATAATCACCTAAAAGAAAATTCCATAAGCCATTGTTAAGACGGACTTAGGAAAATCCACTGCTTATTTCTACGATAAAATCTATTTCATTGTTTTGGGATCTTGCCAGGTACTCGTGACCTGGATTGGCCGTTGTTGGAAACAGGATACTGGGCCCGATGGACATTCGGTTTGTCCCAGTATGACAATGGTTTTGCTCTTATTACACATTGTGGCACATTTTCAAAGCACATGGATATCTCAAAATGGCAAAATTAAAAAAAGCATCCAAATTACAATTTTAGAACAGCACAATTTGGACATCCTACACTGAAGTTCATTCAAATAGCAAAGGTGCATGCTATGGGCATATTTGGGTAGAACTTGGGAGGGCCCAGAATTAGGAGGTTCAACAGTGATAATCGAATGGGAGGAAACATCCAAGTCTAAAAAGAAGGATGTTCTTACTTAGACCAGTTATGTCCAGGGTATAAAAAGTTGCTCTGATTGAGCAACTGACCACTGGAAGGATTAAGGTATGACCTCTCATGAATCTCCCAGTGGTTGCTGTACCCCGCCCTCCCCCGTGAAAGTGAAACCGGAAAGGAATACCAGTCTCTATGGCAGGGGCGTAGCCAGACAGCAGATTTTGGGTGGGCCTAGTCAAGAAGTGGGTGGGCACCAAGTGTTCTCCTCCCCCCCCCCCCCCCAACGCTATGAGGCCAGTATCAGCAGCTTAGGAAGCTTAGACTGCTGAAGTGGAAAGCAGTATTTTTAGCACCATCAGGGGGAGGTCTTCAGCTGGCGAAGCTTGGGATCCCCTCTAGCTAGCACTAAATATGTGCTGCTGTTGGATGGGCCTGAGGCCCAAGTGGATGGGCCACGGCCCACCTAGGCCTACCTGTGGCTACGCCACTGCTCTATGGCAGCATCAGGTATTATAGGCATTCTGAACAAAGCAGAAAGCAGGTCTGAGTAGCCTAGTGGTTAGTGCACTGGACTGTAAACCAGGGGACCCAGGTTCAATTCCTACTGTAGCTCTTTTTTCCCCCTTTTAATTGTGAACCTATCAGAAACAGACATATACCTACTGTACCTAAATATTTCTGACACCTGCAAGCCTGAAGGTTATTGAGGTGATGTACAGTCAGGTACAGAAGGTATTTCCCTGTCCCTGGAGGGCTCAGGATTTAAACTTAGTGCGCTGATAAAAGGCTTGCGGTAGTGTAGGCACGGGTTCTGGGCGCACACTGATCCATTTTTCAGCACGCTGGTAAAAAAAAAGGCCTTTTTAAAATTTTTGCTGAAAATGGATGTACAGCAAAATCAAAATTGCCGTATGTCCATTTTGGGTCTGAGACCTTACCGCCAGCCATTGACCTAGCGCCCCTCCCACATCCAAACAGTTGGATGTGGGAGGGGCGCTTTATGTGGTATACTTGGATTTCAGCAAAGCCTTTGACACAGTTCCACACAGGCGACTGATAAATAAATTGAGTGCCCTCGGTATGAGACCTAGAGTAACGGGATTGGGTTAAAAATTGGTTGACTGGTTGGAGACAGAGGGTAGTGGTAAATGGAGCTTGCTCTGAAGAAAAGGATGTCATCAGTGGAGTATCGCAGGGATCGGTCCTAGGGCCGGCTCTTTTTAATGTCTTTGTGAGCGATATTGCGGAGGGGCTGTCTGGTAAGGTTTATCTCTTTACGGATGATACTAAACTCTGCAACAGGGTGGACACCCTGGAGGGTGTGAATGACATGAGGAAGGACCTAGCGAAGCTAGAGGAATGGACCGATATTTGGCAACTAAGGTTTAATCCCAAAAAATGCAGGGTCATGCACTTGGGTCACAAAAATCTGAGAGAACGATACAGTATAGGGGGTGTAGTGCTTCAGTGTGCGAAGGAAGAGCAGGACTTGGGGGTGATTGTGTCTGATGACCTTAAAGCTTTCAAACAGGTAGAAAAAGCGATGGCCAAAGCCAGAAGGATATTTGGGTGCATAAAGAGAGGCATGAGAAGCAGGAAAAAGGAGGTGATAGTGCCGTTGTATAATTCTCTAGTGAGGTCCCATTTGGAGTACTGCGTGCAGTGCTGGAGACCACACCTACAGAAAGATATAAACAGGATGGAGTCAGTCCAGAGGGTGGCTACGAAATTAGTAAATGGTCTTGAATGCAAAAATTATAGGGACAGGCTTATGAACCTCAACATGTATACGCTGGAAGAGAGGAGGGAGAGAGGAGACGTGATAGAAACGTTTAAATATCTCAAGGGCAGTTATGTACCGGAAGAGAGCCTTTTTCAAATGAAGAAGAGCTCTGGAATGAGGGGGCATATGACAAAGTTAAGAGGGAATAGGCTTAGGAGTAGCCTAAGGAAGTATTATTTCACAGAAAGGGTGGTGGAGGCGTGGAATGGCCTCCCGGTGGAGTCTAGGACTGTTCCAGAATTTTAAAAGGCATGGGATAAGCATGTGGGATCGCTTAGGAACAGGTTACAGAGGATGGGCAGACTGGATGGGTCATTTGGTCTTTATCTGCCGTCATGTTTCTATGTTTCTAAGACTCACGCAGTAACTGAGTAGTAATGACCTACGCACATCAAATGCCACTTGGCGTGTGTCCGATACGTGCGTCTGAAAATAACATTTTTCAGACACGCACCAAAAATGAAATTACCACAAGAGCTACACGGTAGCCAGGCAGTAACTCCATTTTGGCGTGTGTAGATGCTTACGTGGCTTAGTAAAAGGGCCCCTAAGAGTTGTAGGAGAATATGAACCTGGGTGCCCTAGTTTACAGTCTACTGCACTGAGCATTAGGCTGCCCCTCTGCTCTGCAAGGATGCCTGGGTAGCCATTTCTGTAAAAATGCTGCTAGATGTCCTTGTCCCTGGATTTTTCACATTCATAATTTGGATGTTTCAATTTGTAAAAAGGCTGTTTAGTTTTAGATGTTCTCATGTATTTTCGAACAGGAAACCCCCAACGTATTTCCTGTTCAAAAATGACCGAGAGATAGATGGGGGGGGGGGGGGGGGGGGGGGGTTGGATTATGAGCAGGATGTCCCAATTCTGACTTGCCCCTCCACAACTGTTAATGCGTCAGATAATGAGGTGCAGTTAATGCTGCCTTGGGAGATGTAGCTAATGGCATTGTGTTATCTACCATTCAGTTAACACGCAGTAAGACATTTCTTCTGTTTTAACTAAATGGCAAAGTGATGGGAAGGTCTCTAACAGTTAACGCAGAGGCTTTGCAGTAATTGCACATTAATTTTGGAAATTAACATGGGGTAACTGTGAAACTCTGCCACACATTACTAAATAGGACCTTTAATAATCTATAATTCAATCTTAGAAAACAAAAATATAGCAAGCATACCTCGGTGTATAATTATGTCTAATCAGCACGTTAAGGCTTTCAATATTGGCGTCCTTTTACATTCCTAGACCTTCTTTGTAATTTACCTATGCAAGATATCCCACATTCCCCCATGAATATAGTATAGCTCACAGAACTGCTTAGAAGGGAGTTCAAAAAGTCAACCTACTAATTTAGGAGTTAATTAAAATGTATTTTAGAAGTAATTAATCTTCATCCTTGTGGTTGTGAAGTGTGCTTCCTGAATAAATGGACACTAGCATCTCATGCCAATAGCTCTGGAGTTATGCAATAACCAACTGAAAGGAATGGCTGCTGACTCAACATCTGAATAAATTCAAGAATTATATTAGCCCATGTGCTTATAACCTTAATATCTGTCCATAAGGGGTCTGGTTAATTCTGAAAATTTTAAGTACTGTTTTTTTTATTTTATTTATTTATTTGTATTGCTACATACTCTCCATCACATGTTTTCAAAAAGCTTAGCTTGAGACTTTCGATCTATGTACATATGCACAAAGGCGTAACAAAGGATCCTTTCCTTGGCTAATAGAGCATATTTTAGAGTGAGGGAGAGGTAAATTCTTAACAGAAGACGAAGCATTAGGCATTCCAGGAACGTCACAACTTCACCCAAACCAACTCAACTGACACATTCTAGGCCAGTGATTCCCAAAACTGTCTTGGAGGAACCCATGCCAGTCATGTTTTCAGGATATCCATAATGAATATGCTTGTGATAGACTTACATACCAAGGAAGCAGTGCATGAAAATCAATCTCAGAAATATTCATTGTGAATATCCTGAAAACCTGACTAGCTGGCTTTGCAAGCCAACAGCAAATACAAGACAACTCCCAAACTACCTTTTTACCGAGACCTTGGCTCCCAGCCCTTTGTTTTCTCCACCTGCTCTCCATATGCACTTTCAAGTTTGTGCCTTTCTGCCATTTTCTTAAGGAATCAATTACCCTTCCACATTCATTCTACTACTGAATTTTTAAATGCTTCCTCAAAACTCATTTTTAATAGATTTCCAGGACAAACCTTTCAGGTCCCTCTCTTTTTTGCTTGATACTGAGCTCAGACACTCACATTATGGTTATAAAACGCTAATAGAAATAGCAATGTAAAATAAAATGAAATCACTTATCAGCAAAATAGGAGTTCACAAAATAGCTTAAATATTGATAAAAGGTAGTAAAAATAGCCGCAATCTAAGAAAAATGCAGATATAATTTTTTATGCCAGTTATTTGGGTACAAAACTTATATAAAAATTGTACAGGATGCTTGAAGTTCTCTATATGTGATATTTTGATGATTGGTGTTTATTGGTAAAATGTTACTGTATACATAAAGGATGCACATTAAAAAAAAACTTTTTTTTTCATTACTTTGTGTGTGCAAAACCTGCCAGTCAGAAAAAGGAAATAAATATGAACATAGACCTCTAAAATATTAGAGGTTTTATTCCTCTTGAGTCTGTGATTTATAGGCTAGGTTTCAATGTTTTTTAAAATAAAGATATGGGGGTTAATTCTATAACTAGACCCGTAAGTGAGAAGTCCAAAATGGTGCCTATTTTAAGGCACCTAGAACCAGTGTCAATAGCAAAGAAATGTTAATGCAGAAATTTGCACCAGTTCCAAAAAGGATGTCAATGTGTGAATGTATTTATAAAATGTATGTGTGCATTCCAGCTCTGCCTCTACTCTGCCCAAAGTATGCTAGGGGGAATGGTGATATTTTACACATGTGTATACAGCTGTGCACTTGTATAAAAGCCCTTTCCTATGTGAACATTAGGTTTTGTGCTCCTGAAGAGGTAACAGGTAACAGAACATTGTAACCCATTACCCTCCTCCCCTCCACTACCCCACTGTTGCACAGATGTTCAATCTCAGTCAAAAGGAGGAGCATCCCCAGATCATGACTGAGACCTTATATAATTGATTGTAGCAGAAAGAGAAGCCAGAGAAGCAAGGATTTAGATTTAGGGACCCTTTTTAAAAAATGCAGTTAAGTTTTCATTTGCTGTGCCTTAATTTGAGACAGACCGAATTTCACTTTTGGTGCCAAAACCAGCCTAAAATCTATTTTCAGCTGAAACTGAAAATTTTAAGGGCCTTGTTTACTAAGCTGTGCAAACGCTTTGGCGTGTGCTAATGCTAGACACACCCATAAACAGGGCCCTAAGTTTGTTCCCTAGCTCAAGTAGCTCCCCATTCAAAAAGAAATAGTCCCACTCCTTCTCCCAAAACAGGGGTAATTCCCCTTGGCCCCCCAATGCCTCCCCCCAGCCACATGTAGGCTCCTGCCAACCAGTCCTACCTTACCTTCTCTGATGTCTAGTGGTATGGATAAGGCAGGATCGATCCCCAATCACACCTGTCCATGCCAGTTAGTACTCAAAATGGCTGCCAGTTTCATGAGACTGCCACTAGAGGTTGTGGAAGCTAGTTTAAGTGTGAAGCCAGAATGGGCAGGAACAACGGGATCGCTCCTGTCCTAAATGTAAGGTAGGCCAGGAGGGGGAAAGAAGTGGGGCTAGTCCTCAGAGGCACAGCTAGGTGGGGCACCAGGGAAGCAACCGTGCCCATGCAGTGCATACGCACACCTATGTAGTCTGTTTTCCACTCCCCCTGGCTTCAACAACCTGGTTACACTTCTGCTACTCCTGTTTGAGGGGAGGGTGGCAGCAGCAGCGCCTGTGCACTCATCTCTGACAAATAATGGACACATTTTGACTGCAGATTCAGTTTCAACTGAAACAACAACAAAAAAAACGCAGTTTCAGTTGCCCTATATCCTTAATTTTTGCATCTGTCTGTGTGATAAGTGCAAAGCCTGTGCACTAACTGTTGGGGTATTGCTATACACTTACTTTACTGTGCTGTGGTGCAGTTGCAGGTACTGCCAAAGGAGGCAGTAGTGCAACCACACTCTCTGTACTAGTGGCAGCCAGTGCACAGTAAATGACCTGTGCTAACTGCAATCTGCAAAACACTTCTTGGAATCACTGTGGATTGAAATTCCATGTGTAAAGGGGAAAAGGATAGTGATAGGAGTGTACTACTGTCCACCTGGCCAGGATGAACAGACGGATGCAGAAATGTTAAAGGAAATTAGGAACGCAAACAAACTGGGCAATACAATAATAATGGGTGATTTCAATTACCCCGATATTGACTGGGTAAATGTAACATCAGGGCATGCTAGGGAGGTAAAATTCCTTGATGAAATCAAGGACAGTTTTATGGAGCAGCTGGTACAGGAGCCGAAGAGAGAAGGAAAAATTCTAGACCTAGTCCTTAGTGGAGCGCATGATCTGGTGTGGGAGGTAATGGTGCTGGGGTCGCTTGATAACAGTGATCATAATATGATCGGATTTGAAATTAGCTTTGAAATATACATAGGAAATCAAATACATTCGCGTTTAACTTTAAAAAAGGAGACTATGATAAAATGAGAACAGTAGTGAAAAAAAAAAACTCAGAGGAGGACTGCGAGGGTCAAAAATTTACATCAGGCATGGATGCTGTTTAAAAACACCATCCTGGAAGCCCAGGCCAAATATATTCCGCGTATTAAAAAAGGAGGGCAGAAGACCAAACGACAGCTGGCGTGGTTAAAAAGTGAGGTGAAGGAAGCTATTAGAGCTAAAAGAAAATCCTTCAGAAAATGGAAGAAGGAACCGACTGAAAATAATAAACAGCATAAGGAATGTCAAGTCAAATGCAAAGCGCTGATAAGGAAGGCTAAGAGGGACTTCGAAAAAAAGATTGCGTTGGAGGCAAAAACACATAGTAAAATATTTTTTAGGTATATTAAAAGCAGGAAGCCGGCAAAAGAATCGCTTGGACCGCTAGATGACCGAGGAGTAAAAGGGGTGATCAGGGAAGACAAAGCCGTAGTGAAGAGATTAAATGAATTCTTTGCTTCAGTCTTCACCGAGGAAGATTTGGGTGGGATACCGGTGCCGGAGATGGTGTTCGAAGCTGACAAGTCGGAGAAACTTAATGAATTCTCTGTAAACCTGGAGGATGTAATGGGGCAGTTCTACAAACTGAAGAGTAGCAAATCTCCTGGACCTGATGGTATTCATCCCAGAGTACTGATAGAACTGAAAAATGAGCTTGCGAAGCTACTGTTAGTAATATGTAATTTATCCTTAAAATCGAGCGTGGTACCGGAAGATTGGAGGGTGGCCAATGTAACACCGATTTTTTTTAAAAGGTTCCAGAGGAGATTTGGGAAATTATAGACCGGTGAGTCTGACATCGGTACCGGGCAAAATGGTAGAGACTATTATTAAGAACAAAATTACAGAGCATATTCAAAAGCATGGATTAATGAGACAAAGTCAACATGGATTTAATGAAGGGAAATTTTGCCTCACCAATCTACTACATTTCTTTGAAGGGGTGAACAAACATGTGGATAAAGGTGAGCCCATTGATATTGTGTATCTGGATTTTCAGAAGGCATTTGACAAAGTACCCCATGAAAGACTCCAGAGGAAATTGGAGAGTCATGGGATAGGAGGTAGTGTTCTATTGTGGATTAAAAGCTGGTTAAAAGATAGAAAAGAGAGAGTAGGGTTAAATGGTCAGTATTCTCAATGGAGAAGGGTAGTTAGTGGGGTTCCCCAGGGGTCTGTGCTGGGACCGCTGCTTTTTAACATATTTATAAATGACCTAGAGATGGGAGTAACTAGTGAGGTGCTGTCACGATTGTGACTGTTTTCTTGGTTTGTGCTCCTCTCGCCCTCTGGTGGCCAGAATCGGTGGCTGCCATAGACTTTCCAGACTCTCTTTTCGGTCCGATCCAGATATTTTAGCCCTCCAGTCTTGCTTGGAAGTTTGGCAGCTAGCCTCACCCTTAGCTGCCTTGAGATTGCTGCAGTGAGCCTCAGCTGCTGATGGGCTTATTAGCCACCTGGAAACTTTCTGCTTTGCCTTTGCACCGCCAAAGGTCCAGGTTGGTGTTTGTGCTTAATGCACTTCTGCCTTGTCTTGTTAGCCTTGTTTCTTAGTTAGTGTCCCTAGTCTGTATTCCATGCCTGTTTGAGTCCCTGTACCTTGAACCCTGTTCTAGCCAAGCTTGTGTTTGTGTCCTGCCTGTTTGAGACCCTGTACCTTGTACCTTGTTCTAGCCAAGCTTGTGTTTGTTACCTGCCTGTTTGAGACCCTGTACCTTGAACCCTGTTCTAGCCCAGCTTCTGTTGTTTCCTGCCTGTTTGAGACCCTGTATCCTGTAACCTGTCTAGTCAAGTTTGTCTTGATCCACTCCGTCCAGTAAGTCCTGCTGGCTGCCTGCACCTAGGGGCTCAACCTCTAGGGAATGGCGGTCAAGTGCAGGTGAAGTATTGTCCAGTCACGCTAGTTCCTGTATCCAGCTTGAGAATCTTGTATCCTGTCCAGTCCTAGTTGGTGGGGGTTTGCCTGCTGCTGCTGCTCCCCGTCAGTAGCCCAAGGGCTCACGATTCCAGACTCCTCCGTGAGAACCTGTCATGTAATTAAATTTGCTGATGACACAAAGTTATTCAAAGTCGTTAAATCGCGGGAGGATTGTGAAAAATTACAAGAGGACCTTACGAGACTGAGAGACTGGGTGCCTAAATGGCAGATGATGTTTAATGTGAGCAAGTGCAAAGTGATGCATATGGGAAAGAGGAACCCGAATTATAGCTACATCATGCAAGGTTCCACGTTGAGTCACAGACCAAGAAAGGGATCTAGGTGTCGTCGTTGATGATACATTTGAAACCTTCTGGTCAGTGTGCTGCTGTGGCTAAGAAAGCAAATAGAATGTTAGGTATTATTAGGAAAGGAACGGAAAACAAAAATGAGAATGTTATAATGCCTTTGTATCGCTCCATGGTGCGACCATACCTCGAATATTGTGTTCAATTCTGGTTGCCGCATCTCAAAAAAGATATAGTGGAATTAGAAAAGGTGCAGAGAAGGGCGACGAAAATGATAAAGGGGATGAGACAACTTCCCTATGAGGAAAGGCTAAAGCGGCTAGGGCTCTTCAGCTTGGAGAAAAGGCGGTTAGCTTAGCGGAGTTTTAAAAGGGTTTGGACGGCTTCCTAAAGGAAAAGTCCATAGACCATTATTAAATGGACTTGGGGAAAATCCACTATTTCTGGGATAAGCAGTATAAAATATTTTGTACTTTTTTGGGATCTTGCCAGGTATTTGTGACCTGGATTGGCCACTGTTGGAAACAAGATGCCGGGCTTGATGGACCTTTGGTCTTTCCCAGTATGGCAATACTTAGGTACTTATGAACTTAAGCAGTCCCCTCTACTCTCTGTTCTGACAGATTATAAAAGTAGCAAGTGAAATTAGCATACACTGCAATTCTAACACAGTAATGGTAATTGTGGTCACATAAAAAGGGCCCCTTCATGATTTTATTATGTTAACATTTGCTGGTGGATCAGGAGCACTCAGAACATCTCTTTTTGACATCTAAATACACTGGCATTCTTTTCACTTAGGGGTCTTTTTACCAAGCTGCAGCCCTGGACTAGCAGCAGGGGCCATTTTTGCCACGCAATGCAGCCCTTTTTAATGCAGCAGGTAAAAAAGGTTGAAAATAGCCAAGCCATGCGGTAAGATAGTTCTTACCACATGGCCATGTGAGGGGGAGCATTTACTGCAACCCATTGAGGTGGTGGTAAGGACTCCCACGCTAACCCAGCAGTAGCCAGGTAGTATGTGGTGCTGCCGAATTACCACCGGGTTAGTACCATGCTAAAAATTACAGCCCTATTTTCCCCAGTGTGCTGGGGCTGGAACTACCACAGGCACCCGCATTGGGCCAAACATTGCTCCACATTAGCGTGTGATAAGACCGCATTGGGCTTACCACCACTTTGAAAAGGGCCTCTTAAGGTGGTAAATATATGAGTATGCATCTAAAAATTTACCCTGATGATGGTCTACATTAAGGACGTGTGCTCAAGTTGTCTTTTTTTTCGGTGCCAAGTGTATTCTGTAACAATATATGCTGAACTTCTAATGTGCAGAGGCAAAGAGGGGCATAATCGAACGGGGCACCCAAGTTTTCCTGAGGGCGTCCTCACAGGAGGTCCCACGAAGGGGTGGGGAACTCTGTATTATCGAACAAGATGGGCATCCATCTTTCATTTCGATAATGCGGTTGGGGATGCCCAAATCTCAACATTTAGGTCAACCTTAGAGATGGTCGTCGAGGACGCCCATCTCAAAAACAACCAAATCCAATTCATTTGGTCATGGGAGGAGCCAGCATTCATAGTGCACTGGTCCCCCTGACATGCCAGGACACCAACCAGGCACCCTAGGGGGCACTGCAGTGGACTAACTGATGCACTAACTGAACGGAAAAAGCCCTTCCCTTACCGATCCCTTAGCGATTCGGAAAGGAACGGGCATGCATAAAGGAAATCACATGCAAATGAGCTGCTCACTCATTTGCATACAATTTCCTTCCTAAGGAGGGGAAGCCAGTGCAGATGCTATAGCTGTCTACAACCTTAAAAAAACACAAGTCCAGGTGAAAACATCCAAGTGCTCGTCAGGGATGTCATTTTTTTTTTTTTTTTTTTTGAGTATGGGTGAAGGACTTCTAAGTGTTAGGCGCCTTTGCTATGCCTCCATCCCTGGACGTCCAAAATGTGGATGTTTCTGTGAGAAGGATGTCCATGCCTTTGCTATGCCTCCGACACCCCCTTTATTTATTTATTTGGATTTTGGATCACAAGTAGCAGCAGTGAGATTTGAACCGGCCATCTTTGGATTACAAGACCAGTGTTCTAACCACTATTCCTCCAGGCCATCAATGGAAAGATGTGTCATGAGATGACATAAGAATCACAGCTTGAAAAGATGATTCTGTTTCTAGAATTTAAGCAGATTCTCACCTTTAACATCAATTCTCTACTTTGTTGCTAAATAGGTCAACTTCAACTGCATTCCATTTTCCTTCCTTAATTTATAATTTAATTTGGTTTAATAATTATAAAGTGAGCAGTACAAACAGAATATCATCCACAAATCAGAAGCTAGATTATAAGGGCATTCACTGCATCATTCTGCACTTATAGAATAGTTTCTGGGATTGTGCAGCATTAAAATTTAATTCCTTTTCATATTATTATGGTAATAAAATTCTTTATGAGCCAGCATGTATTGCAAGATTCTGCACCCATCATTACTTTCCAGAGCAGAAGGAATTAACTAGTCAATGCTTCCTACACTGGGTTTTACTGCTTAATATAGAAGCAGACTATGATGACAGATAAGGATCATAATGCCCTATTAATTTCATTCCTGTTGCAAAGCCATAGCCCCTTCACTTATTTTCAGCTCTGTGCTTCTTCCATATGTTCTCAAATTCTGCTATTGTTTTTGTTTCCACCACCTCCTGTGGGGTCACATCATGCATCCACTACCCTGCTCATGAAGACATGCTTTATGATGTTGTTCCTGAATCTAAATCTCTTGGTGCCTCATGCTATGACCTCTCATTTTAGAGAGTTCCATTTTCTGGACATGATGTATTTCTAATGCATTACTGGATGGCTCAAAAGTGGCTTGCATTGAGCCTTTCAACATGGATGAGCCTGCTGGCATTGAGGGGTTATAAGATTATAAGAGCTGGGGAGGTTAGGATTGGTCTTTAAAAAAAGGGCAGTCAGCAGGGAGAATGTATATTGCTGATGGGGGAGTGGTAGGTGGGTTGATGGGGGTCTCGAGCACAGGGATTTTCTGGCGGCTTTTGTTTCTGGAAGGGTAGGCTGGGAGGGAAGGGTGGAATTGGTTCTTCTGAGGATTATTTTGTCCATCCCAGTCCTTCCCTGTCATGGGCTTTGGGTGGTGGGATGGTTGGGGGAAGTTTGCTTTAGGGAGGAGAGTTGCATGGGGACAGAAATTTCACCCATCCTCATCTGTCCCCTGTGCTAAAATAACGTAACCATAGCCATGACTTGCTTTAGATGGATAGCAATTTTAAGTAAGTGTAGTTTTGACTTAAGGCTGTTAATAATTGAGACTACAGCAGAAGAAAAATTGGTGATTATGTCATCAACTAAAATTATGGAGGATCAGTAGAAATTAACACCCTCACTTATCACCCCTACCACTGCAATTTCCCCACCCCTAGCTGTCTGTTCGTCTGTCCAATTTAGATTGTAAGCTCTGTTGAGCAGGGACTGTCTTTTCATGTTAATTTCTACAGCGCTGCGTAAGTCTAGTAGCGCTATAGAAATGTTTAATAGTAGTAGTAGTAGTAGTAATTAGAAAATTTTACTAAGCAATCAATGGATTTGTCATCTGAGATGGAAGCCGTTAAAGATTCACTTTGGCAGAATAAGATTAAGAAATGTATGTAGGATCAGGGCCGTGCCTAGGGTCTCTGGTGCCCCCCTGCAGACTATCAGTTGGCGCCCCCCTTCCCATGTGGCACAAGATGCAAAGGAAATAGGAACTGAAAGATGGAGTGCATCTTTGTGGGATTGCTGAACAAATAGAGGGTTTACAACCACTTAGCTTTTCGTGCTTTCATGTTCACAAAATTAGTAATTAAATCTTTGATATCTAACTGGGCACATATATCATTCTCAATAGCAATCATGGCAAGGCTTACAAGCCTTTCTTGCGAAATTCTTGATCACAAATAATCCTATATAATAATTCTCACCTCCAACAGGATGTGCCTGGGACCGTGCCTCCCTCGGAGGTGGTCTGCTAGGCAGGCACGCACTGACGTCAGTGACGTCAGTGACAGTTGATACCAAAGCAAGGGGAGGAGTAGGGAAACATGTGGAGCGTGTTTCCCTACTCCTCCTCCTATGTTACAGCCCACTGCACTCCCCTTCCGCGACCCAGTCGACCCCCCCTTCTCGGCGAAAACCGTCCCCCGCCGCCGTCCAGTACCTGTGCTGACGGGGGACCCCAACCTCCATCAGCCGAAGTCCTGTGCTGGCCTTCGCGCCGTTGCTTCTTCAATGATCTTCGGTTCAAGTTCCTCTCCGTGCGTCTGATGTCAGATGCATGCAGAGCAACTTGGACACAAAATCATTGAAGAAGCAACGCCTCGAAGGCCAGCACAGGACTTCTGCTGATGGAGTTTGGGGTCCCCCGTCAGCACAGGTACTGGACAGCGGCGGGGGATGGTTTTCGCCGAGAAGGGGGGGTCGACTGGGTCGCGGAAAGGGGGGTGAAAACGGAGGGATGGCAGTCTGGAACAGCGAGGGAGGGAGGGTGTGGGATGGCCTTGCTAGCGCCCGTTTCCTTCCCTTTTGAAACGGGCATTTTTTTTTAAATAATTTATTTATTCGTTTTAAATCAAATTAAACAATCTGTTACATTTGAACAGGAAATACAGACATGCAACATTTATATAGAGATATACTCTCCATATAGAAGAATAAATTCAAGGAAAATTTTTTAACTCTTCTTTAGACCACCATAACAAGGGGCTAAAGTGGTAATATGCTTAGCATGCAACCTATCCTAATAATTCATATATCTCATCTAGATCGGCGGTTGACCAATTTTCTTCATATTTATAAATGCTTTCAGCTGCTCAGGCTGGTAAAAGATGTATTTTAAGCTCATATACTTAATAACGCATTTACACGGGTAATTAAGGTAAAAGGAGGCCCCTAAAGATGTTACTTCTGTGCGCATAGCTAAAAACAGTTTCCTCCTTTCCTGAGTCTGTTTAGTAATATCAGGATAGATCCAGACTTTTTTACCTCTGAACAGAGCTTGCATTTTTTTAAAGTACATTCGCATTACCGCATCAATGTCTTGTTGAAAAATAAAAGATGCAATTAGTGTAGATCTTTCAGAATTCACGTTCAAGGTTAGTTCTAAGAGTTCAGATACATTCAAAGATTCCTCTTGATTTTCATCTGGAATAGCTTCAATAGACATTTCAGGTAATTTTTTTGTTGGAATATAATAGACCTTATTCAATGGTGGTATAGTTTCCGGGGAAAAATTTAAAACTTCCAACAAATATGCTTTAAAGGCATCCTGGGGATTCATTCCCAATTCTTTCGGAAAATTCAAGAGTCTCAAATTCAGCCTACGATTGAAGTTCTCTATTTGTTCTAATCTACGCTGTGTAGACAAATTGTCTTTCACAATTGAGGCTGAAATATCATTCAATTTAATAACATCTTTCTTAAGAGCTCCCATTTGCTCTGATGTTTCTTGTTTTGCAGCATTAAGAGATACGGAAAGATTTTCAACTGTACTTACTAAGTCTTTTATTTCTTTCGCCGAATTGGCAACTGTCGCTTCTACCCTCTGGAGAGCATTCCAAATGCTCTCCAGTGACACAGCCGCTGTTTTTCTTGTCAGAGCTAAACGCTCAGCCCCTGACTCGTTCAGAATCGGGCCTCCCTCATGCTCTGCTTCTCCCATTCCTCGAACCGCCGTCGTACCTTCAACCACTTCCGGGTCAGGTCGATCGCGTCGGGAGAGACATGCTTCGGGGAGCGGCGGGGGGTTGAGATCCGGAGGGGAGAGTGAAACTTCCAGCCCCAGGTCTCCCAGGGAGTCTTCACCCACCGAGACAGCGGGGCCCCTCTCGGTATTTAGGGTAGGTGGTTTTGTAGCGTCTCTCTCTATAGTTTGTTGTACCGGAGAGGACGTCTTAGCAGTCGAGGCAGCTACTTTAACAATCCTCTTGCGTTTAGTATGGGGCATCTTGTCACGAAGGAAAAATAAATTCAGCAAACCGTAGCAGAGACTCGCACATGAAACTCAGCATGCCGCCATCTTAAGACACGCCCCCCGCTAAGCTGAAACGGGCATTTTTTTACTAGTTTTTTTATGATTTTTAACCGTGAAAATGATCGCTCACCACTTGCCACACTGACAGGAATTGTCAGCAATATTCTTAGAAACAAATTGCTATACATTGCAAAATAAGATAGCAGACGTAAATTCTCAAAGTGGACATATTCCAAACACTAAAATGAAAATAAAATGATTTTTCTCTACCTTTGTTGTCTGGTGACTTTCTTTTTCTGATCATTGATAAGTCTCTGACTCTAAAGTTTAGCAATTTCATTAAAGCAAAATATATTTTCACATATCACAGACTCTTCCCTATCCAAGGAGAATCTTTTATATAAAAACAAACACCAACAAAAAAACAATCAGTTTTTCACTTACCAGCTCTACTACACTACGTCAGCTAAACTTCCTCTGAAACTACTGTTGGAACCATCAGCCAATGAAATGGCTTTTAGCTGTAGCTATCGGGTTACCTGACAATTATGCAAACATCATTGCAGTCATGCCCTCCTCTCGGTGTACAAGCTCAGAGAAAAAAACAAAACAAAAACTTTGAACCACTTACAGATTTTAACAATTACACTATTTAGTTTTTATTTCTCCCCAGTCTCACTTGCACACCTCCCTCCAAACCTGGCTGTTCTCTTTAATTTGAATGTTGTTCAAGCTCACCCTGAATGAGGAGTTCGTCCCACACCAAAGACATAAATAGCACTGGTTGTATTCTTTCAAACAGCTTCAGCAGAGCCTGCCTGCCTCAGTGAGCACTGTGGTCGAAGAGGGGAGGGCAGGGGAGAGAGGAGAATCACAGTTTCAGGTAAAACATTTTGCAAGTGAGCTGACCTCAGGAAACGGTAGGTGCCCTCCAGAGGTCAGCGCCCCCCTGCGGTGCTTACCTCGCTTACCGTGTTAGCACGGCCCTGTGTAGGATGACAATGATTTTGCTATTAATACAGTTTATTTATGGTTGAGTGAAGAGAAATCCTATATAATAATTCTCACCTCCAATGTTCTGACCTGCCTGGGACCGTGGCTCCCTGGGAGTTGGTCAGGTAGGCTTCGTAGATCAGATTGACGTCACTGGCCGCATTATGACGTGACCTTGGCAGACCAACTCCGAGGGAGCCACGGTCCCAGGCAAGAAAGCACGTTGGAGGTGAGAATTACTGGTAGTGCTGCTGAAGGAGCTCCGTCGACGATAATGGTGCCGCAACCACCCCCTCCCCCTTCTGTTGTTTCAGGACCCCCCTCCCACTCCACCCCTCTCTGGCCCTCCCCTTTGTAACAGCTGGCTGCTTAAAAGTTTTTACCTCCTGCACGCAGGGACGCCGCTTCCGTCAGCCTTTTCTTTCGCTTGTGTTTCAGCCTTTCCTGTGGTCCCGCCCTTGAGGGTGGAAGGGGGAGAGGGGAAGGGGGAAGGAGGGGGGGGGGGAAGAAGAGGGGGAGGGAGTTCTGCAAACTCTCAGTCTCATACACTCTCGGTCTCACAAAGAGTCTGTGTATCGCATACATACTCTCACACTCTCTCTCTCACACACACTGTACCTGTGTGAAACACACTTTCTCTCTCACACACACACTGTATCTGAATGTTTTTCTAAGAGTTTCCCCGTTATTTCTGTTTATGTAATTTAAATTGAAGTTGATATTGCTCAGACACAAGGGTAACATCAAACCCTCATACTGGCTATGATATCATAATGTAGGTGTAAACCCTGTTAGTATCAACCTGTTATGCAATTGTTTAACTTTGGTGTAGGCTTACTTAAGCTGCATGTCTTTCTGTAGGTTTGACTAAGCTCCAAGTGGGGTAACGGATATATGAAATGCTTCCCATACTTCCAGGTCATTATGCATATGTCAAGATCCATGATCCATGCATGACCTTTGTTAATATAAATTTTCTTAGGATTGACCATTTTTTTTGCTGTATAAGGCAACCACATACTTGCTATCCACTTTTTAGTGCTCATGATTGGATGCCAATGATGAGTAATAGTAAGGTCCAGGAATTCCGACCTGTTTAAGGATTCTGAATACCTACAACCTAAAACAGCCTGCAATCTGAGTACTAACCATATATTTGTTGAGCCACCATAACAATGCTTAATCAAAACCACTGTTCCTTCCCAAGACCACTGAGATAGATACATTAGATTATCTCCCCATGCACTATGCAACAGATACAATAGAAGCCATAGAAAGACCTGAAAGTGTTTATTAGTATGATCCACCTGAAATTGCTAGTACCCGCATACCTATACTTCATGGGATTTTGTAGATGAACTCATGGATTTGTCCCATTCATAAAACCTCAAGAGAGATGACATCAGGATTAAGCCCAAGGGGTGGGGTAATATAAAGGGAATTCCATATGCCCAAAAATATAGCACCTAAGAATGAAGTTTCCTGTCTTGCACCATACCTTCTAGCAATTTGTAAGACCAAAACTCGCCCTCTCGTTTGATAGCTTGCCACCTTCTGGAATGGATGATGACAAGCTTGACGAGCTTTGTGTCACCCCTCCTCAGAGGGGGTGACAAGTGGGGAATGTATAATTATAGTACAGCAAGAGGCCCTCACTGGATGCCCACCGGAAGGGTGGAAGGCCAGATTTTAGGACTCAGGCTGTAAAAATACCAGCTAGGTTTAAAAATCTATGACTGGCTGAGCAAGGACTTGCTTTTCCTGCAGGTTAATATGTGTTCTACTTTGAGACCTATCCACTGGAATAGTGGTGGGCCAAGCTACATAGCTTTAAACAGCTGAAAAGCACTGACTAGGCCTGATAACAAGATGATGGCCTTATAGCAGAGAGCCTGCAAGAGCAAGGACTGCTTGGTGAGGTCTAATGAAACCTGGTGCAACTTCCAAATTGAGTGTAACACACATGATGTAGAAATTAAAGACAGAAATAATAAGAAGTTTGGTTCATAACACGGAGTCTGTCTTTAATAAGTTGGCACCCAGATCACAAGATGTTATGAAATTGATATATCCATATTTAGATATCTTCATAAGAACAAAGTGTTTACAAAAAAGGAAATTACACAATAGCTTGCAATAGCTAATGTTTGGATGTTTGGATGTCCGTATCTAGGGAAGTGTTTACAAAAAAGGAAATTGCACAATAACTTGCAATAGCTAAAACGGAAAGAGGGGCACCTGACCGGAGGGCATGACTCATAGATTAAGCAAGATTAGAGAAAAAAATCTCTCTCCATAGACTTGTATGGGCACCAAATTCTATATAAACAGGGCTCTTCCAAGGATTCTTTGGAACTTTTCCCCAACGCCTCGGAAGCAGCAAAGCTCTGGCCAGTTGAACCCAGAATTTGTCTAATGAATGTATCTGATTAAAGTCTGATTTGGTAAGAATAAAAAGATTATTTCTTTAACTACACTGTTTCTGTCCTTGCTTCAATTTATTCTCTATCTTCTATCTGTTTTGCAAACTAACACACACACACACAAGTAAGATTTCTCACTGAACATAAATAGCCAAAGATTCATTTAGATCCAAAGAGACAGAAAGCTGTGGTCATGGGAATAAGATTTGAACTGAGCCTTCTGATGCCTCCCCAACAGCGATACCCATGGGAAGGGGTCTCACAGGAATTCAGGGAGGCGGTTAAAAAGATCTTAGAAGAACAAACCCTCTGTACACCTCCGTGTGGAAGGATCCCACGGGGGTCTATAGAGGGGTAATTAAACATCTTTCTCACACACACACTGTATCTGTGTGAAACACACACTCTCTCTCACACACTTACTGTGTCTCACATACGCACTCGCACACACTGTCATTTTCACACACACTGTCTCTCACAGACACACTCGCACCCAGTCTCACTCTCTCTCTGTCACACACACACACTCGCACAGTCACTCTCTCTCTCACACACACACTCGCACAGTCACTCTCTCTCTCTCACACAGTCACTCTCACACACACACACTCTAAAACATACACACTCCGAGGAAAACCTTGCTAGCGCCCGTTTCATTTGTGTCAGAAACGGGTCTTTTTTACTAGTTAAATAATAAAAGCAAAAAAGTAGGTTTGAGGATTCATCTAGTGATTCCGATGGGAGTATGGGTGAACGTGTTCCCCATGGGAGAATAAGACAACAAGGAGATTTTTTAGAAGAACCTCAACAGAATCGTCAGTACAACAGAGGTCATAGTCAAGGGAGACACTGCGAAAGGACTTCCTGATTAAGGGAAAGAAAATTATCAGGTATGATACATAATTTTACCTTCCCTATCATGAAGCCGATCAATCCATAGACTGGTGGGATGTACCGAAGCAGTACTCACCCAGGGCGGGACATGGAAATGATAGTGGGGATGGGACGACTTTCCTATGAAGAGAGGCTGAGAAGGCTAGGGCTTTTCAGCTTGGAGAAGAGACGGCTGAGGGGAGATATGATAGAAGTGTATAAAATAATGAGTGGAATGGATCGGGTGGATGTGAAGCGACTGTTCACGCTATCCAAAAATACTAGGACTAGAGGGCATGAGTTGAAGCTACAGTGTGGTAAATTTAAAACGAATCGGAGAAAATTTTTCTTCACCCAACGTGTAATTAGACTCTGGAATTCATTGCCGGAGAACGTGGTACGGGCGGTTAGCTTGACGGAGTTTAAAAAGGGGTTAGATAGATTCCTAAAGGACAAGTCCATAGACCGCTATTAAATGGACTGGAAAAATTCCTCATTTTTAGGTATAACTTGTCTGGAATGTTTTTACGTTTGGGGAGCGTGCCAGGTGCCCTTGACCTGGATTGGCCACTGTCGGTGACAGGATGCTGGGCTAGATGGACCTTTGGTCTTTCCCAGTATGGCACTACTTATGTACTTATGTACTTATCCCTGAACGCAACATTGAAGCCCCAAACTGGGCCTCGGCCAGAGCGGCCACATCCAAGTGGTAATGTCGTGAGAAGGTATGAGTCGACGACCAAGTAGCCACTCTGCAAATCTCTTCCAAGGAGACAGATCTGGACTCCGCCATCGAGGCTGCTTGTGCTCTAGTAGAGTGTGCCTTCAGCTGAATAGGCGGGATCTTCCCTGCCGCCACATAAGCTGACGCGATCGTCTCTTTGACGCAACGTGCCACTATAGGCTTAGATGCCTGCAGACCTTTACGAGGTCCTGCGAACAGCACGAACAGGTGATCCGACTTCCGGAAATCATTGGTCACTTCCAAGTATCTGATGATGACCCGTCTAACATCCAGGTATTTGAGCGCAGGGTACTCCTCTGGGTAATCCTCCCTACGAAAGGAGGGTAGGTAAAGCTGCTGATTCACATAGAATCGAGAAACAATCTTGGGCAGGAAGGAGGACACTGGGCGAATCGATACTCCTGCCTCAGTGAATCGCAGGAACGGCTCTCTACACGAGAGAGCCTGGAGTTCGGAAACTCTTCTGGCTGATGTAATAGCCACCAGGAAGACCGCTTTCAGTGTCAGGTCCTTCAGCGATGCCCTTGGCAAGGGCTCGAAGGGCGGCTTCTGCAAGGTCCGTAGTACCAGATTGAGATTCCACGTAGGCACTATCGAGTGCAGAGGGGGGCGCAGGTGATTAACTCCTTTGAGAAAGCGTACCACATCTGGCTGTGAAGCCAGGGAAGCCCCCTTCAGGCGACTCCTGAAGCAAGCTAGAGCCGCCACCTGGACTTTCAGTGAACTGAGCGACAGGCCTTTCTCCAGCCCCTCTTGCAGGAATGCCAACACTGAAGAAATTGGAGCAGTGAAGGGCGATACAGAGCCTGCCTCGCACCACGACGCAAAGGTATGCCAAACCCTGGTGTAAGTGGTAGAAGTAGAGCGCTTCCTCGCTCTCAGCTTAGTGGCAATGACCTTGTCTGAGAAGTCCTTCTTCCTCAGTCGCTTCCACTCAAGAGCCAGGTCGAAAGACCAAAGGGGAGGGATCCTCCATCACCACGGGACCCTGATGTAAGAGGCCCCGCTCCGCTGGCAGCCGCAGATGGCCGCCCACCGAGAGTCTGACTAAGTCCGCATACCAGGGACGCCTGGGCCAATCCGGACCCACCAGGATCACCCGAACCGCATGCTTTGCCACCCGGCCTAGCACCCTGCCCATCATGGGCCAGGGCGGGAACACGTAAAGAAGCTCCTGTGCCGGCCACTGCTGGAGAAGAGCATCGACTCCCAGAGATCGAGGGTCCCGTCCTCTGCTGAAAAAATGCGGCACTTGGCAACTGGCCGAGGACGCCATCAGATCCAGGCTCGGCCGGCCCCAGCGTTTCGTGATGTCCAAGAACGCCCGAGCAGACAGTTGCCACTCTCTGGGATCCAAGATATGGCGACTGAGAAAGTCCGCCTTGACATTCATGACTCCCGCAATGTGGGCCACCGACAGCTGTTCCAGGTTCGCTTCGGCCCACAGGCATAGCTTCATGGCCTCCTTGGCTAGAGGGGCACTCCTGGTACCTCCCTGGTGATTGACATAGGCCACAGCCGTGGCATTGTCCGACAGGACCTGTACAGGCCTCAGCACCAGTGCCGGGAGAAACTCTAGAAGTGCCAACTGAATGGCTCGGAGTTCCAGGAGGTTGATGGACCATTTCATCTCTGCAGGAGACCAGAGCCCCTGCACTGTCCGTCCCAGGCAGTGGACTCCCCAGCCCGTCAAGCAGGCGTCCATCATGATGACAACCCACTCCGGGGTTGTAAGAGGCATTCCTGCGGACAGCTTGCCTGGTCTCAGCCACCAGCTCAGCGCCTTTCGCACCGCTGGATCCAAAGGAAGGCTTACGGCATAGTCCTCCGAGACTGGAGTCCACCGCTGCAGAAGAGAGTGTAGTGGTCTCATATGAGCCCTGGCCCAGGGCACTACCTCCATCGTGGCCGTCATGGAGCCCAACAGCTGCACATAGTCCCAAGCTCGAAGAGTAGAGGAGGCTAGGAACTGGTCCACCTGGGTCCGAAGCTTGACGCTCCGGTTGTCCGGCAGGAACACTCTGCCCACTTGGGTGTCGCATTCGAACTTCTAGATACTCCAGGGACTGAGTCGGGCGCAGCTGGCTTTTCTCCCAGTTGATGACCCATCCCAGGGAGCTCAGAAGAGCAATGACCCTGTCTGTAGCTCTCCCGCACTCCGCATAGGAAGGGGCTCGGATCAGCCAGTCATCCAGATAGGGGTGGACTTGCACTCCCTCCTTGCGGAGGTAGGCCGCGATGACCACCATTACTTTGGAGAAGGTCCGCGGAGCTGTAGCCAATCCTAACAGGAGGGCTCTGAACTGGAAGTGTCGGCCCAGCAATGCAAAACGCAGAAAGCGCTGATGAGGCGGCCAGATGGGAATATTTAGGTAAGCTTCCTTGATGTCCAGGGAGGCCAGGAATTCTCCCTTTTTCACCGCAGCTATTACAGAGCGGAGGGTCTCCATCCGGAAGTGCCGAACTTTCAAGGCCCGATTGACTCCCTTGAGGTCGAGAATAGGCCGAGCAGAGCCTTCTTTCTTTGGCACCACAAAATAAATGGAGTAGCGCCCCTTGCCAAGCTGATCTACTGGCACCGAGACCACCGCGCCCAGGCGGATCAGGTTGTTCAAAGTCTGCTGCACGGCAGCTGCTTTGACCTGAGACTTGCAAGGAGAGTTTACAAACCCGTCCCTTAGGGGTCGGCAGAACTCTAGCTTGTAGCTGTCTCTGATGACTTCCAGAACCCAAGCATCTGACGTTACCCTGGTCCACTCGCCCAGAAACGAGAACAACCTTCCTCCTATCTGTACTGGGCCATGGACCAGGACCCCGTCAATGGGTACGCGACCCTGGGGGCAGGCCGGAGGACGAACCTCCTGGACGGCGGTCCCTACGAAAGGAATGCTGCTTGGGGGAGAAGTTCCGTTTGAAGGAAGCAGAGGCAGAGGAGGCCGACTTTCCCGGGCGATACCGACGGGCTTCCTGGAATCAGCCCTTAGAGGAACCAGGACGGGCACTGCCAGCCCGAGTCCTGACCTCCGGCAACCTCTTGCCCTTGGACGTGTCCAGCTCCGTCACGATCTTGTCCAGCTCATCCCCAAAGAGCAGCTTGCCTTTAAAAGGCAGCTTGGCTAGGCGAGATTTAGAGGCATGGTCAGCAGACCAGTGCTTAAGCCAGAGCCACCGCCGCGCAGAGACTGTCTGAGCCATACCCTTGGCTGAGGCTCTCAAAACATCATACAGCAAGTCTGCCAAGTAGGCCAAACCCGACTCCAGGGTCGGCCATTCCGCCCTCCAGGAAGGGTCCGAGGGGGAAGCCCGCTGCAAAACAGTCAGACACGCCCTAGCCACATAGGAGCCGCAAACCGAGGCTTGCGAACTCAGAGCGGCCGCCTCAAAGGACGACTTTAAGGCCGCCTCCATTCTCCTGTCCTGGGCGTCCTTCAGGGCAGTGCCACCTTCCACTGGCTGTGCCGTTTTCTTAGTCACAGCAGTGATTAAGGAATCTACCGTGGGCCAGATAAAGGCTTCCCGTTCCCCCTCAGGTAAGGGGTACAGACGGGACATAGCCCTGGCTACTTTCAGGCTCGCCTCAGGGGCATCCCATTGCGCTGAAATTAAGGTCTGCATGGCTTCATGAACGTGGAAGGTTCTAGGCAGGCGCTTCGTTCCCAGCATAATGGCGGAGCCAGTAGAGGCTGAGAGAGAGCCTTCCTCCGGAGAGGCAATCTTCAAAATGCTCATGGCCTGCACAAGCAGGTTGGGCAAATCCTCTGAGCGAAAAAGCCGAGCGAGGATCAGTCTCTTCCATAGATTCCGCTAAGGATCTCTGGGAGAACTCAGACACGCTGCCGTCATCCACATCAGAGCAGACCGAGTCCCCCGAGGGTGGAAGATCCACCCGAGGGCGCTTAAGCATAGAGGCCTCATCACCCTGATCAGAGAGGTGGGCAGGGGCAGTGTTCTGCATAAGAAAGGCCTGATGCAGCAGCAAAATGAACTCAGGGGAGAAACCCCCCAGTCTGTGCATTTCTGCAGCCTGTGCCGCGGCCCTAGAGGCGCCCTCCATCTGCGCTCCCAGTAGCGGGGGAGAGGCGTGTTGCGCATCCAAAATGACGTCCAGTGCGAAACTCAGAGGAGCCGCGCGGGAAGAAGGGCGTTTTAATTTCGCCGACTTCTTACTGTCGCCCGATTCAAGGGTGACCAAGCTGTTAACGTCTCCCATCTCGAGGGCGGCCCAAGAAGAAGCCGACCGAGCCACGTGGCCAGTCACGACCGGGAGGGTGGCCAGCGGGGGATGGGCGCCTAAGGTGGGAAAGGCCACCGCACAGGAGGAAAAACCGGTGAACTCTCCCGGCTCCGAAAGGGCGCCCAAAAAGGGCAACTCTACCTTCGATCCCCCAGTTTCCCCGCTAGGCGCATGAACGCATTCTGGGGAGCGTCTTTTCGCGCCCTTGCCATCCAAGGCCATAGCCATGTGGAGACCGTTTGTGGAACCCCCTGCCCGCTAGTAAAAGGTAAAAATTACCTGCTTCTTGCTCCGAGCAGCAACGACTTGTTCCAGTGAGCAGCTGCAAATGGACGTCCTTTTTGAATGTTAAAAAAAAATTTTTTTTTATTTGTTTAACGGAGCCAGCGGGAGGGGGGAGAAAAGGAGGGACCTGGCACCACCAGGTTTGCACTTGCTCACGAAGAGCCCTCAACCCCAGGTACTCAACAAAACCTAAACAATTAGGCTTGGAGACCTAGCCAGAGCTGCTGCTGTGTGACCACACACCTGCTGAGATAGAGAACATACTGGGGAATTTCCGGCAGCACATGACCACATATAGGGAGGCAAAAGATTGCTCTCTATCTCCACCTGCTGGTAGATGGACACAACCCACCAGTCTATGGATTGATCGGCTTGATGATAGGGAAGGCTCCTTTATTCACAGTTATGCGGATGACATTTCAGTTCTGATTCCAATCTATGTGTCTTTGACGCAAATATCATCAGTTATTTAGAATAGGTGCTTGGATGGTGAATTATAAACTCAAATTGAAATCTAATAAAACTAAATTTTTACTTTTGGTTAATAATTCGGATCCATTGATCATATACTTGTAGATCAGGTCAAGTATTTACTTTCTCCTTTAATAAAATTTTGAGTGTCCAACTAGACCAAACTCTTTCGCTTGAAACTCGGGTTGATTTTCTGACTAAACGCTCTTTCTTTTTATTAAGAAAATTGAGAAGAATTAGAAAGTTCTTTGAATTCAGACAGTTTAGACTGCTGGTTCAATCTCTTCTTTTGTCTACATGGTGCTCCTCTACAATCATGGGAAAAAGACTGGAAACCTCCAAATATTAACAAGACAATTTATCATAGATATCAGCCAGATTGCAAGACAAAAAATGTGACAATGTTATCATTTGTCTCTGCCAATTGATCTATGTAGGCCATACTAGTAGACCCATGAAGGTTAGATTAACTGAACATAAAAGCAAATGGTCTACAAATTATGACAGATCTATTAGTGAACCATCAATTGCAAATGGGACATTCATTGCAGGATCTACAATGGACTATTTTCTTATGATGGAAAGATCTCTGCAACTTTAAATTATAAGGAACAATGGATTTTCACGCTTCATACAATTTATCCAGAGGGATTGAATAATATGATTGATTGGAAACCCTATGATTCTACTGGTTGGTTTGTATTTGATGTAATGATGCCATGTTAAATTGCCTGAAATATGGCTGTCACAATTTTTGTTGCAGCTGGATGGATGGATTAATTAATATGGAGTAGGAACAAGGGTATTAATACTGCAGGGTTTCTTTGATGTCCTAAAGAAGGCTTTAACAAAACACGATCATGTTGACTGAAGATAAGTATTTTATTTAAAGAAATTAAGGAATTGTTTTGATAGAAATGATTTAAGAAGAATTTTAACATTCACTTATTTATTTATTTATTTGTTCCATTTGTATCCCACATTTTCCCACCTATTTGCAGGCTCAATGTGGCTTACATAGTACCGGAGAGGCGTTTGCATACTCCAGTGTGAACAAATACAAAGTGATGTTGTGGTAAGATAAAGTTTATGTAGCACAGCCACATTAGGGAATCTTAAGACACTAAAGTTCACTACAATTGATGATGAAAAGGGGCTAAACTGCACACTAGAAAATTGGCAGTGAGCATAACCAGTTGACATCCATAAAAATCACATATATATTTTATGTAGTTATTTTGCATTTAAAAAAGACAGTAATGACATTTAGGCACAGCTTATGTTTATAAATGTTTGGAGATCAACTATATAGAATCTAATCTTGATTCAGAGCTAGGCACACATGCTCTCATCATGCCTCCCTGCCTGGGAAACACAGGTCCAAAGGCTTAGCTCCCAAACCAATTCCCCACTTCTGCTTGTGCCTCTGTTCTATCCCTGCTGAAGGCTGTAAGATTCAACCATACCCCCTTGCCAGTGGCTCCCTGACCCCTCCATGTACCCTTCTTGCTGGGGGGGTTGGGTTTCAAGCTACTACTCATGATCTCGTGTTGATGCACCAAGTCCTGCATGGTCTGAAATGCAGCGACAAATCTCATATGGAAGGCAGGGGCCATTGATCAGGATTGATGGCACATCCCTATGACTAGCTATGCCCCCTGTCCTAGAGGGCCAAGAACTAATTTATGTACTTATCGGCAGATGGAAAGAGAAGATAGGCAAACAAGGAGCAACAGGTCTTCAGAGTAAACAATCAAGTACAGGATTTACCACCCTTTATCTGAAAGAACAAAACAAAACAAAAACTGCCGAGTCGAGTCCCCTTTTGTGCAGCCATGAGAAGGGTTATCTGAATTACAACTAATATTTAAATATTTGTGTAAAAATATTTTTGTTGCATCCAAATTAAAACGATCTTGGCATTCAGGGGGAGGTGGGAAGAGGTTGTGGCTGCCGGCTGTTACTTCTTAAAAATGCCTTCTTCTTCCCCATTGCTACCATGCTTCCAAGACCTTACTGATTCTTAGAGGAGGGCAGTGTTTATTTGGTGTTTGCGCCTGGGGTTAGCTTTCTAGTCTTTTACATTCATGCACTAACTACATATTTGTGTGTTGTTGGGGGGGGGGGCTCCTTTAACTGTAGGTTGCCATTGTTGTGCATTGCAATGTCTGGGGGGGGGCGGTGGGGTGCGGAACCTCATAAATCAGTAGTGGCTCGTTTCAGCTGCATGGTATTGTGGTGGGAATGCTATTGGGGTTAGTTGAGGGAGGGGTTGGGTGGGCTGGGGTGATGGGTTGGAGGGACAGAGGGATGGGTGTGGGAGGTGGCTGGGGACTTTGGTTTGGTTTCTGCGTGGGGGAGTGTTTAGATTTAGAGAGTGCTTGTGGCATGTGACTGACTTTTGGTGCTTCATTTGGGAAGTTTAACCTTTCTGTTTCTGGGTGGGGCTGGGGGGTCCAGGAATGTGTGGTTTTGTGGTGGTTTGTGCTTGGGTGTGTCCTTTGACAGTTGCACTTCTCCTGGTAATATAAGGATCATCTCTTGGAATATGTGTAGGATTAATTCTATTAAGATGCACAAATTTGGGGAGCCCTGAAGTGTCATAAAGCAGACATTGCCTTCAGGAAACTAGGTTATCTCATGCAGAGCATTTTTCGCTCACCCTCGGCGGAGCACCGTGAAGGGTTGCAGTGTCGGTCTGGAAGTTCTTACACTGCATTACTAGGCAACTGTTTCAGGACATGAGGGGTCATTTTTTGGGAGTTCACCTGACTTTGCAGGTTTGGGAGCTGACTCTGAGTTGAGGTGTATGGTCCTGTTCCCCAGGAGGGAACTTTTTATCACCAATTACTCCAGGAGTGTCACCAATATTCTTGTTTATGATAGTGGCGGGGGACATGAATTTGGACCCATCCTTAGACCGCTCCTCTTGCGTATCCTCAAGGCATGCAGGAGGGGAGGGTGAGTTGAGCTCTTTTTGTGTGGCCCTTGATTTGTTAGACCCCTGGAGGCTCTTGCACCCTGAGGAGACTACTCTTGCTCACATAGATTATATTTCTGTGCAATAGGTGTTATTTCCTCATGTGGCTTCTGCTACCACTAATCTCAAGGTGGTCTCCGATCATGCCCTGGCATGGATCAACCTGGATGCTGATCCTTATTTCAGTCAGCCTGGATGGAGATTCCCCTTCTACCTGTTTTCATCTGAGGAGTTTGTCATTTATTTACAGAAGCAGTGGGATGATTTTGTGCTTACTAATCAGCAACATGGAGCTTTTTTTGTCCACTGCAAAGGTCATGATGTAGGGGGCTATCATTACTTTTGTGTGTGTGTGTGCGCGCGCATAAGAAGCGCTTTGCCCATGGGATCCAGGATTTGGAGCACAAGTTAAAGTTGGCTAAGTGTAAATATATTGTCAGTCACATTCTTTTATTCTATGATACTCTGATGGCCACCCACACCCCCACTGAATGCTTTAAAACACAAGCACACATTACACGTCTTTATACCGCAAATTTCAATCTTTTAAGTATGGTAATAGGACGGCCAAATTGTTGGTTCTGGTGACCTGGTCCTGGGGTGGGTCCCATTATAGTCCCTCCATTTGGTCCACAGCAGACCATTTAACTACAAAAGTGGAGGCTATCGCAGAGGCATTTGTAGGTCACTTCCGCAGGATCTATGTGGCGGGGGAGGTCCCTGGGGTATCTCTGGAGAGCATTTAGGTTTATCTTCAAGCCTCAGGGATGCCTCGCCTAGACCCAGCTTTTTGAGAGGCGCTAAATAGACCTATTGAGAACAAAAAGTGAAGCTGGTTATCCAAGCGCTTAAATTTAATGCTGCTCCTGGCTCCAATAGGTTCACTGGGGAGTATTATAAACTTCTGCAGTTGCAGCTCATTGGTGGCATATTTTGATGCAGTGGTGGGGGCACAGAGGTTCCCCACTCATGAAAATGTGGTTTTGATTAGTTTGCTTCTAAAACCGGGCAGGCTGCATGACCAGCCTGGGGCTTAATGCCCAATTTCCCTCATCAATGTGGATGTTAAAACTTTCTCCCATATTTTGGCAGACATGCTGGGGGCCGGTCTCCCTGAGCTCATCAGTGGGGGGTCAGGCGAGTTTTGGGTGGGAGCGGCAATCCATTCTTAACGTTCGGAAGCTGCTTCTGTCCCTTTCTTACAGTCAGTGGCAGGATATTCCCCTTCTTGTCACTAGCTTGGATGTGGAACGTGCCTTTGGCCAGGCCCGATTGCCCTTTTTGTTTGCAACCTCGTGTTACGTGGGGATAGAGGGGTGGTATTATCAGGCAGTAACAGCACTCTATGCAGACCTCTGGGCTACATTGCTAGTTAATGAGGTGTGTAAAGCTTTCTTTCCTACTACTTGTGGAACCTGCCAGGGGTGCCTCCTTTCCCCTTTGCTTTTCCTTTTGTCCCTGGAACCATTTCTGTATATACTGAGGGCCTCTGAAGAGCTGGTGGGGGTGATCATACAGCAGCAAATTAAAGTCATGGCATTTGCAGATGACCTGCTTCTAGTTTTAACTGAGCCCCAATCTTCTTTGCTCTCTCTGCTGCAATATTGGCTTATGGGCAGCTCTCGGGTTTTTGACTCAACCTTACTAAATCTCAAGCCCTTCCTTCCTCACCTACAGTGTGCAGTGGGTGGCGGGAACATTTTCCGCTTAGCTGGGCTGAGGATCAGATTAAGTATTTGGGGGTCACAATATCTGCGGATCTATCTGAGCTCTATGTCAGTAATGTGAAGTCATTGTTGTCCACGCTAAAATGGATGCTTGGGCTCTGACACGCTTATCCAGTATCCCTTTTGAGGTGTATTGCTTTATTTAACATGATCTTAACCCCTTGGTAGTTGTACATTTTCCAAATGCTGCCTCTGTAATCTGTGCTCCATTGAACTTTACAGGCATATTTATGGGTAAGTGTGCCAGATTCCTGATTTCCATTCTGCAGGAGCCTCGTTCCCATGGGGGGGGGGGGGGGGGGGGGGGGTTGAGCCTGCTGAATCTGCAGTATTTAACTGTGGCTTGTGCTATGCAGCATATTAATGGATAGCACCGAGGAATTGGGGATTTCTCTGTAACTTTGCTGGAGACTAAACCTTTTCCAGGATTCACTTCAGCTAGCAGCTACACACCATTTCGGGTTGCTCTCCTCCATCATAATCTAGACTTTGCACAGGGCACAGACTCAGAAGTGTTTGTTTGCTTGGTTGGGGGGGGGGGGGGGGTCACTGGGAATACAATGTTCATTACAGATCCTCCACTGATGGCCATCTGAAATCCTTCTCTGATTTGCAGGCCAGCTTTTCAAAAAAGATATAGTGGAATTAGAACGAGTACAGAGAAGGGCAACAAAAATCATAAAGGGGATGGGACAACTTCCCTATGAGGAAAGGCTAAAGCAGTTAGGGCTCTTCAGATTGGAAAAGAGCTGGCTGAGGAGAGACATGATAGAGGTCTATAAAATAATGAGTGGAGTGGAATGGGTAGACGTGAATCGTTTGTTTACTCTTTCCAAAAATACTAGGACTAGGGGGCATGTGATGAAGCTACAAAATAGTAAATTTAAAATAAATCAGAGAAAGTTTTTCTCCACTCAACGTGCAATTAAACTCTGGAATTCGTTGCCAGAGAATATTGTATAGGCGGTTAGCTTAGTGGGGTTTAAAAAAAGGTCTGGATGGGTTCCTAACGGAAAAGTCCATAGGCCATTATTAAATAGACTTGTGGAAAATCCACTGCTATTTCTGGGATAAGCAGCATAAAATGTATTGAACTTTTTTGGGATCTTGCCATGTATTTGTGACCTGGATTGGCCACTGTTGGAAACAGGATGCTGGACTTGATGGACCTTTGGTCTGTCCCAGTGTGGCAATACGTATGTACTTTCACTTGCCATCGACAGATAGTTTTTCCATATGCTCAACTGAACCACTATGTGCTGGATTTGCTGTGGGAGCATCTTTGTGAGGACTTGCAGGAAACTCTGAACAGGGCCCTTACTTTGAGCTTTCAAAACTGGGTCCTGTTTGCTATCATCATAAGGATCTCCAATATTCTATAGAGGACTTGGACTATAAGCGCCTGGCTCGGCAGTGGTCGGCCGATTTGGCAGGGGACATAACTGAACTAAAGGTCAGGGACAGCCTGCTGAGGGTGCAGCAGCACCTGAGTTCTACACTCCTTTGGGAATTACAATATAAATTTATTTTGTGCCTGTACATCTCTCCCAACAGAGGCAACAGATGGTCTTTGCGGGTACAGCTGTTTGTCCTAAATGCCAGTACAGTCCAGCTACATTGGGACACATGTTCTAGAGTTGTCCTCTGAGTCAAGCTTTTTGGAGCAAAGTGGTCCACGCTACTTCTGCTCAATGGTCTTGTCCTTCAGCTCTGGACCCCCATTTCTTATTTGAGGATTACAAGTTGTCTAAATCTACTCTGCTTAGCTTTCTGGAATTTCTCTGCCCTCCTTGTCCATGATCATTTAACTTTCAATGGAACATTTGGATGTGGAAGATAGCTCCTCAAGGAAGAGGGTCTGCTTCCAGTGTCGTTGGGAGTGCTTTTGGACTACTCTGCAGCCAGCGGACTGCAACAGACTCAAACTAGATTGCAGCTGATGCTTCTGTGTTCAGTCCCTTTGATGGTTTCTCGTTTTTTTTTTTTGGGGGGGGGGTCTTTTTTTGCCTGTTCAATAAAAAGAATTCTTGTAACGAGGAACCCCTTCCTCCCTGACCCACTGTAGACCCCTCCCCGAGCCTACCTTACAGCTCTGGTGGTCCAGTGGTGAGCTTCTATGCTCCTGCCAGACTTCTGAGCAACTGTAGAGCACAGAATTTGTGCAGCCATGCAGAATTCAACATTTTTGTGCAGAATCTGCACACTGAGGGGAACTGGCTAGCTGGCTGGCCTCCCCGAGCCTCGGTGGGCCCTCTGAAGTCCACGGTAAAGGCTGGCTGGCTCCTCAGGGACTTGGTGGTCTAGTGGCCTCTTTGGGGACAGGAAAGAACCCCACTCTTTCCTGCCTGCTGCCATTTCAAGTCTCAGCGGTCATTTTGAAGAAATGACAGCACCGGTTCAGAGCAGCAGCAGTAGTAGGCAGCAAAGAGTGGGGTTCTTTCCTGCCCCAAAGAGGTACTCCCCATGCAGTTCCTCTTCCTCCGACCTCACAGGTGAGTGCAGGGGTGGATGAAAAAAAATATATTTCACATGTGGGTGCAGGGAGGGAGGGAGGGGGCTGTAAAAAAAAAAAAAAGGTTAATGCTGTGGAGGGAGGGGCTGTAAAAAAGGCGGATGCTATGTGTGGGTGCAGGGAAGGAGGGGCTGTAAAAAAAAAGGTGGATGCTATGTGTAGGGAGAGGGAGAGGGCTGTAAAAAAGGTGGATGCTATGTGTAGGGGGAGGGAGGGGGCTGTAAAAAAAGGTGGATGCTATGTGTAGGGGAGGGAGGGGGCTGTAAAAAAAGGTGGATGCTATGTATAGGGGAGGGAGGGGGCTGTAAAAAAAGGTGGATGCTATGTGTAGGGGGAGGGAGGGGGCTGTAAAAAAGGTGGATGCCATGTGTAGGGGGAGAGAGGGGGCTGTAAAAAAGGTGGATGCCATGTGTAGGGGGAGGGAGGGGGCTGTAAAAAAGGTGGATGCTATGTGTAGGGGGAGGGAGGGGGCTGTAAAAAAGGTGGATGCTATGTGTAGGGGGAGGGAGGGGGCTGTAAAAAAGGTGGATGCTATCTGTAGGGGGAGGGAGGGGGCTGTAAAAAAAGGTGGATGCTATCCAGTTTATTTTCGAAAGTGATAGCCGGCCATCTTCTGACACAAATCGGGAGATGGCCGGCCATCTCCTAAAACCGGCCAAATCGGTATAATCGAAAGCCGATTTTTGGACACACTCGCCGGCATTCCGTCGCGGAGGCGGCTAAACTTCAAGGGGGCGTGTCGGCAGGGTAGTGAAGGCGGGATGTGGGCGTGCTTACGAGATGGCCGGCTTCAGCTGATAATGGAAAAAAGAAAACCGGCGATGACGAGCATTTGGCCGGTTTTACTTAGTCTATTTATTTTCACGACCAAGTCTCAAAAAGATGCCCAAACTGACCAGATGACCACCGGAAGGAATCGGGGATGACCTCCCCATACTCCTCCAGTGGTCACCAATCCCCTCCCACCCAAAAAAAAAAACTTTAAAACATTTCCTTCCTAGGAGGGGAAGCCAGTCGGCCAGCTCGTAAAAAAAAAAAAAAAAAAAAAGGATCTTGCTGATCAATTATGTTATGACTTACTTGTTCTGGAGTGCTGTATTTTGTGATACTGTTTTGAGAAATGTTCAAGAAAGACTTCATACAAATTTAAAAAGTCCCTACCGTTCATTTTCCCTTGATGGCCATCCCTGACGTGCACTTCCCTTAATAGCCGTCTTTCTCTTGATGGCTGTCTTTCTCTCCGAAAGTGCACTTCTCTTAATGGCCGGCTTTCTCTCCAAACAGGGAAATCAAAACAGTTTTTGCAGTGGGATTTGAACCAGCCACCTCTGCATTACAAGAGCCATGATGTAACCACTTGGCCACAGCTCCACTTACTTGGCTGCCCCTCCCTTTTGATTATACCCCTTCAGGTCTTTCTCAGCCAATCACAGTGCGTTAAGCTGTCTGTGAGTGGCTGAGAGAGACCTGGAGGGGTATAATCAAAAGGGAGGGACACCCAAGTAAATGGAGCTGTGGCCAAGTGGTTACATCACTGGTCTTGTAATGCAGAGGTGGCTGGTTCAAATCCCACTGTTACTACAAAAAAAGCAGTGTGCAAAAACTTTTGATTTCCCTGTTCAGGGAGAAAAACGGCCATTAAGAGAAGTGCACTTTCGGAGAGAAAGACGGCTATTAAGAGAAGTGCACATCAGGGACGGCCATCAAGGGAAAATGCAGGGCAGGGACTTTTTTCATTTGTATGAAGTCTTTCTTGAACATTTCTCAAAACAGTATCACAAAATACAGCACTCCTGAACAAGTAAGTCATAACATAACTGATCAGCAAAATCTAAACATCCAGAAGTACCAGTGCACTACGAATGCTGGCCCCTCCCACGGCCAAATGCCATGGATTTGGCCGGGTTTGAGATGGCCGGTTCCAGTTTCCATTATCGCTGAAAAACAAAGTCGGCCATCTCAAACCCGGCAATCTGTGGCATTTGGCCGGCCCCAACCGTATTATCGAAACAAAAGTTGGCCGGCCATCTTTTTCGATAATACAGTTCCGGCCAGCTGTTGTGGCGCCGCCAAAATAGATCGCCGGCGCCGTTTGATTATGCCCCTCTATGTGTGAGTGCAGGGAGGAGGACTGGGAAAAATATGGATGTATCTGTGTACAGGGAGAGGGGCTGTGAAATTGGTTAAATTAGGACAAACTTGCAGAATTTTGAATTTTTTTGGTGAAGAATTCAAGTAGAAGTAGCCCATGCGTATCCATACTGAAAAAGGCTGCCGTGAGGCTGCCGCTGAAACTTGCAGCAGCCACTTTCAATACGGAGACTACTTGGCCCGGAACGTACGAGGCCGCTCTGCCCCAGCTCAACACTATACCACCACAGCTGTAAGATAAGCCTGGGGAGGGGCCTAAGGTGGGCTCGGTCGGGAGGGTTTCCTCTTCAAAACAAAGGGGGTTCATGAGAATTGGGAAGAATCCTGTTTCCATTCCAAGAGCCAAAACCCTAGATTGCAAAAAAATTTCTTCTCAATCTCCTAACAAACATGTGGGAACACTTTGATAATACCACTTATAGAATAGAGACATTATGGTCCTTGTTCTATAAAGGTTATGCTCCTAAATTTATGCTCCTAATTTATAAGCATAATAGTATAGATTATGCTCCTAATTTAGGAGTTTAAACTACATTCATAAATTAGGAGCATAAATTTAGGAGAATAAATTTTAGGAGCATAACCTTTATAGAACAAGGCCTTATATTCTTAAAATAAAAGCTGAAGTATCACATCTCTTTTTGCAGCCAATATAAAAGTGGCCACCAATGTTACCCTAGTGGAAACTTCTTCAGTAATATCTCCAAAAATGTAAAACTACTCATCGATGAGCAACTTATCCAAATCTCCTGCTTCCTCCATAAATTGCACTGATTTAGGTATATACTTGTAAAATAAGTTCTAAAAAGAGTCTGCAAGGAGAATGGATTCATATGCGAAATATCTTTGTAAAACTGATTTCTGCTGAAGAAATGTTGAAAACAGAGCAATTAAGAACATGCAATTATATATCATGCTCTCTATTTTATTTTCCATCAGAAGATTATCCTTAAAGTTTTACTCTGCTTATCTAGATCTTCTGACTTAGCCCACTGTTCACAAACACCCTTCCACACACTTGGTCACCTCCTCATCTTCCAAAATAGAGATTTTAACAGAAGTCTTCCCAAGTACATTGACAGACTGAGAGAAATAAATAGCTTATTATCATGGCTTCTACCTTAGATTACTAATATGGAAATATGGAGAGTGGGGGCTCTTTAGGATGAACAAGAAGCAAACCTTTCTCACTCTCTCTTCCAAATGGGAAGGTAACATGCTTTAAGGATCCAGTTCAAGCAATATTATTTCTGAGAAAGAAAGGAGGAAGTCAGAGAAAGACCAATGCTGCAGTTAATAAGTGAAACAAAGAGGCAATCACCTGTGGCACCTCTATCAGGAGTCACTAGCATGCTACTGACAGTATGCTTCAGAAAGCCTCCTGGCCGATTTACTAAGCTTTCTTTTCCCACTCCACTTATTATTTTACAGACCTCTATCATATCTCCCCTAAGCCATTTTTTCTTCAAGCTGAAGAGCCCTAGCCATTTTAGCTTTTTCTCATAGGGAAGTCGTCCCATCCCCCTTATCATTTTCATTGTCTTTCTCTGTACCTTTTCTAATTCCACTATATCTTTTTTGAGATGCGGTGACCAGCATTGAACGCAATATTAGAGGTGCGGTCGCAACGTGGAGTGATACAAAGGAATTATAAAATCTTCATTTTTGATTTCCATTCTTTTATTAATACCTAACATTCTATTTGCTTTCTTAGCTGCCGTCGCACACTGAGCAGAGAGTTTCAGCATATCATCAACGACAAAGCCAGGATCCCTTTCCTGGTCGGTGACAATGTGGAACCTTGCATTATGTAGCTGTATTTCGGTTTCCTCTTTTCCACATGTATCACTTTGCACTTGCTCACATTAAACATCATCTGCCATTTAGATGCCCAGTCCTGTCATCTTCCGTTTAGATGCCCCGTCTCGTAATTTTTCACAATACTCATGTGATTTAACAACTTTGAATAACTTTGTGTCGTCAGCAAATTTAAATACCTCCCTAGTTACTACCATCTCTACATCATTTATAAGTATGTTAAAAAACAGAAGTCCCAGCACAGACTCCTGGGGAACCGCACTATCTACCCTTCTCCATTGAAAATACTGATCATTCAACTCTACTCTCTGTTTTCTGTCTTTTAACCAGTTTTTAATCCACAATAGGATACTACCTCCTACCCCATGACTTGCCAATTTCCTCTGGAGTCTTTCATGAGGTACTTTGTCAAACGCCTTTTGAAAATCCAGATACACAATATCGACCGGCTCACCTTTATCCACATGTTTGTTCACCCCTTCAAAGAAATGTAGTAGAGGTGAGGCAAGATTTCCCGCCACTAAATCCAAGTTAGCTTTGTCTCATTAATCCATGCTTTTGAATATGCTCTGTAATTTTGTTCTTTTTAATATTCTCTACCATTTTGCCCGGCACCGATGTCAGGCTCACGGTCTACAATTTCCCAGATTCCCCTCTGGAACCTTTTTAAAAAATCAGAATTACATTGGCCACCCTCCAATCTTCCGGTACCATGCTTGATTTTAAATATAAATTACATATTACTAACAACAGTTCCACAGGTTCATTCATGTAGCACTAATACACTTCCCAGAAGCTGAAACATTTACAATAAAAATAACTGCACATCGGTAGGCCAACAGTAAAGAACCTATTAATTCAGCAACAGAATACTATATATTTTTATGACACTCAAGATAGATGTCTATGTACAGCTTGAAAATGAAGTCATCATACTGCTAATGTTGGAAGGTTTTTCTGTAGAAAATAAATGTTTGCTTAAAAGTGGTGGTGATACATTTTTTCCCAAAAGCCTAAAGCAGATTCTGTTTAGAGATCAAAATATGATTTTTCATGTGGTTCATCACTTCTGGTTTTTTTTTCCAATAAAATTAGGGATGCATTTTGATGAAAAAGTTTAATCATAATTAATCGCACAATTAAAGGTATTTTATTTCATTTCCCACTGCAGCTCCTTTTGACTCTGAGCAAGTCAATTAACCCTAAACTGCCCCAGGTACCAAATAAATACCTATAAATATGTAAACTGCTTTGACTGAAACCACAGAAAGACGATATATAAAATTCCATCCACCTTCTCTTCCCTAAAGGGGTGAGCATCTCCCTCCTTCTTACCCCAAGATCCAACATCTCTCTTTTTCTCTTCCCTAGGTCAATTACCTCTTTCTTTCCTGGGGTCCATTATTTCTTGCTCTTCCCTTCCCTCCCTCCCTCCCATTGTCCAGAATCTCTCCCTTCCTCCCCTCCAACCCCATGAGCAGCAACACAAACTTAGTGGGGAGCAGCACCAAGCTCTTGTAATGGCTGCTGAAGCTTACCGCCTCAGAAATAGATTCTACCAGTGGCCCTTCCAGTTCTGCTCTGGCTCACCTCCTCTCCCAACTGGGGTTTGGCATCTGCCCCCTTCAATTCCCCTACTCCCCCCCCCCCCCCGCCAGTCTACCTTAAAGGTGGTCTTCTGTTGGTACCTGGCAGCAGCAAGCATTGCAAATACAGTGCCTGCTCTGAAGTTTTCTCTCTGGTTTGTCCCACCTTCTGTGACATCACTTCCGGTTTCTGCATGAGCAGGACAGGCCAGAAGGAAAGCTTTGTTCCAGGCCGCAGGCAGCTTATGTGCAACACTGCCACTGCTAGGGACCAACAGAAGACCACCTTTAAGATAGATCGATGGTGGGGGAGGGGGATGTAGAATCGTGGGTAGGGGGGAAAGGTGCCGGATTATACCGAGGACAGGAGTTGGGGAGTGAGAGAAGAGGAGATGTTTGGAGGAGACAGGAGATGAAGCAACCTGATCCATTTTTTAAAAACTGCAATTAATGATTAATACATTAATTGCAATGCTAACTGAGATTAACTTGTAGCTCTAAATAAAATCCATTTGAGTGCCTAAGCTTTTTCATTTTCACATTTGCATATCTTATACTTTTTTCTTTTTTTTTTTTCTGTGCCTGGTCTTCAGTTTGCCTCATTATGCAGCCTACATCATTTATGATGTGTCCCCTAAATTTTTTGATTTAGATGGTACTCCACTTTTACACTGCAAAATGTCTAGAGCTACTGTAAAATGAAATATAGCAGAGAACCAGCAGTATAATTCTACTATTTTATAATTCAATTTGTGAAGTATACACGCTGCACCTATTCTACCACAATGGCCACACATCAAATGCCAGAGGAAGTTACAGTATTTTTTGGTATTAAACAAAAGACAATTTAAGCAATTAAGGAAATAGCTTTGACATAACATGTTAGGTTTGTAGTAACTCATTACATTTGCTAGCATTAGTAGAATAACCATGAAAAGTAGAAATACAAAATAAACCAAATGTTTTATATACAAACCAGTGCCTCTTGTTATAATCTGTTTGCTCAAACCACACACCGATTTTAGTCACCGATGTAACAGATACGTCAACATAACACAAACCATTATAAATTAAAAGAAAAAAAAAACCCTACAAGGTGCAAAACCTCCATTCAATAGCTTTCTGGTGAGAACTTACATGCAACAGTCCATCGGTTGATGAATACAAAAAACCCCCAGTGTTCTCTTCAGCACCTAAGAGTGCAGTTTCATACAGTGCCAACTACCCCCAGAACTCACCTGTCCCAAACGTTAGGTTACCATAAAACCATGCACAAAGGTTAAAAAGAAAAAAAAATTATGGCATGTACAGTTTAATGATTTTTTTTCTGTTAAATATCTTTTTCTTTTCTCATTCATACCTCTGTGCAAAATTAAAATCCCTCTGCTGGTAGCTCCCATAGAACCTCACAAAAGATCTGGTACAGAGAACTTTACAACGTGCTGGAGCTGGCTACCACACATAACAGAACTTTTTTCTAGAGGTAAGCAGCGTGTGTGAAAATAAACCTAACAATGTGACAGGTAAGCGGCCTGTGGCTGTCCCTGAACTGGGATCGAAAGGCTTACTTGAAGATACTGAACGGAACTGATTTGCCAATGTCCAGAAGAACAGGACAGACCATCATCAGGTCAGGCATTCTGATGTGTGAGGATTAGGGGTGGGGGAAATCACAGAACCACCAGATGAAAACTGCCTGGACTACTCATGATCAAAATACAGTTGCATAGAGATGACTATGTGTAAAGTGTAAAATGCAAAATGGATACAAAATGGAGAACACATGGGGAGCATTAGCTCTAACATTAGCTGTGCTTTACTTAACAGGTTTTGCTGAAGGTAATGTGTTTTTTTTATCATCATCAGAACATTTCATGTAAGAAGTCATTCATCTCCACCAAATACAGGTACCTATTGAAGGTGGAATGCTGTTGTGCAATAAAAAAGTCAATAAAAAATATCAAACAAAGAAGTTATAGTAAAAAGCCCAATGCGCTCAGATTTCTCCAAAATTTATGGGGAAAGACCCAACTTACCACTTGGTACAGAAATCCTTTTTTGCCTTCAAAACTCTTATCCGCAGGTAAGTGTCCTGGTTTGTGGCACTGACACAGATCTAAAAGAACTATTTTTTATTCTTAGTGACATTATAACCAAAATAAATTCTAAAAAAAACTGATAGTAATTAAAAAAATCCCTATCATAAGTAAACTTGATGTTACAGTTTCAGTCCTTGTACCTATTTTTTCTGTTATATTTTTCAGGCTGAAATAAACAAGAAAATGGAGTGTTTAGTTTAGGAAATGAGCATGGTATTTTGATCTAGATAACGTGACCTGTCAAATATCAGTAGTATGAAAGCTTTCTTCCTTTCAAAAGTATATGTGAATGTCGGCACTCTATCACGGACCTATTTAATTCCAGATAGTGCTGTGTTTCTAGTTTATTTACAGACTGGTCCTCTTACATGTCACCGATGTAAAATCTCTGGCCAAGGAAGGCAACAAAAGGTATTGTGTCTGAAGAAGATGTGTTTTGATAAACATTTTGCTTTACGAAGTCTCTTTTCCTTGAACGCCTGTCGCAGTTTTTATGGAGCTAATTGTCCTGTTGAACCACGTCTTCTTTGCAGCTTGGACCTCACTCAGTGCAAGACCCAAATGATGCTCCAAATCCTGAACAAGAAGAATATTTAACACTCATCAGATCTGATGTTTTCTTCTCGGATGCATGAGATTTAAATAAAAGTCTTGTTGATTGGCATTGTTATTTGGATTTTAGATGTAATGACTTTCCTATATAAGCTCAAGGTAACTTACATATTCAGGTACAAGTGGCAGGTCTCTGCCCAAGCAGGCTTAAATACTAAGTTGTATCTTAGGCAATGGAGGATAAAGCAACTTGACCAAGATAAAAAATAGTATCAGTAGAAGCAGCAAGATCTGAACTATAGCCTTTCTGGTTCTTAGTCTGCTGCTCTAACCACCAGGCTCCACTCAGTGTTCCACTATCAATAACAAAAGTGTCACATTTGTCTATTACAGTTAATCACAATTTAATTTCTACAACACAAGGCTTATCAATAACTTTGGCATGAACAGCTATATCTAAAGAAACAAAACAGACTGAGGTTCTTCTCCTGTTAAAATTATAACGTAACCCCCTAAAATTATAACTATGTCCATTCTTAGTGATGTAAAACAAGACCTATGTGGCTAGCAAGGGTAAATCAATATAACTTTTATAGCATGCTTGGGATTACTGTAATGTATATGCAAAGTAGTTGAGAACTATAATTTATTCTACTAATGCTTTTCAGCTGTGGCAGAATGTGGACTGCTGTGTTCTATTCATTTCCTTTTGGATGCAAAAATTCAACAGTGGGTCAAAATTAATGATACTGTTTGTGATGGCTAACGTTACTATTTAATTACAATTTGTGCAGAAAGCTAAAGAGATAAAGGTCACTGCTGCCAACCATACCTTGTGAAAGTATATCAGCATAATATCGACCCATTCTAAAGAATCAGGTGTATTTTTATGACACCTCAAGAAACCAAGAGGAGATTTTGTCATTTTAAAAAACATAGAATAAATCACGATATACAACTGCTGCAGGACTGTTGGGGAAAGAACACTTACTGTTAATCACACATTTGAAGGGCTACAGGCTCAAAGAGAAGCTGATGATGCATTGATAACATGCTTAATCTGGAGATAATTATTTCTCATATAAACTTTAAATCACAGCTTAAACCATGGCGTCTCAAACTGGGATCCACACCCTCAAATATGTTCCCAAAGAGCTGCAGGCAGATTGGCCCAACAATGAAGTGCCATTGCAGCCCTCTTTCCAGCTGCCACCCCCACCCTGGAAACATACGACAAAGTTCAGACGAGCAAAACCCCAGTTTGTAAAGGATGTGAAATATAATACAGAATATCTACGTTACTAGGAGTATCAAATACACCACATCCAGTAAAAGTTGTGGGAATTCCTTTAATTTTCTTATTGTTTGAGAAAGCAAAATCTCCCATAGAAGAGTAAATTCAAGGACAATAGGTCAACATGTGACCTTTCAAGGAACAATGTATAGGAAATAAGAGAAGATGCATATTTTCAACTGATACTGAAAGACACAATAGCAATGAGAACCACGACTGAATATAAAAAACGTTTGGGACAGAGCACGAGAAGGAAGGGCTAGTGAGGGTAACAGCAAGAAGAAATGGAAGGGGGTAGGACATGAAAGTCTAAATGGATGAGTGTATATGGAGAACATGGTGCTGATTTCGGCAATATGTATTTGTATGGCATACTAAACAAGCAAAGTCTCAATATGGTAGAAAGAATGGGTCAACTAGTCTCTCACTGCAACATTTACAATCATTATTTTTAAATAATGTGTTAATTATTGGGCCTGGAAGGCATTCTATAATTAGACCAAGTAAGTAAATAAAACTAGAGATCATCCAAAACAACAATAGACTCCCTCAAAATAGATATGAACAGCCAGTACTAAGTGGCCACAAATATCCTGATTTATTACATGAAAGCAGAGGAAAGGTTCAGTGTTCCAACTGTGTACCCAAAAGTGCAGCATGAAAACCTATTACAGTACCTGTATTTTGCACTCTGCTTCCACCAGCTGCAGTTTCGTCTGTGCCAGTTCCAGCTCCATTTCTCTCAGCTGGTTCTTCAGAGATTCTTTCTCTTCATCTGTGTCCTCATCAGAACCTTCCTTGGCAGAGCTGGCAATCTTCACACGTCCTTCTTTATTGAAAAATTCTCTGCACCGTTCACAGCCATCAACTTTTTGCTATCATTAGAAAGACAGAACAATTAATAATTTGTATATTGCATATATATATATTTTTTAAACAGTCACATGAGGCTCCAGGGAGTACAGCTTCTGGTCTGCATGGAAAGTGACAGATATGCTGGGGCACAGGAAAAGGAACGGCTGCCTAAGCTGAATTTAATGCCTGGTGGAAGAAATATAAGTAAAATCAACAAGGCTGTAATCTATATAAAGCAACCATCTTTGGATATTATGGAGATAAATGAAATCCAATACTGTGCAACAAAAATGGTTATTGAGAGAATTCTACCAAAAAAGGACACAAGGCCAGAAAAAAAAAAAAGATAGATAAAACACATTGAAAAAATATTTTGAATCACTGCATGCAGAATTATCCTTGATACAGGCGTATCTTAAAGGATTAAGGTCACCTAAGATAATGAGAAAGATCCAAGACAAACAAACACAACACCTTATATTCATATGATCCAATAATCTGAAAGTAGCAGCAGAAGCATAAAAACTGCAAAGATATCAAGGAAACAGAAAATCAAAGTACCAAAATCTATTCAGCAAGAATCTGAAACAGTTACAGGGAACTGGGAAAGAACACCAGTACAGTGACAATACCACCAACTAATACCAAAGCTGAAAGGTTTTGGAGAAATTTCCGAGATTCTATTGACCAACTGAGAAGCAGAATGGCTACCTAGTACACCAGAGAGTTTGGGAATGGCAAATATCGAAGACTGGCCTGAAGTACCATACTGGCCCAGATAGAGTGCCCAGCTTTTGGCTCAAACAATTAACATCCCTACTCCAAATCCTTACAAACTGCAAAAATCAACTGATCTGGCGGCCACACACAACACCACAATGGCTAATAACAGGAAGAACACTTCTCCTTCCAAAGGGAGATTTAAGTAACGGTCCCCCCAAAATTACAACACAGTAAGTTGCTTACCTACAAATTTATAAACTGCTCACTGTAGAATATACAATTATATTAATTCAAATTAACATCACAATAGAGCAGAAGGGCAATAAGAGAGGAGTAGATATAACCAAAAACCAGTTAATTCTAAATAAAGTCATCATAGCTACTGCAAAGAAAAGCAGAAATCTCAGTATGACATGATTTGATTTTAAGAAAGCTTTTAATAGCCTCCTACACTCGAGGATAATAAATTGCCTTCAAAGGTACAAAATAAACTCTAAATTGATTGACTACATCGAGTTCACCAATAAAATGTGGCAAACCACATTCCATCTGAAGTATGAAGATAGACAGTTTGCGATACTAATAACAAGATCCAGCGAGGAATATTTTAGGAAGACTTCGTGCCATTTTATATAGCATTTAATCCACCGAGTACTCATAAGAACATAAGCATTGCCATACTAGGACAGACCAAAGGTCCAAAAAGCCCAGTATCCTGTTTCCAACAGTGGCCAATCCAGGTCACAAGTACCTGTCAAGATCCCAGAACAGAACAGATTTTATGCTGCTTATGCTAGAATATGCAGTGGATTTACATTGGCCATCCTCCAATCTTCCGGTACCATGCTTGATTTTAAAGATAAATTACATATTACTAACAATAGCTCTGCAAGTTAACTTTTCAATTCTATCAGTACTCTAGGATGTATACCGTCAGGTCCAGGTGATTTGCTACTCTTCAATTTGTCAAATTGCTCTATTTCATATTCCATGTTTACAAAGACTTGTTTCAGTTTCTCTAACTCATCAGCATTGACTGGCAACAGTATCTCTCCCACATCTTCCTTGGTGAAGACCAAAGCAAAGAATTCATTTAATCTCTCCGCTATGGCCTTGTCTTCCCGGGTTTGAAAGAGGCCCAATTAGATGAGCCACAAGGGAAGAGTAGAAAAATAGCCGGAAGGCACTAAACAGCGCTCAAAAAACCGGGCAGGTGAGGACAAAAATAAAAACGCATCTTATCCTTGCTTAGACAAAAAGAGAACTCAGGAGACCACATTTGCGCAACGGGCGGGAAGGTGCTCGTGCTCCACAAAGCTCTCTTTTTAGCTTTGTTAAAATGCTGGACCAGGCAACGTGGATCAGCGTCACCCACGTGAGAAGATAGAAGCCTGCTTGTCCTCGTCAAAGTACTAGATTCTGTACGAAAGAGCTGTAAACGGTTATGCATCTGCCAGCTGCCAATTTCTGCTGGCAGAAAATGCTACATAGAAAGGCACAATGAAGTGGCACATCTGATTTATTACATTTGTTCCCCGCGCTTTCCCACACATAGCAGGCTCAATGCGGCTTACATAGTAACAAGTAAAAAGAATTACAAAGTCTTTAAGAAGATTATACAAATTATACATACTTAAACCTTAATCTACAGGTAAAATGCTATACCCGAAAGTTTTTCGCGCTATTGTTCTATAGTCCTATCAGTATCCGTTGTTCTTCCTTGTTCCATTGTACTATTCTCTTAACGATACGGAGACTCTGTTTTAAACTCAATGCATAACAATGTAACCACAATTCAGTTGTAACAAATTGTACTTCCATTAACACAATGTATTGTAAGCCACACTGAGCCCGCAAATAGGTGGGAAAATGTGGGATACAAATGCAATAAAATAAATAAAATAAATAAATAGTAAACGTAATAATAATGGAGTTAACGGATAAGAAAATAAAGCATTGGAGAGATTGAGTGTAGAAGGAAATGAACGTTAGGAAGTAGACGTAGATGGAAAGGAAAAGATAGGGGGTAGCATAAGGAGAATGGGAGACATGGTCAATGTATAACAATTGCCGGTACAGAATCATGTGAGTAGGCTTTGATCCAATGTAATCTTTGTAAACACTATAACATTGCTGTACCAGAAAAGAATGTGGAGAATGAGAAGATTATGATCAGTTGGACATCCTCATTTCACCAGAATGGTACTGATAAGAATCAGTGGCGTTCCTGGGGGGGGGGGGGGGGGGGGGGGGGGGTCCGCCCCGGGTGCATGCCGCTGGGGGGTGCCGCGCGCCTATCCGTTGTTCGTTCCATGCTCCCTCTGCCCCGGAACAGGTTACTTCCTGTTCCGGGGCAGAGTGGGAGCATGGAACAAACGAAGGACAGGCGCGCGGCACCCCCCCCAGCGGCGTGCACCCGGGGGGTTCTTTCGCCAGGAGGGGAGGGTCGCGCTGCATCCAGGGGGGGCTGCACCCAGGGGGCGGGGCGCATCAGCGATCCGCCCCGGGTGTCAGCCCCCCCCAGGAATGCCACTGATAAGAATTGACAGTTCCAAGCAATTATTCTTTGAATTTGGTGGAAAGGGAGAAGATCTTTAATTAACAAGAAATGTAGTCAGAGATCAAAGAAACGTGGCAGAGAATAAAGAAATATTTCCAAATGTATTGAGAGGGGAGGAACAATCAATTTCCAACACAAAGATTCTAAAAAACCTCAATAGTTAGAAGAATAAAAAAACATTTATTGTTCAGACTCGAGGGATATCTGCGTTTTGGCACAAAAATGCCTGTTTCAGGAGTCAACAAATTATAAACAATGAATATTCATGGAAGAGATTTGCATGCACTGAAGATAGTGCATGCAACTCTCTCTCATGAATGTTCATTGTGACTATCCTAAAAACCTGACTGGCTGGGGAGTCCCCACGTCATGCTTGGGAACCAGTGGCTTGTTCCTAAGAACAGAAGATATGCCACACTGAGTCAAAGCAAAGGTTCATCAGGTCCAGCCTTCTGTCTGTAATAGCTAATCGGTGTCCTAAATAAGGATATGCATGGGTGTCTGTTCATTAGTGCACCTTAGTTTTACTGCATAAAAGATTGATTAAATATACATTAACCTACAAATTAACTGGCAATAAGTCATTTTGCAAACAATAAAAAGTTCTGTGTGTTAAAACAACTTTATTAAACTGAATGTATAAAATGAGCTGGGAATAAACCCTACACAAAAACAGAACATTTTTGAAACTTAACCAGAACTTTTTTTGACTGTGCACATCCCAAGTTCACAAATACCCAACAGGATTCCAAACAGCGGGATCCATCCTTTGTTGCTCAATCCCAGTGATAAGCAATGGCTTTCCCAAGTCTACCTGGCTAATAATTCCACAACTCGATTCAGCATGGAGTGAAAAATACTTTTGCTGATTTTGTTTTAGATCTGCTATTTACTATTTTATGGAGTCCATTATCAAAGCAATAAAGTGTAGTGTGTTCTGGTGTACAAGTGTGTAAAGTAAAGATGGAGGATCCCATTCTTTTCATGCAAGTACTATACACAAATGTTAGAAGAAAGCCTGACACATTACACTTACTGCCCTATGAGACCCCATTTCTCACCCGGATTTTCTCTATTTCGGTTTTGTTTGATGATTGCTGCTTTTCCAGTCTCTCACTGAGCTGGGAACAAATCTGAAAAACGAAAGGATTAGATTGTTGTAGAGAAATCAATTCTAAAGTTTATTCTCTGTTAATACTTGCATGATAGAATGACACATGAGTCATATTGACCTGTGCTGCATGCATTGTTACACCAATGTTTAGTAAGTTTTCTGTAAAAAGCTTATGAGCATGTGCAGAAGTGAGCCATATGACATCTAAGATAGTTGGCTAATTTGATATTTGAATTTTTATTTTCAGAGATTGATTAAGATCGGTACACACAGTGTCACTTTCTTTGATGACAAACACTATTAACAAAGGCACGTAAATAGGACCAGTTACAGAAAAAGGGCAGACAGCGTTAACTATCCAATGGGTGAGGAGGGGGGAACCCCCCCCCCCAATCAATGCTTTTATCAGAAAAGCCTCTATTTTGTCATTTTTCTTCTCTCCTTCCCTCCCCTCCCAAACAATGAAGCTGAAACATGTAAGAGAAAACAATACAAGCGTGAAAACCAATACACCTTGGACTGGTTAGTTGGTTACATGAAACATAGATATCATAAATTAAATTAAAGAGGCTCTAGTAGACTAGGCAATAGGGCTTTACCCTGATAATAGACTTCGTAGCACCAAAATACTGAATGGTGCCATGAGGTGATAGAGGTAATACTGCTAGAGAATTAAGGGAATGAGCTCCGTGTTAGACCCTTGCAAACCTCTTCCAACACAGTTGCTTTTTAAGTGGCAACCCACAGTGCCGTCACCTGCACAAAATGAGTTCTGGAATGCCTCTCAAAAGTCAGTCCTACAAGGGAGTTGTGCATGCAGTGTGCTAGAGAATTAGAAATGAGGTATTGTTTCATAAAAATTGCAGATCTGCTGTTGTGGAGTGGACGACTAATGGTTAGAGCAGTGGATTGAGAACCAGGGAAATCGGGGTTCCAATCTCACTGCTACTCTTTGTCACTTAACCTTCCACTGGCTCAGGTACAAACTTAGAAGCCCATTTACTAAAGCTTAGCACACGCTAACAGAATTAACATTTTATTTACAGTGGTGGAAATAAGTATTTGATCCCTTGCTGATTTTGTAAGTTTGCCCACTGACAAAGACATGAGCAGCCCATAATTGAAGGGTAGGTTATTGGTAACAGTGAGAGATAGCACATCACAAATTAAATCCGGAAAATCACATTGTGGAAAGTATATGAATTTATTTGCATTCTGCAGAGGGAAATAAGTATTTAATCCCTCTGGCAAACAAGACCTAATACTTGGTGGCAAAACCCTTGTTGGCAAGCACAGCGGTCAGACGTCTTCTGTAGTTGATGATGAGGTTTGCACACATGTCAGGAGGAATTTTGGTCCACTCCTCTTTGCAGATCATCTCTAAATCATTAAGAGTTCTGGGCTGTCGCTTGGCAACTCGCAGCTTCAGCTCCCTCCATAAGTTTTCAATGCGATTAAGGTCTGGTGACTGGCTAGGCCACTCCATGACCCTAATGTGCTTCTTCCTGAGCCACTCCTTTGTTGCCTTGGCTGTATGTTTTGGGTCATTGTCGTGCTGGAAGACCCAGCCACGACCCATTTTTAAGGCCCTGGCGGAGGGAAGGAGGTTGTCACTCAGAATTGTACGGTACATGGCCCCATCCATTCTCCCATTGATGCGGTGAAGTAGTCCTGTGCCCTTAGCAGAGAAACACCCCCAAAACATAACATTTCCACCTCCATGCTTGACAGTGGGGACGGTGTTCTTTGGGTCATAGGCAGCATTTCTCTTCCTCCAAACACGGCGAGTTGAGTTCATGCCAAAGAGCTCAATTTTTGTCTCATCTGACCACAGCACCTTCTCCCAATCACTCTCGGCATCATCCAGGTGTTCACTGGCAAACTTCAGACGGGCCGTCACATGTGCCTTCCGGAGCAGGGGGACCTTGCGGGCACTGCAGGATTGCAATCCGTTATGTCGTAATGTGTTACCAATGGTTTTCGTGGTGACAGTGGTCCCAGCTGCCTTGAGATCATTGACAAGTTCCCCCCTTGTAGTTGTAGGTTGATTTCTAACCTTCCTCATGATCAAGGATACCCCACGAGGTGAGATTTTGCGTGGAGCCCCAGATCTTTGTCGATTGACAGTCATTTTGTACTTCTTCCATTTTCTTACTATGGCACCAACAGTTGTCTCCTTCTCGCCCAGCGTCTTACTGATGGTTTTGTAGCCCATTCCAGCCTTGTGCAGGTGTATGATCTTGTCCCTGACATCCTTAGACAGCTCCTTGCTCTTGGCCATTTTGTAGAGGTTAGAGTCTGACTGATTCACTGAGTCTGTGGACAGGTGTCTTTCATACAGGTGACCATTGCCGACAGCTGTCTGTCATGCAGGTAACGAGTTGATTTGGAGCATCTACCTGGTCTGTAGGGGCCAGATCTCTTACTGGTTGGTGGGGGATCAAATACTTATTTCCCTCTGCAGAATGCAAATAAATTCATATACTTTCCACAATGTGATTTTCCGGATTTAATTTGTGATGTGCTATCTCTCACTGTTACCAATAACCTACCCTTCAATTATGGGCTGCTCATGTCTTTGTCAGTGGGCAAACTTACAAAATCAGCAAGGGATCAAATACTTATTTCCACCACTGTATTTATTTGGATTTTGCTCACAACTTTTCAGTAGTAGCTCGAAGTGAGTTACATTTAGGTACATTGGGAATTTCCCTGTCCCTGGAGGGCTCACAATCTAATCACATTTTATACCTATGGGCATCTTAGCATTTAGCGTTTGTTAAGCTTTAGTAAAATGGCCCTTTAGACTGTAAGCCCTCTGAGGACAGGGAAATACCCTAATGTACCTAAATGCAACTTACCTTGAGCTACTACTAAAAAGAAGTGAGCTTCATCCAAATCCAGAAACGCCCACAAAAAGAAGGCGGCTTGTCAAAGGACTTCAATCACCTTCAATTAAATGGCAAGAAATCCTTTGCAATCCAGTTTCTCCCTTAGGTGTGAGGAAAAATGATGGAAGGATGACCGACTCAGGTGGATGTCTATCACTACTTTAGGTACTAACCCTGCTGTACTAAAAGTTAGTGAAAGGTGGATAAATCATTAAGGCCCGAACTTCACTTACTGCCATCAAGAATAGAACCCTAATGGTTGGGTATCTAACCTCACAAGAGCCAAGACAATCATCAGCTGGATTAAAACCATACTGATATACCTTAATAGTGTGAAGCCCTTTCTGGACCACTTCAAATAAAGAAGGAGTCACAAACCTGACACCTAAAGGCTGAAACCAAATCAGTTCCCATTTTAAAAATGTAAAAGCACCAACTGCAGCTCAATTGACTATAATGCGAACTAGCCATTAGAACAATTGGTGAGGTATATTAATAATTTCAACTACATCACCTTACAAAGAAGATGTAGGAGGTGGAAACTCAAAAAAGGAACTGAAGACTTGCCCTTGCACCATAAATTTAAGCGTCTAAATGTAAAACTGTATGTTTGCCTGGCAGACTTCTTCCTAGAAGCCTGAAGACCCCAAGCAGACTTGTTTGTTTATACAAATGTTATCACTACCCTCTCAGAATGTATACCATAAAGCAGGGGTATCCAGCCTCAGGCCTCATTTCAGGATTTTCCCAATAAATATGCATCAGATTCATTGTATGCAAATAGATTTATGCATATTCACTGTGGAAATCCAGAATCCCGACTGGGCTACAGTCAAGGTTGGATACCCCTGCCCTAAATGTTAAAGACTGGATGTTGAGATAAAAGTATGTCTTGGTTTTAAATGAACTGGCTTAGAAAGCCAAAAATGCTTAGAAAAGAAACAAAAAAAATCTATGAAAAATCTGAATCTTTACAAAACAGCATGAGAAAAATAGCAGAGGACAGGTGAGGTGCTCCTCTCCTGACAAGATAAAATCATGCCATAGTGGCATTTGGTTTGATGTCTACAGATGCTCCTCTGACAAAGCATGTGACAAGCAGTATAAATTTACATTTATGGTACATATTGCTGCTGACATGTAACCTATGGCCATTTCTCATTCTTAGTAATATCTGCCTTCATGAGGGATACCAGGGGATGACTCCCAGCTCGAATCTAATATTTGGGGTACAGAGAAGTCTCTGTACCCCAAACATTAGATTCTTGAGCTGGGAGTCATCCTACTCTATCCCTCATGGCAGCAGATATTACTAAAAATGAGAAATGCATCCTACTCTATCCCTCAGAGTACGGTCAAGCTAGGAACGACTCTCCTACATTCACTGGATGATCAAGTGGTGCACCAGCAGAAGCTTCTCTCCTCAAAAGAGATGTTGCAGCAGTGGTGGAATATAGATAGAAGGGGATATGGCTTCCAGAAGTGTAGGATGGCTTCCTTATAAAAGCTAGCCAAGGAGGAAGGTGATAGAACTTATGAGAGTAAACAATAAAATACAAGATTCTTTATACATTAAAAGGGATTATCATCATCTGAATTTGTCCAATGTACGTGAACATTATGATTTTAGTTTATCATTCACAGATTTCTAAATTAAAAATGATTACCTGTAGCATGCTAATTGATAACTTACTTGCTTGTAATCACCAATGATGGAACTGTTTTTCTTGATTTCAGATTCTGCTTTGTCCAATTCTCTACGACACATCTCTTTCAGCTGGTTAAAAGATAAAGATAAACCAAAAGCAAAAATAAACCCTCTTGTAACATAAAATTCAGCCTCCTGTCCCATTAGAAGACAATAAAATACAGGAAATCTAAGAAAGCTGTGAAAGAAGTGGAGTAGTAGTCTAATGTTTAGAGCAACGGGCTCAGAATCCGGGGAGCCCAGTTCAAATCCAACTGTGGTTCCTTGTGACCTTGGACAATAACCTTCCATTGCTTCAGGCGCATGCTTAAATTGTAAGCCTTCTGGGGGGACAGGGACATACCTACTGTGCCTGAATGTAACTTCACCTTGGGAAAAGGCACAGGCTAAATTTAAAAAAACCACACACCTCCCCTTGCATTTAACGCAGCACACTATTTTTTAGTCTGCAGTGTTTATTGAAAAAGCTACCTGATAATATGTTTCCAAACACGATGGGCCTGATTCCTCAAGGTCTTCTCCCACAGAAAGAATGGGAGAAAAATCTTAATGAATAAGGCAGAACAAAAGCACAAAGTTGACATATTCTGCCCCATTTTAACATCTAACATGAGACACAAGGTCATTCTTGTTCATTGATCTGAGTCATGCACCCATATTCCTCTCATAAGAAAGCGACAGTAGTAGATGTTTTTGCAAAATAATTTAGTAACTGGAATAAATGAAAACACTGAGAAGCCACCTCCTCACTGCATTTGGATTGCCTTGTGGAGGGCACATAAGTAACTTGGTGTTCTAAAAAGTTCATGATAGTTTGCTTGTCCTTTGGGAGACGTAGCCTAGGGGTGGGCAACCTCAGTCCTCGAGTGCCGCAACTCAGTCGGGTTTTCAGGATTTCCCCAATGAGTATGCATACCCAACCACTAGACTACTAAATATATGTTATAACTTTCAAAATATTTTACTCTTTATTTTCAATTTTTAAATTACTAACTACACACTCACTCACACACAATTAATCTCACATCAAATATTCAAACAAGTGGTATATTGGGGAAACCACTCGGAAGATTAAGACACGAATTGCACAACATCTTAGCAATGGATCCACAGAAGCTTAGCTGAAATTGGGTGGCGGGGGGAAGAGGGGTTGGTGGTTGAGAGGCTAGGATAGGGGAGGGCAGACTTATACGGGGTCTGTGCCAGAGCCGGTGATGGGAGGCGGGACTGGTGGTTGGGAGGCGGGAAATACTGCTGGACAGACTTATACGGTCTGTGCCCTGAAAAAGACAGGTACAAATCAAGGTAAGGTATACACATATGAGTTTATCGTGGGCAGACTAGATGGACCGTGCAGGTCTTTTTCTGCCGTCATCTACTATGTTACAATATTAGACTTCAGAAAATTGACACTCTGTTAGTCTCTCATTGGTTACGATCATGTCATACTGTTGAGGATCTAAAATTTGTGGTGCTAGTCTGTTGGAAAGGGGAGGGGAGGAACTGTGAAAGAGAGCTGATTAGGAGAGAACAAAGAATGATATTTAATTGGCGAACGGTGGAGCCCTTAGGTTTAAATAAAGAGGTGGATTGGCCACTATTGATGACGTTATAAAAGGATAAGAAGAACAGATGCAGGTTTATTAAAACCGATGTGAGCTGTTATAGCGTATATGGAGGGCAACCTTGGTGTACCAGTTATAAGAAGCTGTTAAAGGTTTTGTTTATGATTTTTTGGATTTAATGTAATTTAAGATATTTGGGATGTACGATATTTGGAGTAATTGTTGATATTCTGTAGTAGGTCTCCTGAGGAAGGAAACTGAAACACGGCCAGTGTTGAGACCGGATGGATGCTTGTTATAATGTCTGAGTGAACTATATTCAGACAGTGCTCTGTGAAAAGAGGGGATGTGAGCAGCGAAGATTCCATATCTGTTGCTGTTTAAAGTTTTTTCAACATCTGAACTGGATTGAGCTAACCAGGATTGGACTATAGACTTGGTGCAGAATACGTGGATGTCAAACATATTGAAGATCGCATTGTTGGATTAACCATGGTGTTCACACAGCAGGGAAGATTTGCAGATTACAGCTTGTGAAAGAGACATTTATGGACTTGGCTGTTCAATGTTTGAATATTTGATGTGAGATTAATTGTGTGTGAGTGTGTAGTTAGTAATTTAAAAATTAAAAATAAAGAGTAAAATATTTTGAAAGTTATAACATATATGTAGTAGTCTAGTGGTTGGGTATTTAATACAGGATGACTAACTAATATGAAGTGAAACCCTTGTAATGGTATTAACAATGAGTATGCATGAAATCTATTTGCATACAAGAAGGCAGTGCATGCAAATAGATCTCATGCATATTCATGGCTGAAATCCTGAAAATTCGACTGGATTGTGGCCCTCGAGGACCGAGGTTGCCCACCCCTGGGTTAGAGCAATGGGCTGAGAAGCAGGGAAGCCAGGCTTTGAATCTTTCTGCCATGGACATTTGTTATGATCATCGGCAAGTCACTATCTTCCACTGTCACAGGTACCCGCCTAGGACATATTTTACTTGAACCCTTAGCATCACTGTACACTTTTGTTTTAAGGTAGTGGCACCGACATTATGGAATCAACAACCCAGACTTATACAGTTTGTGCCGGGGCTGGTGGTTGGGCGGCGGGGATAATGCTGGGCAGACTTATACGGTCTGTGCCAGAGCTGGTGGTGGGAGGCGGGGTTGGTGGTTGGGAGGCGGGGATAGGGCTGGTCAGACTTACACGGTCTGTGCCCTGAAGAGGACAGTACAAATAAAAAAGTAGCACATATGAATTTATCTTCTTGGGCAGACTGGATGGACCGTGCAGGTCTTTTTCTGCTGTCATCTACTATGTTACTATGTTCATGCTGAGACTTCATTCAAAAAGGTTAAGGAGAGGGTTAAAACATATTACTTGAATGGATCTGGCTCCATTGCCACTTGAGCAATCTCTTCCTTTGTTCCTCCTTACATCCTGTATCTTAGCCTATATGTATTTGCTCTACTTGTTTTAGAAGGTAGTATTATCTACTCCTTTTTTTCCCCCTCGTTTGTTCCTATGATTTGTAAACCATTTAGATATCTTATTTTGATTAGTATAAAAAATAAAGATGATTAACCTATAGATACGAGCTACATCCATCCAACAGAACTTTAAAAATAAAAAATATCAACTAAGCCAACCATGGTGGTGCTGTATTTGCCACCATGAGCAATTTACTGTACTCACATTATGAGCAATACAGCAGGAGTAGCTGAAAAACCTGGCAAATGGAAAGAAAAATGATGGATGCTGAGCTGGAGAGGAAACACTGCATGTGGTGAATACAGCAAAGTAGTCTGCGCTTCTCACTGGAAGATCAGGAAGAACATAAGAATGCAAACAAGCTTAGTTGTATCATCTGATAGATGGGTGGCAGACATCATGCATGGAACTAGCTGACTCAGTATTAATCCAAGCTCATTTCTCTCCTCCATGTCTAAGTAATTACCTATCTCCTACAATTACCAATGATTACGGTCAAGGCAGACATATATTAAAGTGATCAGT